>NC_136061.1:1845036620-1845582712 GCF_964261635.1 Lissotriton helveticus | reverse complement strand
AAGGGAGTCTGGTGCTGTGGTCGTTCCCACGCTGTTGGGGTCCTTGCCATTCAGGACTCATGACACAGTTCCACATGTGGGATCGGCTTGAGTTGAACAGGGTTAGTGGCACCACGTGTCGTTCCTTGTGTTGTACAGGGTTAGTCGCACCATGTGTCGCCGACCTCGCATATGGAAATATGCCTCACTGATCAAAGGGAGTCTGGTGCTGTGGTCACTGCCACAAACTTGGGGTCACTGCCATTCAGGACTCAGGACACAGTTCCACATGTGGGATCGGCTTGTGTTGGACAGGGTTAGTAGCACTATGTGTCGTGGCTTGAGTTAAAGAGGGTTAGTGGCACCACGTGT
The DNA here is from genome assembly GCF_964261635.1 of Lissotriton helveticus. Lineage (NCBI taxonomy): Eukaryota > Metazoa > Chordata > Amphibia > Caudata > Salamandridae > Lissotriton > Lissotriton helveticus. Next base: position 1,845,582,361 of record NC_136061.1, on the reverse strand, counting down.
CCAAAATTCAAATTGAGAGCTCTGCTGGCCGCAGTGTAGACTTGTATTGAGTGTTCGTTTTCACTTGAAGATGAATTTGGTGATTGTACTAAAGCTATAACTGATATAAGAAAAGTTCTTGAAGCAAGGATACTAAAAGGATATTATGTAGGTTTTAGGCCAGTGATTGTTACTTGCCTAGTGGAGTCTGTAAATTATGTATCAAGACTTAATTTTAATTGTGTGCCCTACTGACCGCAGTGTAGGTGTATCATGAAAAGATGAAATATCTATAGAATACACTGTCGAAGAAGCATTGAGACTGTATGAGCCTGAGATGATGCTTGGTACGGATGGGGCTCACTGGAACAATATCTTTCGACAACTGGACTGCGTCATCTGCAATGGTGACTCTATCTGAATTGTGAGCTCTGCTGACCGCAGTTTAGACCAGAGGTAGCGGTGAGCAAGGGCCCACAGCCACGTGTATAGGTTGGTGGCACCACCAGCCTGCGTAGTTCAGGTTCAGTGACACCATGTGTCTCCGGCCTTCCACATGCAAATAAGCCTCACTAATCGAAGGGAGTCTGGTGCTGTGGTCACTGCCACGGACTTGGGGTCACTGCCATTCAGGACTCAGGACGCAGTTCCACATGTGGGATCGGCTTGTGTTCAACAGCGTTAGTGGCACCATGTGTCGCGCCTTGTGTTGTACAAGGTTAGTGGCACCATGTGTTGCCGGCCTTGCATAAAGAAAAAACCCTCACTGATCGAAGGGAGTCTGGTGCTGTGGTCGCTGCCACAGACTTGGGGTTACTGCCATTCAGGACTCAGGACACAGTTCCACATGTAGGATCGGCTTGTAGTGAACAGGGTTAGTAGCACCACGTGTCGCCGGCCTTGCATATGGAAATATGCCTCACTGATCGAAGGGAGTCTGGTGCTGTGGTCACTGCCACGGACTTGGGGTCACTGCCATTCAGGACTCAGGACATAGTTGCCCATGTAGGATCTACAGTGCGGATGATGCGTCATCCAGGCAGGCATAACTGGTAACAATGTCTGTTGCCTACTGGAGTGCGTCATCTGCAATTGTGAGTCACTTTGAATTATGAGCCCTACTCACCGCAGTGCAGGCAGGAGGCAGCAGTGAGGAAGGGCCCACAGGCACGTGGCATTGACTTAAGCAATGTCTGTTGCTTACTCTACTGCGTCATTTGCAATTGCGACTTGATCTGTATTGTGAGCCCTACTCACCGCAGTGTAGGCCAGAGGCAGGGGTGAGGAAGGGCCCACAGCCACGTGTTGTTGATTTGAGCAATGTCTGTTGCCTACTGGACTGCGTCATCCGCAATCGCGATTCGATCTGACTTGTGAGCCTTGCTGTCCGCAGTGTATATCGAAGGCAGTAGTTTGTAAAGACATCAGTCTGCGGTGCTGTGCTGCTGGGGGCCTGTGTGGCGGAAGCCAGAGATCGGCAGAGGAGGCTGGTGGTCACAACGGTGGCCTCAGGGCAGGGTGAGGGGTGCCACCCTCACAAACACTTTGGCCTTCCCACAAGTGAACCACGCCCAGAGCTCCAGCCTATTTATTCACACTCCTACGCTGAAGTGGCCTACGTCGGAGCAGCCCACTTCGTTTACGCTTAAGCTTATAGGGGGGGACGACAAAGCTACATGACTGAGATCTTCCCTAGTGTTTGACGTAACATGTTTAGGTCCATAACACTACAAGCACTAGTAGTATTTGTGCACATGGAGAGGTGTGTGTTCTGCATACTGAGATGTGTCCAGCACATCACCGCTACGCTTTGCATTGTTGCATTGTTATTCATGGGTGAATTGCTTCCTTCACATATAGTTTGTTAACACCTGTTCCAATATTCAGCTATTGTGTGGCTCAGGGGCAATGCCTTTTTTGGAGGGTTCGCTGTCCTGTTCTGCACTGCCTTGGTGGTAGTAGGGAGAGGGGTGGTACAGGGGGAGGTCCTGAGGTTTGTGGCAGTGAGTGTTGTGTCCTTCTTGGGTGTCAGAAAAAACTATATGTTAAATAAACATTATAATTAGAAGTTAGCTTTAAAAAACATTGAAATTCACTGAAAAAACCATACGTTTCAGGCTCGTTATAGACAGAAATTTGCATTTTAAAAACCTTTGAAATTCGCTGAAAAAACCATAGGTTTCAGGCATGTTATAGTTAGAAATTAGCATTTAAAAACCTTAGAAATTCACTGAAAAAACTATAGGTTTCTGGCATGGTATAGATAGAAATTAGTATTTAAAAAAAACCTTAGAAATTCACTGAAAAAAACAAGGGTTTCAGAGGCGTTATAGTTAGTTGGACATTTCACTCATACAAAACCATAGAAATTCCGCCGTTATAATTAGTTCAGCTAACTATAACTCGCGCCCCTGCAATGCACTTCTGATGACCTCACATATTACATAATTCATGACATGGTCAGTGACATCAATGATGACATCACTGATGACATCTCACGTGACAGCACTGATGACATCACTGATGACATCACTACTAGAGAAAACAAAATCACCGGGCACAGTGATTTCTATCTTAGGGCAATATGTTCATTTTAGACTAACCAGACATGTATTTACTCATGATGCCAAAACCTACAACACAAGAGTTATTTATATAAATGATTTATAACTTTTTTCAATTTATTTTGATAATCATATATTACATTTTTGAAAGAAATGTTAATAATCTTTGTGGCATAAGGCCTCCGCCTAATTTAAAAGTGGGTGCACTCATGTCTGCACCAACTACCCAATAAATATTTGATGTTAACAGTAGCCCTGGAGGAAATTTCTAGTTACCAATTAACTAGTGTTTCAACTATTAAGACATTAATACTTTTTATGAAATGGAATTTAACCACCTAATTTGAAAAAATGTAGGCTCACTCATGTCTCACCCACCTCCCCTTGCTTGCTTGATGTTAACTCTAACCTTGGATGCAAAACTCCTATTACCTTGTAGCAAGTGTTCCAACTCTTTTCATAGCGGGGTTACTCCAGGAGAGTTTGTGCCATTCGGCATGAGCCAAGGAGTATCTAGTGGGTACAACAAATATTTAAGATAAATGTGTCACCATGCCTACTTATTATTAGTGATAAAAGGCAATGTATTTGATCGATAGTCTCTGCACTAACCTTATCAAGGTGGTCAAGTGATTCAGTGATACGAACTATTCACTGTAAGATGTATTGCATTCACTGTTTAAATAGCCAATGTAAGGAATGCTGTGAATAAAAAAGAGATTCTGGTTAACAAGCCAAAGATGTGTACAGTCTTAAATGAGGTATCGATAGGTTGCATTCATTTTTGTTTTTAATATATATAGCAATCCCCGTCTAGATGTTAAGTACCTGATGCCTATCGTGAACTCACGGATAATTGATATCTCTCACTGATATATGACTGTGCATGGGTCCTTTAGTCATCTACCCCGTTATTACTGTGTTACTAGAGGAGCGCACTAGTTAGTAGGGTGACAGAAACAAGAGAAAGAAAATCTGACCAATGCGATCTGCATTGTTCAGACCGTTATGGTTGGATTATCGATACAGGTGGCCATCTACGCATTTCATTAGGGGAGATACACATATGGCGATCCCATAATTAACAATCTTGGGAGACAATCGAAATTGACATAATTATGACTGCCAATTTATATCTACTAGGTTGATAGTGACCATACAGCTAAGTACCGTTAACAAATATGAATTAGCTACTAAAAGATGGCGCCCATGACAGAAGTAAAGTGGGCTGCTCCACCTTGTCCCACACTTATGACATCACCTAGGAGGGATGCTTGTCTAGTGAGGGTATAATTAGTGTCATGTGGAATGTCGGTCAGTTCGGCGTTGAGATATAGCTGAATAGAAACGTAGACTCTTTATAGGTGAGTTTTGAACCAAATTAACTACCACGATGTGTAGCATAGCAGTTATTTTAACTATAATGTACGCCGGAAATTATCGCTGGTTATATCTGTATGGGGATATATATATTTCCTATGTCGTAACATAACCTCATCTATGAATAGATGCATACATCTAAAGAACGTTAACAGAGTAGGATCAGCCATTAAAAGATGGCGCCCATGATAGGAAGCAAAGCGGGTAGTCCCATCCTGTCCCGCACCTATGACATTACCGAGGTGTGACGTTTGTTTAGTGAGGGTATAACAAGTGTCATATGAAATGCTGGCTAGTTAGGCATTGAGAACCATTTGAATAGAGACGTATACCTTCTATCGGTGAGTTTTGAAACAATCTAATTACCACGATGTATAGCTTAGCAGTTATTTTGACTACAATGTACACCGCATATTTGCCTCAACCGAAAATATCGCTGGTGATATTAATACGCTGTATACATGCTTTTTATGTCGTAACATATGGTCATTCATGAGTAGATGCATTTTAATAATAAGAACAGAAGTCTGACAATCACCTCATAGGTAGCTACATGTTATGCTAGATTGTTGATAGTATACAAGAGGTTTATAATAGGGGTGGGTGGATATCTCTGTTCCGCCCACGGAATGTGCGGAGATTTGCCCTTCCGCCCTTGCGCAAAGAAGGCGGAGATTTGAGGCAAATCTCCGCACATTGGGGGGCGGAACGGAAGTTGGCCGCCCGCCCGCTGCCCGCCTCCCGCCCGCCGTATTCAATTATATTTAAAACAAAAGCCTAAAATGAAATTTCAATAAAACTTACCTTATTGCAGCCGCATCCTTCCCCATCGTGGGTTCATCTGGGAACTGCGCATGCGCGGGAGCCTGCGCATGTGCTGTCCTGGCGAGGAATGCGCATGCGCAGGCTCCCGCGCATGCGCAGTTTCCAGATGAAGTCGCGATGGGGAAGGATGCAGCAGCAATAAGGTAAGTTTTATTTAACGTTCATTTTAGGCTTTTACATTTAATTTAATAAGGCGGGCGGGAGGCGGGCGGGAAGCGGGAGGCAGCCAGCAGGCGGGCGTTGCATAACGGAACTATGCGGAGAGGCACGGAGATTGGTTCAATTTCAGTGCCTCTCCATGTAAGTCCCTTATGCGAATTCCGCCCACCCCTAGTTTATAAGCTACCCGCAACTAGTGAGCTCCTCTAGTAATGCTGTAGTAACAGGATAGATGACTAAAGGACCCGTGCACAGTTAGAGAAGTGATATCAGTCAGAGATATAAATTATCCGTGAGTTAATGATAGGCATCATGCACTTCACATCTAGACGGGGATTGCTATATATATTAAAAACAAAAAGTAATGCAACCTATCGATACCTTGTTTATGACTGTACACATATTTGGTTTGTTAAACAAAATCTCTTTTTTATTCACAGCATTCCTTACATTGGCTATTTAAACTGTGAATGCGATACATCTTACAATGAATAGATCGTATCACTGAATTACTTGACCAAATTGATAAGGTTAGTGCAGAGACTATCAATCAAACACATTGCCTTTTATCACTAATAATAAGTAGGCATGATGACACATTTAGCTTAAATATTTGCTGTACCCACTAGATACTCCATGGTTCATGTCGAATGGCACAAACTCTCCTGGAGTAACCCCTCTATGAAAAGAGTTGGAACACTTGCCACAAGGTAATAAGAGTTTTTCATCCAAGGTTAGAGTTAACATCAAGCAAGCAAGGGGAGGTTGGGTGGGTCAAATTAGGTGGTTAAATTCCATTTCATAAAAAGTATTCATGTCTTAATAGTTGGAACACTAGTTAAATGGTAACTAGAAATTTCCCCCAGGGCTTCGGTTAACATGAAATAATTATTGGGTGGTTGGAGCAGACATGAGTGCACCCACTTTTAAATTAGGTGGTTAGAGCTAATGCCACAAAGAGTATTAACGTTTCTTTCAAAAATGTAATTTGTCATCCAGGTGGTTAGTTTCCCTTCCATCTCAATTGACTGGGACCGCGGAAATTCAATAAAATAGAGAGCCATGCTAAGAAAATCTCAACCAATAGGTAATAACAGCGGTCTCAGCCCACAGAAAGATTTTAAGGCTAGCCTAAGAAGAATTGTTTTTTGTTAAAAACATTTATGTATAGGTCAAAACATTGTCCTTTTTGCATTACCCATACAGTAAATTGAACGTCCAACATAGAGCTAATTTATGTTCTTCAACTACCTTTGGACAGTGTCACCTTACAATTACAAGGTAGGCACGATAAACCCAAATATGATTGATTACTACTAGATTAATTATACCTGAATGACATGGTATTAGATAAATAACCAGGAGTATGAACTAGCTTTAAATAGCACTTTTTTAAGACTCATGGGGAAGGTGGTCCTATTCACTTTTAAAATATGCAATTTACATTTGGTGTGTTCCCAAATTCTGGTGTGACTTTCTATCATCACATCAACAGTATGAAAGTGGAGTTTGAGTCAAAGTTGGTATTCATGTTAAATGTTATGGAATTAAATTGATAATTCCGTTATTTGTTGTGTGTTGATTCAAGAAAAGAAACCTCTTTTTCCTTCTAATTTTCCATTATCAAAAGGGTGCCTTATCTGACTATGTTTGTTATTAATTATTGATAATAGGGCATGTTAACTTTGGACTAAAATGATGACAATATATCTCTTGTTAAGCAACTACTGACGGATTCCTGATGAAGGATTAGCCGAAATGCGTTGTTTTCACTTCTCCAACAAACCGTCAGTCTTTCTACAAATCATCATTTGTGACACATGAATTCTCAGATTTGTGATTGAATCATTAAATTGTAAAGAAAGATAACAAGATAAGCTCTATAAGCATGCTTAGGTAATAGAGAATTGAGAATTGATATACATCTACTGTCTAAACAAGAGAGTATCTGTGTGTTTTTAAAAACATATTGTATCAAATTTGTACATAATTGTGTATTGTTTTTTAATTCATTTATACTGAAAAGAATGTTTTTCTATGCATGATAAAAGATATATGAATATCAAAGTAAATTGAAAAAAAAAAAAAATCATTTATATAAATAACTCTTGTGTTGTAGATATTGGCATTGTGAGTAAATACATGTCTGGTTAGTCTTAAATGAACATGTTGCCCTAAGGTAGAACTCACTGTGCCCGGTGATTTTTTTCCCCCAGTAGTTAATTTCCCGACAGGGTTGTATCCTAAATTCGGGGGGCGCGTTCTTTTCCAGAAATCACTGGTGACATCATCCATGTGAAAATCTGATGCACCTCCTCACACTCTAATATAACGTTTAATATATCCACTCTAAAATATAGATTATCATTTTCAAAACCATTGACGCACCAATACCAGTTACTACATACGCACTCACTGATTTGTAGGTCTAGACACAAATTTACTTATTCACCCATACAGTCCCTCATTCATGCAGTCACTCATGAATATAGCACTATCATATTCACTCATTCATGGAGTTACTCACACACCTAGTCAGTCATGCAAAGAATCAATCACCCTTCCATTTACTGACCTATAGAAGTATACACACAACAGATCACTTATTCAAACAGAAACAAAACATAATTACTCTCTTATACAATCACTGATACAAGTAAATACACATCTATACAGCCACTCTCACAATCACCGACTCTCACACATCGTCATTTATATACTCCAACTCTCACATACACTGCCTTTTACATATGTAGTTACTTGGACATGTACGACTGAGATATCCATTCACTCAGTTACACACACTCTGACCCACCCATACAGCTGTTTCCACATGCAATCTTGAACCCGTACACACAGTGTATCAACCACTCAAACATCTATGCACAGACTCACACACCTCAAAAGCACACACACACACACACCCAGACACCCATACAGATACTCAGACAACCAATCAATAACCCATATAGATCCTCATTTAGCTTCTCACCAACCCATGCAAACGCTTACACACCAACTGACAAACTAAACTGTGTGACTGTCTGTATCAGTCACTAACCCGCGCATTCAGTAAGATACATGTAATCACTAAACAGTCAGTCACACACCTAATATATCCTCCATTCAGATATTTATACACCCACTCATTCGTCAGCACACCTAGGCATATATGTAATACATATTTAAACACACATTCACTGGATGATGTCATCAGTGATGTCATTTGAGAGGTAATCAGTGATGTCACTGACCATGTCATGAATGATGTAATATATGACGTCATCAGCAGTGCTTTGCAGGGGCGCAAGTTATAGTTAGCTCAACTAACTATAACAGCGGAATTTCTATGGTTTTGTATGAGTGAAATGTTCAACTAGCTATAACGCCCCTGAAACCTATGTTTTTTCTGTGAATATATATATAAATAGTTTCATTTTCACACTATCTCAGATAAAGTTTAGTGTCTGAGAAATTGTGAAGCAAGGACGGATTTACCTGGGTGCATTACGCTCACTTGTCTCGGATACACTGTCACAAATAACTGGCTCTCCCCTCTCCTTGTGTTAATGCATAGTAAAATAGGGAAGCCAAGGGTATATCCTTATCATATACTTCTTACTCCGCCTCCGTCTGTAAAGCTCCCTTTAGTGAGGCCATGATCTGACTCCCAGAGGCCTAGAGTCAAAACCTCTCCTTCAAATCTATCCAGCCAGGCCCTCAAATGGCCGACATCTGTCATTCAAGTTGTATGTCTAATGTTTATAGCTGTTGCTGGGGAATGCACAGATGTGCTCCCCCAACTTCCAATGCCAGATGGAGTCAAACTAAAAGGCACGCAAAGATTTTTAGAGCAGAGAAATGCCCACTTTTTAGAAGTACAACGAAGAGGGACCCTGATTTCCTAATTAATTCAAGCAATTTCTTTAGTGCAACAACCATACTATATTCTTTTGGGTGATTGGGTTATTTATTTCTTTTGAAACTTTTATCTTTTTTATACAAGGATTTTACATCCTTCCAGTTAAGCACATATCAAAAACCATGTACATATTTACCAACATTCATATATTTTCACAACATACATTACAAACATTTATCACAAACATAGATATAACACTAGACCAATGTATCGTCTATATTCTAATCAACACAAATTAATTTCTTTGTGACTGAAGAATCCAAATAAATGTTCAGAACTGGGAACACAATATCATTTAGTGTCCATCAGAATGAATTCTATATTAGCCTTATTGCATGTTATTGTAATTGCCGCCTTATTGAATGTTATTGTAAATGACTTTCTAGAAGTGGCATTTCTAAGCTGTTAATGACAAAACCCCCTTTACCAGAGGTGAGAGTTTGTCATTGTAATTCCAATAATAAGAAGCAATATGAGGCTACTCCACTGCAATCCACTATTGCAGCCTGAAGAAATTTCAAGCATCCCCCATGTTAGCCGGTGGGAAGAGCAAGCCTCATAGGTAGTGAATACACACAATGGTATTCTTCACTACCTGGGCAGAGTACACCCGTGGGCACCTATCCTGTCTTTCACCTTCCACATGCTTCACCCCTCAGGACTTACCCTAGGGGTGCTCCAGTGGTAGTGAGAGGTACCGTCAGGATGGCTAGTGTTTTAGAAAGGCCAACCTGAGCATAAGATCACTTGCGCACACACAGTCCTACAATGTCAAGCTGGACACATGTTTAAAAAACACCATTGGTGCAAATACGCACACACAGGCAGGCAATGGCAGGCTAAACACATGTTTGAGAACACCATAGGTGTAAGTGTGCACACACAGGCCTGTAATAACAGACTCGACACATGTTTAAACACAATGCAATTGCAGGCTTGAAACACATTTTAGGAACATAATACATGAAAGTGCACACACTCAGGCCTGCAATGGCAGGCTTAAGACATGTTTTCAGAATATCAGGCACATACACCTCCTAACATGTTTAGAAAGGGAGTGTACACTTTTATACTGCATTTAAAGTGGGATAGTGCCCAGATCCCTAAAGCCATAACTAGAGAATCAGAAACACCACGTGGTGTCCCATGGGAAGAGCCGACCTCTTGTTCTGCCCCTCGGGGCTTAACCTAGGGGTGCTTTAGTGGTAGTGGAACACCCACTCCAGGTTGGCTAATGAGTGAGAATTGACAATCTGAGCACAAGCGCAACTGCACACCCACAAGCATGCAATGGCAGGTTTGATACATATTTAAAAGGCTATTCTGATGGGCGGCACAATCAGTGCTGTGTCCCACTACTAGCCAATGCAGTACCAGCTCTGGGTATGTGGTGTACCTTTTATAGGGCACTCACATGCACAACACCTAATCCAATCAAGTTAGAACCCTTATTGAGTGTGTGTAGGAAGGGCGCTGGTGCTTTTTACACTGCATCACAGCGGAAAAATGCTCAGAGTCCTGAGGCCATGATTAGAGACTCAGCAACGACCAGGAGGAAAGAGAAAAAAGAAAAAAGTTGTAGGGAAATACCCCAAGAAGGGCCATGTCCAACAACTAGCAGATGAGGGAACTAGAAAAACCAGGGGAGCTGGACCAGGTTAGCTGATGGACAAGAATTAGGTTGAGGAGGATGAAAAGATCCAGGACTGGGAGCTCCTGAAAAAAAGAGACCCAAATCCAAAAGACTAGGGGCAGGATTACATGAGAATGATGATCTGTCAAATCAGGACCAGGAAGTACATGACCAGGATGTTCTTAGACCAGCATGAACCAGAGGTCAAAGAAAATCAGAACTAGGAAAGGCTAGGATGACAGGACAAGATATTGCAGAGCCATGCAGGCAAGGGGCATGATGGTGAGGGCCAGAGTATCAGGACCAGATTGAAGAGGACTAAGAAGATCAGGACCTGAGGGGCAATAGCAAGTATCTCCAGGATACTAGGTAAAGGGCATCCAGAAGACCAGAGCAAGAGGACTAGGTAACCTAAAAGGATTATGACCAGGAGGACTTGAAAGAGGGCTCAGAGGGTCATAAAGATCAGGATTTAAGAAACCAGGGCTCATATTTCCAATTGGGGCAGAACAGTCATTACACGTAGCAGAACTAGAGAAAGGAGTATCTAAGATAGTAAGGCCAGCCATCATCTGGAAAAACAAGAATGGACATTGATGGGCAGGAGGTCCAGAACCAAAAAGACCAAGTTCATGAGGACCCAAACAGGGAGAACCTTGATCAAGATGACCTGGATCAATGGCTGCAATATTAGAAGGACTAATAGACATGGAACAGATCAAGGGGAACAAGTACAACCCAAACCAGGAGGACAAAGACTAAGATTGCCAGGACACCAGAAGAAAGATAGACCAGGACCTGCGGTACCAGGGCTAGGAGATTGATGAAGAGGAGAACCAGGACAGCTTGACGAGGAACAAGAGGACTTAAAATGAACATGGCCAGATGGGCCGTGACTATGGGAGCCAGGAAGGAGTATGATGGCCAAAAGGCAAAGTTTATGATAAAAAGTATAATAGGACATGAAGAACCAGGATGACCAGGACCAAGGAGAACAAGACTAAGATAGCAGGTGAGTCAGGCACAAGAGAACCCAAATTATAAGGAACAGAACCAAGTGTATCAGAGACAATGGGCACAAAATCACAAGGACAAGGAGTATGAAAAACAAGAATACCATGACCTTGACAAGGAGTGCCAGATGGATGAGACTAGGGACACAGGCAGCCAGAATCAGAAGGAAAAGTTCTATGAGGACCAGGAAACAATGAACTAAGGAGACAAGGTTGAGGAAGAAAATGATGATCAGGAGGATCAACCCTAGGGACATCACAAACCAGGATGATCACAGCCTGGAGGTACAGGCCACAGGGTTCGGAACAGGATTCCCAGAAATGTGAGCAACATGATGGCCAAGCCCAGGGGACTAGATAAAGGAAGACAGTGATGAGTTTGTGTAGTAGCATGAAGACAAGAAGCAGAAAGACTATGGCCCAGAGGATCAGAACCAGATCCAGGAAGACAAGAACCAGGCCAATAGGGCAGGGACCCAAATAAGAAAGGAAGACAAGGGGGTCAGTTCCAAGAATACCAGTAGGACTAAGACAAGAGCAATGATGATTGGAAGGATCAGCAACAATAGGACCAGGAACATTACTAGGAGTGCCAAGGGGACCATGACCAATAGGACCAGGGCACAGAGTATCAAGTGGAACAGAAAGACCAGGCTCTGGGGGTAGCAGGGCCAATGTGAAGAACATCAGAGGACCATAAAAGACAGAGGCAGGAAGACTACGGGGATTGGACCTGAATGTCTTGAGGACCAGGACCAGAAACAAAATGACAAGGCTCAGATGGACCCAAGCAAAGAGAACCAGGACCAAGAGGGGCCATACTAGGGTCTCCAACTTTCTCTGTAGTGAGAGCTAATTCTGACCAGTGACAATCATCATGAGCTACAGAAGGCTAAGCAACTAGTGTATTGTTACAAAATGTCCCCCCCGCCTAGATTATTAGATTTTAAGCGATGCTATGGTTTGAACAAAATACTTTGTCAGTGAGAGCATGGTCTTTGGGGATGTATGAACATGTGTGAGTATGAATGTGATATATGTGTCCCGGTGACTGAGAGAATGTGTCATATGTCCTTGTGGCACAGGGCATACCTTTTGCCATATGTGGCACTGTTACATGTATAATGCAAATGAGAGAAATTTAAAGTGCGTAAAATGTTCTGCAAAAATGTTCACAATATGGAACATTTTTTTGCACTTTAAATTTCTAGAGCTTAAAATAGGGGCTGTAATTGTCTCTTATAATATGACACTGTATTATGAAAATTAAACTGAAGAGATAACTTTGTTTATATAGATTCCATAATTCTCATCATTTAAATGTTCTCCCATTTCCAAGTGTCACATTTACAAACACAAAGCATCTTTCTCCCAGTGGCCTGTAGACATGATGCCATGCTTATAACAGAAAAATACATTTGTTTAAATAGGAGGTATTTTAAGTGAATAAACATGCTTTATAAAACATTAAGACCCGTTTGGCTTAATTGAAATTGTAAAAAGACATAAATACTTAATGTTTCATAGAAAAATGTGTCTTCACTTTAAATTTTTCACGTTCGAAAAAAAGTTCTATTTTCCAGTTATAAATATGGCTCAGTGTCTACCGGCCACTCGGTGCAAAAGGCCCGCTGCTTGTAAATGAGACTAATTGAAATGCAAGGAATTAAAATGAAGAGCTAATCATTAAGGTAACTTTTCATTTTTATTTTCTCCTTTTTAAAAGCATTCAGAAAAATCATTTTGTTTTCACACTCCAAACTGAGTTGACAAGGACTTTGGTTCTTCACCACTGTGACTCAGCCTAGCCCATAAATCTGAATGAGCACTGCTCATTATCAGGTTCTGCTATCTACACCATGATGATAATAAATTAAATATAGTAAACACAGGCTTCCTTTAACATGAAAAGAAAAATGTGACCCTGTGCCTATTTAAAAATTAGCTCAGTTAATCAAGTCAGAAACAATGGAGGTAGTCTTTCTCATCCATTCTGCTAAATTATGGACCTTCCAGTAAGAATATGAGTCATCAATATTCATTCCTAATTCAGGATGGCAAAGACCTTCCTATTTCCCTCCGGAGTCTACTGGAGACAATAGTTCAGTATTATTCGGCGGCTATCCATTAGCAAGGTAAGAACAGAGAATTCCTATTTCTTACAAGTTAAAATACCCACCACCCACACCTGATTCCAAATGGCAAATCTCCAGAATCAAACAGACAGACAATGGAAAAAAGACTTCTAGAACCCCACTCTTAGCATCAATATCTCAAATTATGGAATAACAGGCACACAAAATGTAAAAGGGTAACCTTCATAATGTGTCACATACTGCTGATGATTGCAATAAAACCTTTCTCAAAGCAATCTGAGAAATTGTGTAATGATCATTGAGTAATTGTACACATAGCATAGCCCTGCACATAGTTGTAAATGCGATTCTGCTGATAAATGCTTGAACTACAAATGAGCGTGTACATTTCTTCCAAAATCATGATTTTTCTGTGCAATGAATCGCAAATCAACACTACAACGTGAAACATGCATGCTTATCAGACTAAATTCGGGATTTTAATACTCTATATAACACATTTCTATCTCCAATTTAAAGATATGGAAACTGTCCGTAAGGGGCATGGTAATGCCTCATTCAAAAGTACCAATGCAAATAGTATGACATTCTATGATCCATACGTGTGGCAATATTACTAACAGTGTAAAACAGCCTATCAACCCAAATACATAAAATGTGCATTGCATTGGAACTTGCACAAAATGGCACTGATCTGAAAGACTAGAAACACCATACTCCTAATTGCATGACACCAAATGGAAACAGCTGTAACCTTAAACTTGATTAATCACTAACATTCAGCTCCTCACCAGCGATAGTAAGTACAACATATATACCCATACCATACTTTGATCTCCTAGCCTCAATGTACTGGCATTTGCTTCAACCTGACGGAAGGCCAGTGCAATTGTTCAAAACGATCGAAAACCCCATAGATCCATCTCTTATGGATGTCATTTAGGGGTAGTCAGGGGTTGCAGCTGCAACCCCTGATTTGCCTATTTCGACCACTGGTCTCAGAGCTCGGGCGGCTCACTCCTATGGTGGCCAGGGAACCTCTCTGCTTGCATTCTGCCTATTTTTTGAAAATATTAGTAGTGACTAATAATCTATTATTCACATTAGTGTAATAAACAAAAACTTGAGCAGCAGGAGTTGGAAGGCGACCTTCGCTGGAAAGTCTGGTAAGTAAAACTTTTTTTTAAACTATGTTCTGTGTGCTTGTGTGGGACAGAGACAGCATACACATGCATGTGTCTATGTGTCTCTGTATGTGGAAGCATATGTGTGAGTGAAAGTGACTATGTCAGTGACAACTAGTGAGAGAGAATGAGTGAGATAGAGCATTAGTATGTGAGCATTAGTGAGTCAGAGTGAGCAACAGTAAGAGTGACTGCATGTGATTGAGTGTGGGTGAGTCAGAATGAATCGGTAAGAATTAGCGTGAAGGAGAGCTAAAGAGTATGAGTGAGGATGAGTGTGACTGGGAATAATTGAGTGACGGTGATTGAGCATAACTCTGAGTTAGAGTGAGTGAGTCAGAGTGAAAGAAAATAAGTGAGAGTGGGTGTCAGAGTGAGTAAGTATGAGTGAGTGAGAGAATGAAGAATGTGATTTAGTGTGAGACACTGGATGAGAGAATGAGAGAGAACACATAAGATTGAGAGTGAGTATGAGGTCCTCAGAGTAAAACGTGCTAGTGAGTGAGAATATATAACTTAATCAGAGTAAGCATGAGTGTGAATGAGCAAGAATGAGTGACAGAAGAATGAGTGCAAGTGAGTGTGAATGGATGAGTATGCATGAGTGATTAAGAATGTGGTGTTTTGCTTGCAAGTGTGCCATTGGCGCTGGCATACTGAAGGTATTTCTCTGCTTATGAAGGTGCCCAGGGGAAAACACGGATGAATCATTCTGAATGCAATTCTTAGCATGGCAGGAACCTGTGACAAAATACTGGCACTGACATATAATATTTCTTGGCATAGGAGGCACCAGTGAAAAACTGCTGGTAGAACATAGGAGGCAATTTGTTTCCTAAGGAAACTGTGGCATATGTGAAGCTTCAACCATGACAAAATTCTGGCTCTGATATACTATAGATAATTTTTTATGTAGGGATCACACATGGTATATAGCCAGCATTATTGGCAATATTCTTGCACTGGCCTATTATATTTAGTGTTTGGCATAGGAATTACCCATGGAATTTGAGGGGCACCCATGACAAAATGCTAGTCCTGGCACAATGGATGTTACTTTTGACTTATGACGGCAACCACATCACATTTTGAAAAACTGGAACTAACTTCTGGGTAGCTTAGGTTTTAAATCGTGCTTTAAAATACACTGTGACCACATTTCAAAATGTTCTTGGGTGAGAACACCCCTGAACCTGAAGGTATTACATCCCATCACTTTCAAAGATCTAAGCTACGTGCAATCTACAATAAACATTGCTTGTTTTGTGTAGTTATATTCATTATGTGGTTATTATGGCACTTCAATGTATAAAATGGAAGAGGGACCCTGAGCCTAAAAAGGATAAGGGAAGGGGAAACCACCCACCAGGGTAGAAATAATATATAACAACATGAAAAAGCAGTTCCCAATGATATAAAGGACCAAGAGGTTCAAATAGTACAATTGCCCACAGAGCTGTTGTTTGTATTCACATTATTTTATTGTCATTTATATAAAAAAATTCATTAAGACAAGTTCATACTTCAATGAGTAGGACAACAATTATATCTCATATAGTGTCAACCCGTAAACATAGAGAACAGTAAAACAGATACACACACCAGTCATTCATTCTACCAGTCTCAAACTCACTAACACACCGATGTAACCATAAAAGTTCAAACACCGCAAACAACTCTCAACAGCCAGACAGAAAAAAGCGCCGACGCGCGTTTCGGAACAGTGCCACAATGTGGAATTCCTTCATCAGGGCGCCAGTAATTCATGTAACTAAGGGCCACAAAGTCTTCCAGATGTCCGGGTGGATAATTTTTAGAACATATTCATAAGTTCTGGGCAACACAACAGCATGTCTGTGGGCAAAACAAATATTTATAAATAATTACAAAATAGATGTTCATCAACCTCGCCTTTGGCTGAGGCTTCGAGAAAAAGCCCCTTCCTGGTGTGTATATACTTTACTATTGTCTTGCCTCCAGGAATTTAGCAACTATCTGACCTTTAGGACCTTATTCCAAACCTTTTTTTTAATGTTTTTCTGTTTTCTATTTTAATGTGTATATATCTCTATGTATGAAGCTTGGTAATCTAACCTCTGTGGACTGCATGTATGCGGCCTGAGTGGATTTAGGCTGTGTTTTGAAATGCTTCACTTCATGTTCTGACCAACCCCCCCCTTTTGTACCTTTTGAACGTCTATTTTGTAATTGTTTATCAATTTTTGTTTTACCCACAGACATGCTGTTGTGTTGCCCAGAACTTATGAATATGTTTTAAAAATTATCCACCAGGACATCTGGAAGACTTTGTGGCCCTTAGTTACATGACACTATATGAGATATAATTGTTGTCCTACTCATTGAAGTATGAACTTGTCTTAATGAATTTTTTTATATAAATGAAAATAAAATAATGTGAATACAAACAACAGCTCTGTGGGCAATTGTACTATTTGAACCTCTTGGTCCTTTATATCATTGGGAACTGTCTTTTCATGTTGTTATATATTATGGCACTTCAGCAATATCAATTATTGTGATTTCATGATGGTTAAGGTCAGGGCCATTGGAATTATGCAATTGTACAGCTGCAGCGTTTTTCGTACAATTATGGATTTGTTGCATTTGCCACATAATCCTTAATCTGGGGCATAATATGCAGATTTTAACAACAAAAATGTTTCTAACTCATATGGTTTAAAAGTTACCAAACAATGCAGCAAAACATGTTGACGTACAGAGGAAGGCCCTCTGAATAGGTCGGCTGGCCACCTTTCTGTGCTTATTGCTATATGTGGGTGTTGATCTGGCACCAATAAGGTGCAGTTTAAGCCCAGACAGTGTTAACAAATGTAACAAATTAGAAAATAATGAAGTAATACTATTGCAGAATTAGTCACAGTATGCCACATAATTTGCCTTTTCCTTCCACATAATTTAGTCTACCTTACCGCATATTTTGCCCCCTTCGCCCACTGCATAATTTTAGTGGCCCTGGTTAAGGTCTTTTTGGGAAGATTCGGGATCATAGGTCATATGATGTTACTTCTTGTGATGTCATTAAGGTCATAGAGTGTGTCACATCACTTCTGCTATACTTGGCATTTTAGGGGAATTCATTTCCAAGCTCTGTCTATCTAATAGGAAGGCTCACAATGGTGACTCATGCTTCAATATTTGCATGTCTACTCCAATAACAGGGAGGCATTTCTTTCTTTGTCCAATTTGCTTTACTCTGCCACTGTGAGTACAGTTTTGGTGCAGTTAACTTTTCTATGACATTTTCTGGGTGTCACGTATGTGATTGTACACTACCGACCTGCTACGTAAGAAAGTTCATAGGTATGAACCTTGCAGTCAAAATCAGCAGCTGCTTGTAACTAATATATATCATCCCCTCATGAACCTTAGGTTTAAGCTTGGAAGTACATCAACAAGTATTGTCTTTCTGTACTACCCATGCCTCACATGCCCTCCATCAATCCACTAGCTGCATTTACATAGCCTACAGTGTGATAACTGTGTCTCGTTAGCTGAGTACTACATTTGAGGTGGAAAAACTATGCATAACCAAGTAACATACATATGTAATAGCGCTTCTTCAGTCCACAGAGTTTCTAATTGCAATTTTGATTTTGTAGATAAGAATTGCTCTTATAACATGGAATTTATGGACCGTGGAAATCCATGCCATGACACGTGCTCCAATCCTAAAATAAGTCAACTTTGTAAGGAGCCAGTTAGCGAAGGATGCTTCTGCCCTCCTGGTAGGTATTTTCATATATGTCTTACTGAATTAAAATGTGCTCAACATCATGTATGCAAAAAGTAGGGAACATTGACTGATCCATTTGGGGAATTTGCAACACTCTGCAGAAAAGTGTGACACAACTGCGATGCTGGCCCTTTTGAGTCATTTCCTGAGAGATATGTTTCGTAATCATTTGCGTAGGAGGAATTTGTACGGACCTTTGGTTGCTATATATTACTGTAAAACGATTTCTCTTTGTCCAGTGCAGCGATGCGCCTACATGTCTTTTCTCCAAGTGAGTACTCAGTGATAACGCAAGGGGTCCTGACTTATATTTCTCCCAAAGTCAGGTTTTGTAGATTATTTTCCATAAAAAGAAAAGACATACATTATTTGTCCTATTTGGAAGTAGACATAGGCTACACTGCTCTTAGGTGGACTGCCTTCATTCCGTCAATTCTAGGTCTTTGAAAATATTCTATGAACACAGTGCCCTTCCCCTTAATAAAGAATGGTCTGAAAGTAACCAATTTTGATAGCCTCTAAATCCTATTAAGATATGGGTATTTTGGCGTGTATACGTAATTACATATTCGATTGCCCAGACTTAACACGAGATACTGTGGAAAGAAGGTTCAATTTAGCGGGTCGTCATTGCCAGCTCCACCTCGTTGTGATGTTTCACTTGCTCTCGTCGTTTTTTTTACTTCAGATTCACTCTCTTGTTAACACTACCATATTGTGTCATTACAAACCATTATTTCAGCCATGCACTCTTAACTCTTTTTTCTGTACACTCTGTGTAAACTTCTCTGGTTCTTTTGTATCACTGTATTAGCTTCCTGTCTCATCTGCAGTTTTCCCACTGCTCTGCAGCCCGATTTTGCTGCTGTTTTTTGCCCTTTTCCCACCTGCTTCCCGCCTCCCCGTGCCCCTCGCCACTCCCAGGACCTTTTTATTGTAGGCCAATGCACTGCCATGCAGCCGATGCACCTATGGGACACTGAATGCCTGCCAAAGGCAAGTATGACTGCGCCTGTCTGTGCCGAGACTGCGCCCAGAACCAGGAACCTTAGTTCTATCTCCTCATGCTGCTACACCACCGTGTACCTCCTAGCCCTGGATTCCAGGCGCATCGAGAACAACTGCTGCCACACATCTCCGTGCACCACCAGATTCTCCTGGCATCACTGCCGATCACCTGCAACACCAAAGTAACCAACAACTCCAGAGACACCTCAAGCATGACCGTGTCACCCACGCTGCCCAAGACCACCATGACATAACTCCAGTTCATTCTATTCAGTGCATGATCACAAACACGCCATGGAGATCTGGGACATGATCATATCCCTAACCCTGGACGTCATCTTCATCACGATGACCTGGCTGTACCCCATCTCAGCACTAGACATTGCAATTGCCACACCTGAACACTACAAGATAACACACTGGCACTTAACCAACAAGCACTGATGTGGAATTGCCATCATTCGCAAGGACACAATCTGCTGCATCAGCTCCTCAGACGACACAATCCTGATAATGGAGCATCTCAACTTTCAACTTTAACAGATAGAAAAACCACCATCAGAGGCAACCTCGCCTACACACGACCAAGACTACACACCAGCTTCTCCAGCACCATCTCTGACCTCATCGTCCCCATCGCCATTGACTCTGAGCACTACATCTTTCTAGGGGATCTTAACTTCCACCTCGTTGACCCCAGTGACACCAACACACACAACCAACCTTCTGGAAAGCATGAGCAACATTGGCCTCAAACATTTTGTCACTGACCCTACCTACATTGTGAGACGCACATTCAACCCCATTTTCACATCAAACAACAGAGTCAAGCACAACCACTTCTAACACCTTACCTGCAATGAGCACTACAGCATCCACTTCACCATCTCAGGACCTACCCACACAGGCACCATGTCCTCCAGATCCATGCGCAGAAACTGGAAAAAGATATCTGAAGACGAGTGGAACAACACCCTCAACTCACACCACCCAGACACAACATACCAACCAGAACAGGCTGTGAAGAACCTCTCCTAATGGATCACAGAAACCGCTGACATAATCACAGCCGCCAAGCTAGCCAAATCCAAAGGCCTGCCATGAGAGTCAGCTGGTTCACCATAGAGCTGAAATGCACCTAACACAACTGCCAGCAACTAGAAAGGAAGTGGAGCAGCAGCAAAGACACTGGAGACCATGCTACCTTTCAAAACCGCACTCAACCAGTACTGTTGCCTCCTTAAAGAAGTATTTTCCTTCTCTAGCAATACTAAACTAGGCCAGGAGAAATCCCAAGGTGATCTTACAGCCATTTCTGAATGGATGACTAATAACTACTTACAATTGAACTCCCCAAAATCAAAAGTGCTTTTGGTGAGTCGGGATATCCACCTGTGGGGCAATCAATGGTGGCCTAAAGCCCTAGGCTCCCCTCCCTAGCCGAAAAGTATGGTTAAGAATCTGGGAGTGATGATGGATAGTGCCCTTTCATGTGAACCGCAGGCTAAGGCTGTGGTAGGTTCCTGTTTTGGTATCCTACGGGGCCTAAAACCCATCCTGGGGCTATTCGATACACCCACTAGACAAGCAATTGTTCAATCTACCGTGCTGGCATGCTTGGACTATTGTAATGGGCTGCTACTTGGCGCTAGCCTTGATGAAAAGGCTTCAATAGACCCAGAATGCAGCTGCCTGCATGCTCCTTGCACTACCTAAATACTGTCAAGCCTCTGACCTCCTTCGACGGCTTCACTGGTTACCTATAGAACAGGGAGTTCACTTCTAAACTTTATGTACCACACATAAGATCCTGCGTGGCCTGGGTCTGCAAACCCTGACCAATCTATGCTTGGTGTATATCCTGGCCCGGGCCCTGTGCTCGGCAGACCTACACCTGGCCTCTGTCCCGCGGGTGCACAGTACCAGAGCCGGGGGCGCTTATTAAGGGATAACATCCTTCTTGATTTCCGCTGCATGCAGGACCACTGGGCGTTCAGGAAGCTGATCAAGACATTGTTTTTTTCCAATATCTAGTTTACTCCTTCTCTGTCCACCTCTACTGTGGCTCAGCGCTGGGTCACCCCGATGCGGGGGCAGCCATGCGTTCCACAAATGCTGATACCGTAACATAACATAACATAACACATTATAAAACAACATAACTCCCTAACAGATGACATAGAAGCCAGCACAAAGTGCTGCAAGGAGCTCTTCACCATCATGAAGGAGTACTACAACCCCGCAGCTTCAGGGAATGACAATCTCCACTCCCAAAAACTGTGTGACACCCTGGCGGACTTCTTCCACAATAAGAGCTCAGTCATCTATGAAATATTCAAACCCCCAACCCACTTCTGCCGACACCATCAGCCTGCACAAAGCCATGAGCACAAACCCCGAACACCTTCTCACCCATTGGGACCTTCTCACAACTCACAACTCAATCCACAATCTCTATCATGAACCCCGTGCACTCATAGGAACCCTGTCCCCACACATATTCAACCTCGGAGCCTTCTTCCCTGGGGACTGGAAACATCCTGAGTGAGACTCCTCCTGAAGTAACCATCCACCGACCCAGCAGAACTGAAGAACTCCGAGCTCATTTCCTTGCTCCTCTTTCAAATGAAGGTTCTTGAGAAGGCAATCAACATCCTCCTGACCCCCTTTCCATCCAGATTCCATGCCAACCACAGTACCGACACTACCCTAATCGCAGCCACTGATGACATCAGGGCCCTCCTGGACCATGGCTAAACTGCAGCCCTCATCCTCCTGGATCCATCAGCCGCCTTCAACACTGGCTCCCATCAAACCTTTATAAACAGACTCCACCACATCAGAATCCAGGGAGATGCCCTCAAATGGATTGCCTCATACCTCACCAGAAGAAGCCAGAGAATCTGTCTACCAAGATCACTTCGGAACCCAAAAAGATCATCTGTGGCATCCCTCAAGGATTGTCCCTCAGCCCCACCCTCTTCAACATGCACATAAACCCCTGACCAATACCATCATATCGCATTGACTCAAAATGATCTACTACACCAACGACACCCAACTCATCCTCTTACTGTTAGAAGAACCATCCACCACCAGAGCCTACTTCACGTATGTAGGATAAGCGGCAACTGACTCAAGCTCAACACGGACAAGACGGAAGTCCTCATCTTTGTAACCAACACCTCACCATGGAGCAACACATGGTGGCTGGCTGAACTCAGCCCATCCCCTGCCCGACAGACAATGCCTGCAATCTTGGCATCACCAGGGACTGTAAGCTATCTATGAAGAAACAGGCAAACACAGTCTCATCCACCTGCTTCCACGTCCTACAAATGCTCCACAAGATCTTCAGGTGACACTCAGTCAACACCCCAAGGACCATCACGCAGGCCGTCATCACCAGCAGCCTGGACTGCGGAAACACACTCTACGTAGAAATCACTGCATGCCTCTGGAGAAGATTATAGACAATACAAAACTCAGCTGCCAGACTCATCCTCGATCTCCCCAGACAAACCCACATCACACCTCACCTCAGAAAGCTACACTGGCTCCAGATCCAGAAGAATTGCCAGTTCAAGATTTTGACACACATATATAAAGCCCTGCATAACAAAGCACCAGTATACATCAATAAAGGTATGACCTTCCACCAAGTGACCAGACACCTACGATCGGCCTCCCTCTTCCTTGCAGACACCCCCCGGATCAGCTGATTCAACAGCGAATGATGCTTCTTATCACACCAGGCTACCAAAAGAACACCTTCACCTCAGGACTACCTTATCGCTGCAGTAATTCAGGAAAGGACTCAAGACCTGGCTGTTTGAAAGAACAGATCACCATGAAGAAGTTAGAAACTCCAGCGCCTTAAGACCTTCACCGGTGATTTGTTGAGCTTTACAAATCCTTGATTGATTGATTACATTCACAAAACTATGACAGCAGATTTGCAATTAATATTTTGTCCCTCTGAAATGTGCAGCTGCAGTTTGATATCCTGATGGCTCTGTCTCACATGTGGACCTGGGTGCAGAGGATGGACCAGTGCTTAATTTGTAATGAATTGTGTGCAGGTGCCCAAATCCCCGCCCAGAACACCGCAGCCAGCACTATTATGTGTTGGCGTGTTAAATACCAAGGCTATGTAGTCTAGAATCCACGCATTGTCTCTATTATCATCTCACAGGCACTCCCGTATCTTTATCTCACTCTTGCTGGTCCAAGCTTTGTGATGCTTATTTCCTCTTTCTGTATTTTTCCCTCTCTTAGGGCCAGATGTAGGAGCCCTAATACCGGTCGGAAACGGACGATTTCGGCCGTTTCCGACCGGTATTAGGGTTTTCTAATGTAGGAGCATGCTTTACAGAATCGGTATTTTACCGAATCTGTATTTACAGATTCGGTAAAATTACCGAATCTGTAAACACAGACTCGGTAAAAATACCGATTCTGTACAAGCACATGTAGGTAGCACATCTTTGAGTGCCGCAGGCCTTTCAGATTCGGTATTTTACCACCCAATCCAATTGGGTGGTAAAATACCGAATCCAGGTGTGCATGCACATGTGTGCATGCACACCTAGCCATGTGACAGACAGACATGCCCTTAGGGCATGTCTGTGTGCCACATGGCTCACATGCCCGTCTTTGGGGTGCTAGAGGGTGTCAAAGTGACACCCCCTGCACCCTTGCTAAAATCGGAATTTACCGATTCTGTAATTACATAATCGGTATTTCCCATTGATTCCTATGGGCTTCAAAGCCCATAGGATTCAATGGGCAATACCGATTTGGTATTTACAGAATCGGTAAATACCGAATCTTAACGATTCGGTATTTACAGATTCTGAAATACCTACATCTCCCCCCTTCATATTTACCACTTCTTAAATACCGAATCGGTAAAATTCGGTATTTAAGAAGTGGTAAATAAGAATTACCTACATCGGGCCCTTAGTCTCGGGAACTGTGTGATGAAGAAAAATAAGTGCTGATCCCCAAAAAATGAGTGAATTTGGGCCTACCAGCAACCACCAGCTGAAATTAAGGACTGGGATGAACCAGGCAACAAACATACAAATGTTGGACAAGGCCCACCATAAATATCAAGGCAGCGAGACCACACACTAATCTACTATGTAGTAGTTTCCTTCAGTCGCATCAACATGCCGATGGGGACTGCTGTTATCAGTTGTCTTTCTCCAGATACTTAATGCATCAACGATCAGAAAAACACTGACATGTATATGTAAAGCAGAAAGGATGACATGGGCCTTAATGTAAGGAAAGTAATTGCTCCCCGGTTCCTGTTAGTAAATGACTGACATATTGGAATGTAGGGAGACTTTTACACCCTAGATCCCGGTATCACTGCACCTGCTGCACTACTGATTAATATACAAATGCAATTTGACCATAAATGCCTATGCTTAGTTTAGATTTGGGAATGTAAACCCGTACTTCAAAGCTCATGTGTTCCATGCAAAGGCCAGACATTTCTGTCACCTGAATTCTAATGTGTCCTCTCGTGCAGGAGCCATGCGCTAGTTCAGGATTACCAAAGGAAAAACCGTATTTGCAAAACGTGTAGATTCAAGTACATTTCTCTGTAAACTAAGCATATGCAGGAATCTGCCCCTGCCACACCAAATAGTGCATATAATTTTGCACACACAGACGATTTCTGTGTGACTTGCACATGTGTAAAACGCACCCTTTTGTCAAAGTTTACTAGCACACTTTGAGAAACAAGCATTGGCAATGTCAAAAGGTCTTAATGAAAGTGCCTCTGCAGTCACTAATACATTTTGGCAGACAATGCATCATCATAAACTCTGACACTCCTCCTTGCTTTCATGCATTCATTAATCTATCCACACATCCATCCACACACTCATTCTTGCAATCACCAACTTACCCATCAACAATAAAATACGTATAAAAGTTCAACAAGCCTATGCAAGAAAAATTAGAAGAATAAAAGTATAAAAACAGAAAACATGCCCCTTCGTAATTGGTATGTTTACAATAAAGAAATATAAAAATAAAATTAAACATAGCAGAAGGTGGCCATCTTACAATGATATTGTACAAAATGTATCATTGCTATAAACTACCAACAGGTCTGACACATTTACAAGCAAGGTGTTGGCCATTTTAGAGCAATAATCAGAGGTACACTATGGACAATAGCATTCCAAGATGGCTACATAGTATATACGTTGTGGCTGCGTTGGATGAGTTGCATTGTAGATTAAATGAGAAGCAACTGAGCAGACCCCAAGCACTCACTGGAGAACTGTAAGACGCTCTAAAAATAGTAAAAGGCTAAAAAAATAAGGAAATAAATAAACCTGGGACCTCTACAAAGAGCAAATACAATGCTAAAAGTCTGGCTGACCAGCTGTGCCACTGATTTGCAGTCGTTTTCAGGAAGAAATGTAATCAGGCAAAATGCCTTCACTTGTAGGACAATGGTGCCAATGACAGAAGTGGACAGATCCTTACCCCATGTTTTATGTTCCCATGCATGGAAAGCAGAATGAGGATAACACAATAGACCAATGGTAAAAGAAGGCTAATCCAAAGCACCTCTGTGTATGTGTATGCATGTAATGTCCTTTTATGTTTTTTATTGATTTGTAATTATTACAAGAGGCTGCCATACAACTAAACTTCCAAGCCTTCTTAAAGGGTTTATAAAGGACTGTTGCAGTTCAAATCTCCTACCCTCAGTTTTTGTCAAAAGGGGAAACTGACACCAACAATCTTGCCTGCTACGGTAATTAGTGAGATTTGATGTAACCAAATACCTACTTACATGCTTTTATAAGGTGCAATAACAATCTACGTTTAAGGCCGATTGACTTTAATGTCTGCTTTCCATGATAAGTAAATCAGGCCTATTTCCTTTATTGGGAATTTTCATAATAAGATTATTACCCCCTGGCACCTAACGTAACATTTGCCAGTGAACCATCTCTGACCTATAGCCTGTAATATTGGCCTGTCACAATAAGCAATTCACGCCCACTGTATTAATCACAAATTTTCCCAGAAGGAAACCATCAGGCACACAACCATACACTTTAAAAACATATACAGACATATGCCTGGCACAACTAAATACAACCTAATAGGGGTTAACAAGGATTATCACAGGAGAAATCTTCTACCCTCAAGTTTTTTATAGGGTTGTTACAGTCACAAACGTGCCTAACAGAGTAATCTGTGAGATTCCATGTAACAAAATGGATGCCTACAGCCTTTAGCCCAGTGAAATAACCATTTACCCCTAAATGCCTATTGGTTTAACAAATGATTTCCCAAATAAATAGGTCCTACCTTCTGCCATTGCTATAACTTTTCATAATCAAAAGATTAGACCAGTGGCATTGGACATAACTTTTCTCAGTGATCCAGTGATGTCTATAGACTTTATCATTGCCTTGACACAGTAACCTACTCATTCCTAGTGTATTGAGTTTAAGTTTTTCTACAAGATAACCATCAGGCATTCAGTCAAAAAATTACAAATATATACAACATTAGATTCAGCAAGTCAAAATACAAACCTTCCAAGAGGGCCTAACAAGTATTATCACAGTGCAAATCTTCTACCTCAAGAATTTGTCAGGATGGGTAACCAACTCTAAAACACCTGCATAATATGGTAATCTATAGGATTCAATTAAAATACTTCTTTAAAGGCTTTAGCACAGTGTGATAATGATCTACACTTGAAGGCCTTTGGATTTAAAATAAGTTTTTCACAATACATAAGTCAGGTCTACTGTCTTTGCCATCATTTTCATAATAAACTGATCAGACCTATGGCACTGTACAAAAACTTTTCAATTGAACAAATCATGCCTTTTGCTTTATCATTGCTTGTCACCATAACCTACTCAGATCTACTATGTTGAGCAGATGCTTGCCCACAAGGCTTTATAGCCATAAAATAGATAGAAAATTTAAGTCGGAAAAGCAAACTACAATCCTCCTAAAATGATCTAACAAGGATAATCATATTGCACATCTTCTACACCAATTTCTGTTGGAGTGGGTATCTAAAACAAAAAACCATGCTTATAAACAAAATATGTGAGATTCCATGTAACAAAATATATCCCTACAGGTTTTACCATACTTTAATGACAATCCACACTAAAATGTTCTTTGGAAAGTTCTGGAATCTGCAAGGAAACGCAAACTTACCTCCACTCAGCATTTTCCCAAGTCTCCCGATAAAAATGATACGTTACTTGCATGTGTAGGCCTAGTGCCTGCGACAGGAAATGGCTGAAAACCTTTTCTGTAGACATCAAAAGTATCTATCAAAAAATGACCTCATTTTGCAAGTGGGTAGCCTGCATTTTGGTCTTGTGCATGGCGACCATCTAGGGAAAGCTACCAACACCAGTAATTTCTGTAAACTAGACACCCGGGGAGTCCATGGAGGTGTAGCTTGTGTGGATACCCCAACTTTTTCTTACCCAGAATCCCCTGCAAACCTCAAATGTAGCCAAAAAAAAGACACATTTTCCTCACATTTCTTTTTCTGCTGGCACACATTTCCTACCACCCAGCATTCCCCTTGGACTCCAGATAAAAAAGATACCTAACCTATATATTGAAAAACATGAAGGGGCTGGGATTCTTATCTAGATTTTTACCTTATCAATTTTCCAGAATCCCAAGACAGGTTGACTGGACCTTTTTTGTCCAGTGTAGAGGGGAGGTTTCCAAACTCATAATCAAACAGCTTTTCAAATCGACAATCAAATTCAATTTCAAAGAACCACTGACTACGAACTGAAGTTAAGAATTTATTACAAAGCCAAAAATAATTGGACATACAAGCACCTCAACAAGAGGTTCAAGAAATAGACTGGCACTAATACAAACATAGTCCTACGAAGGAGTCTCAGACGACCCAGAATGAAAAGCAAAGTTAATTCTAGGAACACCAGGCATCCAATTCCCGATCCTATTTGAAGTCTGGACTGCATTTACAAAAAGAAAGGAAAAGGTTAAGCTGGCCCTGCACTAACTCTAAGGTGACATCCCTACTTAACAATTCCCTCCAGGTAAGAGTAAAGGTGTCAGCCGTGAAGACTCCCTAAGAAGTGCATTCACGTTTCTCAAATGAGTGGCCTAACTACTGAGCTCGTTCTAAGATGCTCCTTCATGTACCCCACTCTGCCCTAAGTTCCCTCAATGCTGTCTAAGTTGCCTACATCCTGCTCTAACAACCTCCTGACAATATCTGCTCTCCACCCTCAGGGTCTGTCCGTAACACAAAACTCCCAATATTGTAGATACGCCCAAGGCACGCCCCTCTGGGCAGGTGTTGGTCTTCGGATTTTTCCAGCATGGCACCCTTCCATCCAGCGTCCATTTAGGTGTCCTTGGATCCTAGGCACCTTCTCGCCAAATGCTGCAGATGAACATTCCTCTGGCACCTACTCGTCCTCACTCCTACCAGCCTAACTTCCAAACAATGGATCTTTCTACCTAACAAGCTCCGTGGCCTTGCACCTGCAACACGCAAGAAGCAACCTTGTGCACATCCAAAGTTACAATTCAATATTTGCTGAGAACAGCACCCTTCCCAACAAGCAGCTATTTCACAAGAATAACCAATGCTAACTAAAAAAAATTACTGTTAGGCCTCTACTGGCTTTTCTTCATGTCCCAGGCCTTTACACGTTTAAATGCATTTCTTAATGATTCTACATTATAAGCAGTGCACTCTATTCCATTACAACGACAACATTACATTTAATCTCTAAACGTAAGTTCTTTTCTACATTAAAACGTCACATTCTATCTCCTACACGTGCAACTCTTAATATGGCACGTTTATTAATCCTACAATACGCACGTTTAGTAGCATTTCTACCTCATATAAAGCATTACACTCCTGTTAAAGCTCTACATTAGTTTGCAACGTTATGAATATCGATTACACATTACACTAATTCCCAACCTACTGTTATATCTCTAAAAACACACATTAGTATACCCTTTAAATATGCGGGTGCTGACTACAGGAGATATGGTGCACCCCTACAATTTTCCAAAACAACATGGTGCTCTCTCAAACATAACCACTCACTTGCCATAGACAGCAAGATTCACCAGCACCTACTTTACTCAGACACAGCACGTACCAACGATATCCTCTTCGAAAGGAGGAACACAATAAAATTACACACATGACAACACAATACACATTGTGCACAAATCCAATTTCACATACAATAAAACAGAAGCTAAATATGCTTCTATTATTACAGCATTTACAAAAATCACATTCATGCAGGGAAATTATACTCATTTACAGTAAACAGTACAAAAATGTTTTCTTACCAAACACAACCTGCAAATCGACCAGTACTGAAACTGCAAGCAAGGAGTCACATCAAAGGAAATCAAAACCTTTGCCCTACAATAAAAAGGAGGAATAAAAATTACAATAAGAAATAAATGTAAATGTAGTAGTACTTGTATAGCGCACAAATCACCCATGAGGGTATCTCAGCGCTTGTACGCATACCGCTGTGGAACCCTTCCTGGCTTTTCCCTGTGAGGTGCCCACTCCTGGGCACCCCCAAAGTGAAGCCAGACATCCTAGCGTTGTTGGGGCCATTGTGGAGATTAAGCAAGCTATTGCCCAGAGTTGCAGAGTGGGACCCATGATTAGAATAGGCACCGAGGCGAGAATTATCAAGTCAGAGGAAATTGAGCCCAAGACCCGCCGAGGCGGGAATTGAACCCTGGTCCCGGGTTAGACCTCTGCATCAGGGTCTGCCGCTCTAACCATTGAGCCACACTTCTCCACTAAATATTATAAAACCTTATTTCTGCCCCTTACCAACCAAATGGCATTGACTTACAACACTATCCAGAAGCCACTCAACACAAACAGCCAGCAAAATCCCCAGTCCAAACACACCATGAGCCAAACACCAGTGCACTGTGCTTGTGAAATCTATTATTTTTTATATGAATCCTAAAACGGGCTTACATCCCGCCCCTCACTTTCCTGACTTTTCATTGGTTCCTGTGCTTGCCACTTACTTCTCCTCCATTTCCATTGGCTATAGCATATTTTCCTGCATTTAACAATGCTTATTCCTCGTCTGCTTCTCTCATCAGTTTCCCATAGCCGAAATGCTGTTAACATCTGTGGAACTATATTTTTACAAAGTTTTGCCTCTTTCTGCTTTTTTGGAGTGCATGATACTTTAAATTAAATTAGAAGATTTTTATAGCCCAATTTCTCGTTCGGAGAGATTAGGTGATGTGCCCAGAAACACAGGATGTTGCCCAGCAGAGACTCGGACCAGGATAACTTCGAGGCAGCAGCTCTGCCTACTGCACCACATTCTCTCCACTTCCGTGATACTTGTTTTCTATGTGGGCTCAACTCGTACTCTCAGACCAATGGCTCAGCTCTACCCATGAATTGTCTGTCTTTCTTCCCAGTACTGATTAATTCCATCATTCCAAAACCAACTTATTCCCCTGGCTCTGGGGAGTCTCCACCATCAGATGGTCACTGTGCATAGAAGACCATTGGTCCCACTTCTGCACAGTGAAGTCCTGTGATTTTTACTTTAAACTCTGTTGCTGATAACTGTGCATTTCTGACAAAGCAAAGTGCAGAAGACAGTTCAGACATACAAATGTAAAAATCATTCATAGACAATATTCTCTTGGAAGATGTGAGCAGTGCCAGCGTCCAGGTTTTTCAGAAATGCTATTTGTGTCTATCGATTGCCAAAACTAACACAGCCGTTTATTGAGATGAAAGTGTGTAATGGTCTCCTGACATTCCGATTTTTTGTACTCTTGACGTTATATATTAACCATGCCAGTGCTGCCTCGGAGTCTTTTACTCTGCTAGGATAGCGCTTCCTAGGATAGCGCTGCCTGGGACAGAGCTGCCTGGGCCCCTCTCTGCCTCGTTGACCATCAAGGGCCACCTGTAATCATCATGGTGTTGTAATTTGTGAGCCGTACTGCAGGTGTCGCTCTTGAGCCGCTGTACTGCAATAATTTTATTATTAGTGCCCTGCACGTGTTCCCTGTGTGAAGATCTGTGTTTTTCACTCAATATTCTGTCGCCACA
Organism: Lissotriton helveticus; assembly: GCF_964261635.1. Classification (NCBI taxonomy): domain Eukaryota; kingdom Metazoa; phylum Chordata; class Amphibia; order Caudata; family Salamandridae; genus Lissotriton; species Lissotriton helveticus. The sequence goes on along the minus strand of NC_136061.1, from coordinate 1,845,550,675 downwards.
CAGAGACTTAAAACTGAAAATGTAAAAATATGCAACAAACGGGGCCAGAAGGTAGTCTGGCCTTGATCTATGTGTGTGAAACTTGACCCGTCAGGGACACGTTACCTGCTCTTTGGTCACCATTCCTGCCACTGCACCCTTCTTCACGTCATCATTCTCAGAAGGGCCAGACGAAGGCCACAGTGGGTTGTTGCCCCCTCCTATTAAGATACAGATGCGATCAGGGCACACCAATGAGATGCAGTATACAGGAACACGTTTACACTTAACCACCTCCTCCCCCACACACACATTTCCACGACAACATTATGCCTTGAGACTACAGCATATTAGATGTCATTTGAAGTTACAAAACAGGAGTTGGACTGTCTGTTATCTGTGACCCATCAAGTCCTTCCTCATTCCCAGAACATGGCACACTACTCTCCATGGACCTCTTGCCCTCCTCCGTCTCTCAATGAGTGACCTTTCATCTCACCCACAGACCCCCTGATCCAGCATACCACAGAACGTCTCGCCACACCAGCGCATACCCCAACAATTCACCTTCCACGAGCTCCCCCTCCAAGGAGGCTTCACTCACCAACCCATGAGCACCCCCTGAACACAAGGGCATGCCCCCCCCTCTTCTCACCTTCAGAAGACTATCCCCAAGCTCCTCTCACATCCCTTGCTTGGGGTTCACTATCATATGACAACAGCTCTTTTCTAATTACATGAATCTTGGTTCTTGTTTCACTTCAAATGAATCACTTCAAAGATGCGCTCACATGTCAATAAAAAATAATCAATCCATAGGTCTGGTGTTGGGGACCCAGCCTACCGCATATTCACACTTCCTGGAACCACTGAGCCAGCCGTAAGAGGGTTGTTGTTGGCCATGGCGCAGGTACTTTGTGATACACTCAGGTGAAACAGGAGAGGCAGGGGCTGTATCTGAGATCATACTGGTCACAACCAAAAGTTTCTTGTGGACATTTTGAGTGACAGGATCAATAAAATAAGCAGTGTTTTAAAAACCTGCCTCGCCAATGGTTGTTGGCCTTGTGGTCAGCAGAATTTTGAGCACTCACTTGTCCTCGCTGTTTAAGCATCCTTCGTCTTATAGATACCACACATGCCTTAACTCACAACTCCACAATAACAATAGACACACTTACACCCGAGACTACCCAGATTCAGTGCTACCTACATACAGCATGGTTCAGTGGGGGTATGGAGGGGTAGTTTAGGGGAGGGGTATTTTGTATTCCTTTATGATGTTTTTTCTTATATGTGTATCCTACAAATGGGCTTTTAAGGCTGTGTAACGCACTCTTTCAGCAATCTGAAACAATAATAATAAAAACAACTGAACCCAAATAAAATGAATGGGAGGGGTATGTGGCCTTCCTCCTCACGCCTTAAGGGTCCCTGTGACCCCATCACCAGGGACCTATGGTGCCAATGGTGGGTGCCCCAGTGCCCAAAAAGGGAACCCAAAAACCATCTCATTGGGGGCCAGAGATGGAGCCCCAGGGCCACAGGGCCCCCGCATCACAAGCCCTCACCATACCAGGTGTCAGTGGGAACCAACACTTTGTCTTTGCTGCGGCCAAAGGGACCTCCTGCCAAGCAGAAGCAAAGTGGATTTTCCTGCAGAGGCGGAGTGCGGGGAGGGTATGGCCGCACTCTCCCGGGCAGGGAACCATAGTGTCCCGGGGGAAGGCTACCTGGGATAGTGTAGTTTTTTGCGTCTCGTGTGATGGGATACCTGGGAATGGGATGGGGAGGTGGGCGGGCCCAATGGTGGCAGTAGGTGGTGAATCTCATGCTCTCTCCCTTTTATTTTTAAATTAACCTGACTGATGGGCTCCCTGGGGCAAGGAGTGGCTCGGGACAGATTCCTCCCTCATTTGCCCCTCCCCAAAAACTGAAAATGAGAAGTCCTCCAGGGCTCTGCCCAACCCGCAGGTCTTTTTCAATAATAATCAAAATACCAAAAGGTGTTTCATTTTTGTTTAAAGAAGCTCTTATCCAGTGTGATTACATTATACAAATTAGTGTTACAACTCCTCATAGGGATAGAGCTAATAACCTAGAACATTAGAAGTAGAATCAAAACATTTGCACTCCAAATTCTGCAGTTTGTTGTCTCTTCTTCTTTTTGACTCTCCTCAATTCTGGGGGGACACTATTCATACCAAAAAATGATAAAAGGTCTCCACTAGATTATTGCCTGTCTCTAAAGTTTTCTGCCAAAGTGTAGATAGGGTCACAATGTTGTATAGACCTGACATATTCAAGCACCCCATTCTTGACTGGCAAAGATGTATTTCCAAACTATCTCATGGAACATGGGCAAACCAAGACAGAAACAGAGTAATCAGATGAACTTGTGAGGCTTTTAAATATGGTACGTTCTTCACCTTATACATTAGTATATTTCCATACATTAGTAGTAGCCTTACATCTATATCTTACAGAGGAGCATCTGTTGTTTTCCTCCTCGCTTTTCTCACTGCCTGCCCTAGGAATCTTAAAGGGGTAGTCTCTTTGCTTAAAATGATTAAGCATCACAGTTCCCTCACTTTCATAAGTCATTTGGGTGCTATAGTTTTATTTTATCCTACCTAGTTCCCCCTAGGGGATATTTGATTTCAGACTATTAGGGTGCTGCTGTTAGGTTTACCAAGTCCATGAGTCTGAATATTATAGAATGAGACGTTTTATTTCAGCACGGCAAAAGGCATCCGCTTGAGTCGAAGGACAGTTGCAACTGCCTCAACCAAGTGGAACGATCTGTTAAGAGAATTCTATAAGAACCTGGAACATGCATGGAAAGTACACAGGTCGCATGCAATTAAAGGAACAGAAACAACAATACAGTAGCTTGTACATTTTGAATATAAATCAATGAGATGTAACACATCCCCCTCATTGAAAAAGAAACAAAAGAAAGAAAATGCAAATAAAATACAATTAAATAAAGTCATCAAACAATTTAGGAACATTTCTGATACAGGTGTCAAATTTAACTCTTGATGCAACAGATTCATAAGTTTGTCCATTACATTGGTAACCATTTTGGTGGACAACATCTTTATGTACAGAATTATGTGTGAACGATTGAACGGGACATTTAGCAAATTTTCTAGAATTCCATACCTTACCATCTTGAGTAATTATGCTGTTGTTAAAAACTTTCTTGATTTGTATTGTTTTCCATATTTATTTGTACCATTATTTAAAAATCCAGGTTTTAAGATTATTACCCATTCACTAATATTGAATTCATGGTCTTTCGTTCTCATTTGTTGTTATACCATAATTTGTTTTTATGTTGTTTATATTCCACTCTCCTAGCAGTATCATGTACACATTCATTGTCCTCAAACAAACTTTTACATTTTCCTCTGAACCAACAGGGACAAACAACAGAAGCTGGATTTCTACCTTTAAGTAATTTAAAAGGACTGGTCTCAGTAGTAGAATGTGGAGTAATGCAATACACCCACAAATGTTCTCTAAGAGCACTTAACCAATTTCCTTTATGTTTTATAGCATCAATGACAACACCCTTAAGCACATGGTTAAAACGCTCAACTTGGCCGTTCTCATGTGGTTCATATAGTGAAGTAAATATATGTGTAATATCACAACTTTTGAGAACATTTTCCATTTCAGCCGAAATAAGTTGCAACCCATTATCGGAAACCAAGGCAGAGGGTCATCCTTCACGTGCAAATACCTCCTTAAAGAAGTTTATAACAGAAGTAGTGGTCGCCTTTGGTACAAACTTTACTTCAGGCTATTTAGAATGGAAATAAATGATGACCAAAGCAAAGCGTAAACCTTCGGGTAACATATTGAAGGGACCTGAAATGTCAAATGCAACTTTTTGCCATGGTTCTTCTGGCTATTCAACTGTTTTGAGAGGCGGAATATGTACCTTTAACATTTTATCACTGGAGCAACAATCATGGCACTCCCTAAAGAGTCAGGTCTAGGAACCTGTCCATGCCAGGCCACCAGAAATATGATCTAATAAATCTCTTCATTGCGGATATACCAGGGTGAGTCATGTATGCCAATTTAAGGATTAAATCTTGAATCCCTTTCGGAGGAATGCACTTACCAGCTTTAAAAATTAACTCTCCTTCACACAACAATTCGTATGCAACATTGTAAAAAGACAACATATCTGACAACACATTATTCTTCTTAGGCCAACCCTCATTCACAAATTTTTTGAGATCGTACCACCTGTCATCATTGTCTTGATATTCTTTCCAATGCTGTTCTGTGATACCTTGGTACAGTGAAGGAATAACATCAGTAATACCACCCACAAAATCTAATTAATTGACAACATTTACATTACTGTTATCATCACCAAACGGCAGGCATGATAAACAATCAGCAGTTACATTTTTTTTTCCAGGAACATCCTCAACAGTGAAATTATACTCGTGAAGCCTTGAAGCTAAACGGGCAATTCTGGCAGTGGAGTCCCATCCTCCTCCCATTGACAGGATATGTACAAGTGGTTTGTGGTCTCTCCTAAGTAAAAAATTTGCTACCCCACACATAAATCCTATAGTGTTTGAACTGTCCATACGCACGCGAGCAATTCTCACCTAATAACTGCATATTTGCGTTCAGTTTTATTAAGAGTCCTTGAAGAAAAATCAACATTCCACTCATTTTTACCATCCCTTTGAGATAACAAACTACCCAGACCATATAAACTGGCATCATAAGTTATGATGCATTCTTTCTTTGTATGAAAAGGATTTAATGTGGGTGCATCAATGATATCTTTTTTTGATAGCTACAAAGGCTTTTTGCTGTTCCTCATTCCACTCGTATGTGACATTCTGTCTCAATAGCTTTCTTAAGGGTTCCTTCTTGGTTGCGAAATTTTCAACAAATCTACTGTAATACTCACATATACCGGAGAATGATAATAATTGGTCTTTGTTTAAGGGAGCCGGGCATTTAGGACAGCTTCAACATTAGGGGCCAGATGTAGGAAGCCTAATACCGGTCGGTAACGGACAAAATTACCGAATTTTCAGCCATTACCGACCGGTATTAGGCATTTGAGATGTAGGGGCCTAATTTAAGGATTCGGTAATTTACCGAATCGGTAATTTAAGGAATATGTACCGAATCCTTAATGTAGGAAGCACTGAAGTGAGTGCTTTTCACTTGTAGGGATTCATTATTTACCACCAACTACAAGTTGGTAGTAAATAACAAAAACCGTTAAAAAAGCAATTTTGTGCTTTTTTAACAGTGCCATGTGGCAGACATACATGCCCTCTGGGCATGTATGTGTGCCACATGTGCACCCATGCGCTATTCAGGGGTGCAACAGGGTGTCAATGTGACACCCTGCCACCCTTGTAGGTCTTCCCCCTCTTACCGATTCGGTATTTACCGATTCAGTATTCCCATTCATTCCTTTGGGCCTGCAGGCCCATAGGAATGAATGGGGAATACCGAATTGGTAAATGCCGAATCGGTATTTACCGAATTTTACTGATTCGGTAAAAATTACCGAATGAATACCTACATACCATTTACCCATTCTAAAATACCGAATCGGTAAAATTCGGTATTTTAGAATCAGTAAATGGAATTTACCTACATCTGGCCCTAGATCTCTTAGGTATAAGACCTTCACCAGAAAGAGTATGGCCCAAATATTCAACAGAACGTCTGAATAACTTACACTTGTGTGCCTTAAGAGTAAGGCCACTATTCTCAAGTCTCTTGCACACTTCATTGAGATGTGATTCATGTTCTACTTCATTTTTTGAGAAGATTAAGATATCATCTTGGAAGTATTTAACATAAGTGTCGATATCTCTGAAAATCTAGAACACTACCCTTTGGAAGACAGAAGCTGCTGATGCCAGCCCGAATGGCATTCTGGTATAGTGAAAAAGACCCAGAGGTGTGATAAAAGCAGTGTATTTTTTTTACTCATCTGTAAGCTCAATCTGGTGATAAGCAGATCGTAGGTCCAGTGTAGAAAATACTTGTGCACTATCAAACAATGAAACAAGCTCATTGATATTAGGGAGGGGATGCCAATCTATCACAATATTAGAGTTTAACGCCCTCAAATCAACACACAGGCTTGTGTACCAAAACAATGGGTGAAACCCACTCAGACGATTCAGTGGGCTCAATAATATTCTCATCTAGTAAATCCTTAAGCAATTCTTTTAATGTGTCCCTAATATTGATAGGTACACCCATTAACTTTTGTTTAATAGGACTAACATTTTCCTTCAACACTATTCTATGTGAGAAATTCTTTAATTTTCCCAGCCTATCACAAAATACTTTGTTGTACCTCTTTACTAATCTGTTTTCTCTACCTAAATTATCCACCTTCGTGTTAACTGTAGCAACTTTGTACGTCTCTAGTTCATCACACAAAGAGACAGGATCTTCCGATCGTGGATTGAGAATTATACCCAATTTCCACTGGTCTCACCAGCCTTAAATATTTACTCCCTTGACAGCAATATACAATTAAATATGATCACATCTTCCTTTAAAGTGCAGCGGTACCTGGAAAAAACCCTCCATTTCAATTTTTGATCCATCAAAACTTTTAGCATCAATGTCAGACTGTTGTAAGTCCTTATAATTACATACACTCTGTAACTTTTCTTTAAAATATTGCATAGTGATGATTGTTCATGATCATCCAGAATCCACCATGAGATATAATTCAACACCTAAAACTTGCAATGTACATTTAGGAGATTTCATGAAATTTTCTTTTTCTGGTCCATTATGTCTAATCGAAACAACATAACCTTTATTATGATCCTGAATTTCACTGATACTGGTGACTCTGTTTGTATCAGTATTACTAGAGGCAACACTTCGTGCATGGTTGTTGTAACGTTTATCTCTGCAAACATTGCAGAAATGGCCCATTCTGCCACAAACTTTGCATTCTCTATTTATTGCAGGACATCCTTGGAAAGATGCCAAATGGGATCTGCTTCCACATCTGTAACATGCAATAACGTTATTGGAGTTGTAATATTTTTTATTAGAATTATATTGCGAAGGAAATTTCCCTTGTGGAGCACCAAACGTCACTTAATTTTCTGATTTGACAACACAGATTTCCTCCTCTGTAGTGGATTTGTTAGAATTAAGTTTAACTACATCCATCCATTTCCATGAAAGTTCAATAGATTTAGCTATGGAAATTGCTTTTTCAAGTTTAGGATCACCCATGACCTATAACTTATCTTGAATCTTTTTATTCTTGACATGTACAATAATTTGGTCATGTATCATTTCATCTGTAATATTGCCAAAATTACAGTGTAAAATTAAGGATCTCAAAGCCGTCAAAAAGTCATCAAAAGACTCATCATCCTTTTGTGCTATGGTGCAAAATTTAAATCTGTTTAAAGCAATTTTGGATGTAGGCTTGAATCTCTTTTCCAATCCTGTTAAAGCTTCTACATATACATTCATGTTGTCACCTTCACCAGTTTGTAGTGTAATTTGAGGTAACGCTCTGAAAATGACCTGTCCTTCAGAACCAAGGCAGTGAAGTAAGATTTTCCTTTCTGCGCCCATGCGCTCACCATCTATGGCTTTCATATAAGTAATGAATTCCTTTTTCCACCTATGCCAAGGTATGGCTGGTTCAACTTTGTTTTGAAGAAATTTCACTGGGGTTTCAAACTGCATTTTGTAATACACTGAAATTCAATATAAATGTATAGTATTTTTTGTTTTTAACAGGAGTATGTATGTTTGGATGACTGTTACAATAACCAATAAAAAGTGGTGGTAAAAGAATATGTAAATATGCATAAAAGAAAGAGAGACTCACGTGTAAACGAAAGTTCAATAAAGCTCCAATCTGATATAAAACTTAATTTTGACCGGAAAGTGAACCAAGGGTATATTATTTAAATTCCAAAATCAGTACAATACTTATGCATAATGACAATACACGCATACAAATGTCTCTGTGTAATTGTTTAGACACTTCCTGATGCGCGGTAGCGGTTGCTAGGCAATAGTAAGATGGCCGATGAAACGTTATACGCAGAGATCAGCGCAATGATCGTACACTGGTCGGCTGCGTGTTCTCCGAATCCTACTATGTAAGAGTTCCAGGAAAATGAACGCTGGTTGAGAGGATGACGCTGGGAGGCTCTTGTGTGAGTTAAGCGGTAGAGCAAGTACTAAAACACTTAAATAATGCAATTGAAGATCTGGCACATTACTTACCGCTATAGGTTTTGCTTGCTGCCTCAGAGAAACAAATATCTCCAGCGTATAAGGGTCCAAGTAGAAAGGCAGGCAAGGCAAGAACTTTTTCTTTAAAACATTTCTTCAAGTAATCACAGTAAAATTCTATGGGTTACACTCCGCTCCCGTGCTGAAGAAAGGCCAATGTTAAGTTCACCAAGTCCATGAGTCTGAATATTATAGAATGAGACATTTTATTTCAGCACGGCAAAAGGCATCCGCTTGAGTTGAAGGACAGATGCAGCTGCCTCAACCAAGTAGAACGATCTATTAAGAGAATTCTATAAGAACCTGGAACATGCATGGAAAGTACACAGGTCGCATGCCGTTAAAGGAACAGAAACAACAATACAGTAGTTTGTACATTTTGAAAATAAATCAATGAGATGTAACAGCTGCCTTCTGGCATGTAACCCACTGTTACTGGCAATCTCATTCTGAAACAATATTTCCAATGTGTCCCTCTCCCTTATGTCCAAGAAATCTCTTGGACGGTCATGTATGGTGTGAGGTAAGCTTAAATTGAGATAATTAGTCCACAGGATTTTAGCAAACTCCTTAGTCAATTCCAATGAGCCATCCCATATGACAAATAAATAATTTATGTGCCTGGTTCACAAAAGAATGGGCCTAGTATAATGCTCATTATAGAAGGTCATGACGACCGGCTCCTCCCACCAGCCCATCAAAAAGTTTGCAAAGCTTGAGAAAAAACAGGTGGCCATAGATGCCCCCAAAGACTTGCCTGTAATACTGATTTTCGAAAAGGAAAATGTTATGTTTAAGTCAAAACTTGAACATTTTCAAAAGCGCAATACTATGATCATAAAAATAAAGTGCAGGAGGTCCAGTCTTAAAAAGGCTCTGGCAGGTGGCTACACCTTATTCATTTTGAATGCATGTTCAATGTAATCAACCAGTAACTTGGTACCCAGTGCATGCCTCTGATTTTACCAATAAAGTCTGTAGTATCATGACAGTGAGAAGGTGGACTGAGGACAAAGGGTAGTATGAAGGGATTCAAATATATAGACATATTTTCCAATAGATTGCCAATTGATGCCACTGTTGGCCTTCTTGGTGGCTTTTCAAAGGTGCTATGCTACTTAGGAAAAAGGTAGAATACAGCTACATTGGTTTATCAATCATAAGGAGTTGGTATTCATCATGGCATTACAAACCTGTCTCCTGACATTCCCACAGTTGGTCATGGTAAGCATGAAGGATGTTGTGGTATTGTGAGGTGTGTATCTTCTGAAAATATTTAGGACCTGATTACAACTTTTGGCAGGGGGGTGGCGCAGCGTTGCACACTGCAGCACCTCCGCTCCACTGAAAGTCACCACCAACCACCCACCAGTTTCCAACTTTAAAGTGGTCTGGGGGGCATGTGGTGTGGTGGTCCCATGGTAGTGCCTCATTAAAAGGCGGTGGTGCCTTTGAAAAAGACACCACAATGAGTGTGCCTCACAAGGTTCCAGCACGGCATAGACTTGAAAGCATATGCTGTGCAGGAACTGTTGTGCATGCACACAGGGGGTACGTGCGATGGCTCCCTGTGTGGAACCACATGGGTAGGAGGGGCACAGGCGGCCCTGTAGAGCCCCCTTTGTTTCCTATCCTCTAGGGCTTACATGGAGTAAGAACCTCCATGTAGACCCTGGTGGAAAAGAAACTCATAATATGCTTGGCAGGACCGTAACAGTCCCGCCAAGCATATTGCAGCCTCCTGACCGCCACGCCACCTCCACAGAACGGCAGCTCCCTGGCAGCAGTATTCCAAGGGTAGGGACTGCAGGTGCAGCGGTGGCTGGACTACCACCGCCGAGCCCCCGTGATTCTGGTGGTCCTTGGACCGCCAGACTCATAATTAGGGCCTTGGTGTCCTATACCTGTTGGTGTCCATCCTCCATATAGTGTTGTTCCCCCATAACACCACATTATCACCCTTACGCAAGGGTTTAATCATGCTAGCATCATTCTGGAGTGACGTAATGGATTGCCTCTGTTTCCTTGTGATGTTAACATAGGGTTTACCTCCGGCACCATTAGATCATGAAAATTATCAATATTTTCTTGTAGCATTATGGGATTGTGCTTGAAAAGTGGCTTAAAACCACTCGTACATTGTCTACTGTTTTCCAATCTCATATTTATAAGAGATTGTTGTTCCGTGAGGACCTCTATCTTCCCTTCTATCTCTAGTGTGTAAAGGGTTTTAAGGCCTTCAATTTCATTTATTGCTAGTAGTGTGGATAGGTACACCTTTCTTGGCCTTTGCCACATTGGTTGAGCTGTACATTTGCAATATTTTAATTTTTTAATAAAATGAATAACTCTACTCTAAATGAGGCATAATCTGGGTTGGTCAGGACAGAAAGAAAGGCGTAATTCCAGTGCAGAAAGCACATGACGTAAGCACATGCTACAACAAGTTAATAATAGTACTATCTTTCTTACACCTTTGGTCCTTCGTTTGGAGTCCTTCCACCGAGTAATATTTTCTCATGTTGGTGTGTTGTCCTTATTTAGAGCTTTTCTTACCCCCCTTTCGCCTATTCATTTTCCTCTTCTTATAAGCCTTCCATGAGCATGTCACCCTCCCAGGCGGTAGTCTGTTCTGGATGAGAAGGCGAACGTTGTCAAAAAAAGTTGTTTCAGTGGATGCAGGATTTGAGGGATTACTGTCCTGCGTGCAAGACTCCATGTTCACTTCCAAGCTAGTTTCTCATCTTTAGTTCCTGTCTCTGCTGTATTGTTGCGAGTCTGACATCATTCCGAATAGAATTGAATCTCTTTGCAGTAATAAAAATGCACCATTGTGCACAGTCTCATTTAACTCTGTTAAAGTTAATCTTTTTCAATTATTACTTCCTCAACTTTCCTTAAATTATCCTCCAAATCTTTAAAAGATTTCTCATTTAAATAATTTGCTTTTATTTCTTCTCTGAACACTTCAGTTTCCTTGCACATCTGCTCCAAATCCATTTCTGTAGTCTTTACCAACAAGTTCTATTAGTGTCTGCCAGGAGGCTTGACCATGCCTCTAATATCCTTGGGTTTGAGCTTTGGTAAGTAAATTCGATAAAAATATTCCACCTCCTCTGGACATCTCCACCGGGCCGAGCTCCCAAATGGGCAGTACAGGCTCATGAGCTCCAAATATGACTTTTAATCAAAACAAAAGTGAATCTGGAATAGTTATCAAGCAAGGAGACAAGTAAGTGGTGAGAAATGTCCTGCTTGAACTATATGCACGTTGGCCATGTCAGAAGGGAGTGGAGGATTTCATTTAAATTGAATTTTCAGCTTATTTGGGATAGCTCCATGGAGGCATGAAGGACATTATACCACAATAAAGTCAGGTGATTTATGTTCATGGAATTAATATTTTGGGAATTCATTATATATGAATTTTCAGATACATTTTTGGTTAAAGCACATCAAGTCATAAACTAAACTTCTTTTACATGTGACTTGTGTCCTTTTTATTTATATTGCATTATGTTATAAGGGTACTTGCAACTTATCCAATATGTCTATAACATTATAAGTTCACTTGTTAGGATTATGAGGAACATAAGAACTCTTTAGAAAACAGTGTTGGTAGTGGTGGATATGCAAGTCTTTTTGCTTTCTTTACTATGAGGGTCCTTATCTATGTTTACCTGTAAATCTTTGATCATTGTTTGACAAAGGTTCAACAGCATTAAAATCATGTGCCAAGCAAGGTTGAATAGACAGGACATTAAAATCACTATGGCGCTAATTATGATGCCGGTTGGACTTGTGTCGGAATGGAAACTGACCGACCAGTAGTTCCATCTGATGCGACCGCCCATGAGGCGGTCATAAAACATAATTGTTCCTATTGTGGCTTGGGCAGCGGGCGGAAAAGGAAACATCCATGCACCATGAGTCAGGCAACATGTGGTGTCTTTCACTCGTGGTATCGACATTTGGGGGGCCCCCCAGACCTCTGAGTGGAGGCTGCAGAGGGCTGGAGTCCTGCTAGGGGCTCCAAAGTCAATTTCTGACAGCCTTTCAATGGCAGTCGGACCGCCATTGAAAAGCTGCCTTAAACGTGCCTCGTAATCCCTACGGTGGTGCCTGAGCAAGGCACCGCCCCATTGTAGTCGGTCCCTATGCCCCCTGCCTCCGACCGCTGCATCATAATGCAGCGGTCCGACTGAATGTAAAGATGTTGGTCGGATCGGAACCGGTAGGCCGTCGTTTTGGATCCGACATACGTTGTAATCGGTCCATGTACAGTTGTATTATAGGTAAAACTCAGATACACATAAAGGTTTTTGTAGCCTAGTTTAACATCATCACACGCGGAGTCATTGTTTTATATTGGTCTTTCAACATATGTTTAATACATAGGTGATTTGCCCCAGAAAGTTGGCTTAAGCTGTGTGTTAGCAGAACAATGGAAAGATAGGAACCTGGTAATTCCACACAAGTTTAGGTCCCCAGTAACCATCCCAAGGTTGAAATAAAAGAAGAGGGGTACCTAAAGTTAAAAATTCAGCTGTGGTTATCTATCCCAGACTGCCTATTGCACTCACTCGGTGTTTGGCACAATGTAGTTTCAATATATATTGCTATTTTCAACTCCAAACAACAATTTCGCATATTGACTTTCCATATGTGCTTCCACAATTCCCAATGCAATGGGAAATCAATATGTGAAATGAAAGAAAAAGAAAATTTGCAACGAAATGTGTGTAACAAAGATGTAAATGAAAGAAGTCTAATAATCAATTTAAACAGCATCAATAATGTTTTAAGCCCTCTCTGCCCTAAAGTTGAAGTTGAAACCCATCAGAACCCTTTTTGAAGTAGAACAAAACCACTTATGTCAAAAGACGTTGTGCTATACAGCAGTGAGTGCAGTAGGCAGCCTGAGATAGATGTTCACAGCTGAATACATGGATTTCGAGTGCCATGTGTCATGATACTTCACCTATGCACTCAGAATCACGATTAATACCTATGGAATCTACACTTGGATAAAATAATCATGGGAGTGCCACTGTCAATACTACAGTATTACTTACCTAAGGGTACCTAAATTAGTGCCGAGAAAAGTTTAGCATGTCTTATGAAATCCGTACAAGTCATTACTCTTGTGCTTTGGATATCTGAGCGGATTGAGCAGATCACCAATTAGCAGTCATGTTCTTGAGTAAAATGTGGTAACCAACAAATTAGATGCTCTGTAGAATCTAGTTAAGGGTATTCTGCCATCACTACCCTTACAATCAGGACCGGATTTAGACCGTTAGAGGCCCTATGCATTGAAAAGATGTTGGTGCCCCCATATATATATAATTCAAAATGTAAACATTAATAAACCATAAATTAAAATAAATTTTTCGAAATAAAACAATACTTACAATAAGATGAAATATCATGTTAATTGTTTTATAGTTCCACTTTATTTATAGATCCAGCTGCACCATTTGCAGTTTTGCACCATGTGGTCTATGGTAAATCCAGCAATTGGAAATTACTTAGCTGCCCCCCTTTCCCTTGATGCCCTAAGCACGTGCCTATTTTGTTTAATGATTAATCTAGCCTGCTGCTGACGGAATGTATTAATGCCTCCATACATTAACTCCAGAGCGTCACTTTTTAGGATGGTGGCGCAATGCCCTACTCCATATTTTCAAAGCGGCGTTACGCCTCTTTGCATGACTTAACGCTGCTTTGGAAATATCGTGACCTTTCATGCAGGTATCTGCGTGAAGGGGCGTGCAGTGGGTGTTGCTGTGGGCGTTCCATCACAAAACCCATTGCTTTTTGACCATGCCCCAGATTTACATGGAGGAGTAAATCTGAGGGAGCTCCAAAAACTAACACCACAGAAAAGCAGACGTTAAATTGGCGCAACGAGGAGAAATACCTTTATTTCTCCTTGTTTCTGCTAATTATATGTGTGCTGCAATCTGCAGCATACATAGAAGGAGCAAAGACCTTTAAAGGTTGTTTATGTGCAGGAAGGAAACACAGACTCCCTTGCACAATGGTGCACGGGTGCCTGTGTAGGCTCACGGTAGCTTTTTTTTGTGCCAGCACAAGGGAAAACACAGTGATGTGGTGTATTCTTATAAATATGGCACATCACTGCGTTTTTTAAGTGGTGCAGCGTGGAGCAGCTAAATTGCTTGCAGCTCTGCACCATTTCTTGCAAATATATTCCCCACTTTCTTGTGCCACTGGCTTGGTTTTGTGATTCATTTATATGTATGACACTAATAAAGCAGCCATATTGCCCAGTTGTATATCAGCTACTTGCTATGTTTCTATATGCATTTTAATAAACTAGTCTTGTTACCACAGGAACTCTTCTTGATGACATTCACAACAAAGGGTGCATTCCTGCTGACCAGTGCCCATGTAGACACAACGGCAAGGTCTATGCTACAGGACAGGCGTACTCCAGTCCCTGCCAAAACTGGTAATGTATAGCACACCCACTCCTTCATACTCTTTCTTCTAAACTTTACTGTCAGTTTCGCCAAATTCTACCAATCACAAGAAGGGCATGGGGCCTTTACTCACATGTGTCTGCTGTTCCCAGTGGCTTGCCAGGGGTGCTTGATCTGATTCATTTTATTATCAATTAATGAGACAAAAAATAACATACATCTTGGTCTGAATATCACTCTTCAAACCAAGTATATATTACGAATTATGTTCATGAAATGTGGAAATAAGCACAGCAACTGCGAGGGGGGGTGGTATCAGGGGGGTAAGCCAGGGTTGATTCGCTCTTGGAGGGATGCCCCAGAGGATGAGAGAGATTTTTAGGTTTCGTAACCTGGCGAGGGGCGAAGCCCCTCCCAGATCGAAATCTGTTGTTTTTAATAGTGAGGTTAGGACAGCCTCTGTTTCCAATTGGCTAGCTCCATAAATGGAGGCTAGCCATTGGGAGGCAGAGGCTGTCAATCGCGTTTTCTCTCGAAAACGCGATTCGGGGGCGTTTCTGGTGCTTTTTTTAAGCCCCGCCCCTTTGTCCCGGGCCGCGCTGCGATTGGCTGCCGGCCCGGGACACCCCCGTGACGTCATTCCCGGGCCGCGCTGTGATTGGCTGCCGGCCCGGGACACCCCCGTGACGTCAGCCAATCACAGCGCGGCCCGGGACCTGACTTGTTTTCCTCTCACCTTGGGGTAAAGTCCGAGCTATATAAAAACGCATAAAATAAAAATAAATGAAAATACACTCTCCCCACATCCATCGTCAACAGACGTCTCCAGTCAAGTGACCCTGATTATAAAGGAGGAGTCGGGCAAAAGTACCCTCCCTCCGGCTTACTTCCAGCACGCTGTCTCTGTGTCTGTCCTTTACACCAGTGAGGGCTTAGGGTCTTCAACACAACACAGCCCTTGACTCCGGTCCAGCCAGAGAATTAAATAAAGTCCAGCTGTTATAAATTGAAAAGATAACCTACAGAGGAGATTCAAGCCCGTCAGAACCATGTGTCAATGTTACACTAGATATGGAAAACAGAGCAGCCATCTTTGAGTTCCCTTTTTCAAATTAACGGGATAGTAAAAACAATAAATGTTTGCATGTGTGCTCGAAATTCCTGTCTCTGCGCATGTTTACATTGATTATTTCATACATTGAAAAAAACATACGTTTTTGGTACCAAATCGAGGAGTATCTGTATCCTATTATCTTTTTAGAAATACATCTGCTTTAACTGAAATTGGTTTGAAAGGTCGTCAGGAACACTAAAATATGTGCATGGCGTTCGTTTTCAGGGTCAAAAAGTCCCTTTCTATCGTCGCCATTGAAGGAAACGTCATATCCGGCGGGCTACGTCACCGCTAGCTACTGCTATCCTACCCCCTCTCTGTGCAGCAGTCGCTATTTTGTGAGCTGAAAGTGAAGGAAGGAGTTGTTCGAGAAGAGCAGAGCAGCGAGACAGGGACTGCCTAAGCCCGGCCAAGGTGCGGTAAGCCGGTCCCCGATGGGGGGCTCGAAGATGTATGCTCATGCAGGAAAGAAGGGGCAGGGAGCAAGTAGAAGTACGCGGAAATTATAGGTGAACTGTTACCGAGTCAGGGGCGTAACACAGGCCCCCGCAGCCCCCGCGTTGCGGGGGGGCCTCCCCGCTCCAGGGGCCCCGGGCCGGCCCCCTCAATACATCAATGGTCATCATGGATTTTAATGGTGCGCTGTGCACACTGCGCACCGCTGACCTCTTAACTGATTGCACGTGGCGGGCCCCTGAGGCACTTTTAAATGGTTCCGGCGGGGCCCCTGAGGCTAGTTAAACGGTGCGTGGGCCCCGGCAGGGGCCCGTGAGACTCTTGCAAATGGTGCGTGTGCCCCGGCAGGGCCCCGTGAGGCTCTTGCAAATGGTGCGGGGCCCCGGCCGTGGCCCCTGCCTCAGGCTCTTTATTCATGGTGTGAAAGTGAAGTCCGTTTCTATTGGATAAATTACGGGGTAGGTGCGCGCGGGCGGAGTGCACTCACTGATTTCACTTTCCAATTCCACCTTCCAGCCCCGGGACGCTTATGCGCGTTAGGGTGGGGGGCGGGTGACCAATGCCTGGCCCCTGTTTATAGTTGTCATGACTGATGACTCATGACATGCGCAATGCGCGTTAGAGACGAGTAAGGTGTGGCATCCATCCAACAAGCGAACACCCAGCAGCAACTCCTACGCAGGGCCGAAGTCCACTGCGTCACTGACCGGGCCTGCCCTGCCTGTAGCCATAATTAAAATTATTTAAATTGCATCCCGGCCCCCTACCTGGCCAGCTAGCCTTGCGCTGGCCGCAGCCTCTCTGCCCGTCCTGCTTGCGGCCTTGCGCCGGCTATCAGAACTGTGAGCTGCTGCAGCCTGCAGGCCAGGCCCAGGCCCCGCCGTCAGACCTCAGGTCAGGACCAGGTGTCAGGTGAGTCTGTGTCCAACTCGGTCCGAGCCTAGGCTAACTAGTGGTCTGAGGGAACACAGCGGCCGCGGCATGCCGGTCGGGCCCCAGAGGCACTTCTAAATGGTGCGAGGCAGGGCCCTGCAGAAGTATTTGATGCCTCAAAACAGAAATTAACACTGAACTGAAGAGTGTATCCATCAGATGGCATTTTTGTTTTTTCAGGGACACATACCAGAAGTTATTGACACTGTTCTGGGCGAGAAAGCATATGTTAGCTATGAACTTCGACTATGGGAGCTTTCTTCTCGTTCTGAAAAAGGTAACTTTGGGAAACCACACTCTGCCTTCAAGGGCTGGTTTGGGAAGAACTCCCTGCGATGCAATAGCAGTAAATGGCAAATTACTGTTTTAGGGTGGTCACTGTCTTGTGTTTCTTTCCCTTTAGTTTTAAGTTGTCTTGTATTGTTGTACTGCTGGTGTGATTACTATAAGGTTGCAAGTGACATGTGCATGTGTGTTCCATATTTGACTTAACTAAACTTGAAAGCCGACAGGAACTAAACTTGAAAGCCGGCAGGGAATCTCCAGTCCAACCTCTGGGGTGCGAAGTCGACTCCATTCGTTGTCGATAAACTGGGAACAGTATCATCTATTTTCAGGTTTTGGACATACCAGACGTGTGGTACGAATTTAAGATACCCATTTAGATAAGTTCTGTCCTCCTCCCATCCTGTTTCTGGCGCGCTTGCCTCGTGTTTACTTCTTCGCCTCCCTGCTCCGCTCTAGCATGAGGCACAGCTCAATTAAACAGACGTGACACAACATTCAGTATTACCCCCAACAAATAAAATGCTAAAAGCGAATGGCAGTCATTAGCTTGAGTTTTAACCCGGGTACAGTCGTGCGCTGGACGGCTGTACCTGACATGGAGCCAGGGAAAGACCAGGACAGCCGATGCCTCAGCTGCCACCTTGCCCCCACAGGTCCTCACTTGCATTTTGACCCTTGACACCCTGAGAGCAACTGTCGGGTAGGGTGACCAGCAGCACTGGGGTTAGGACTGCAGGCCCAGGAGGTGTGAGAGGTAGCCCACTCAACCATCATTTTAGGGGGCTGCCGTTTAATCATCCCTGGCCCTTTCTCGGGTGCCTGCCCACCACTAGCCAGCAAGCATCGTCTCGCACTCACTCTATGGCTGTTGCATCAACTACCACCCCGCACTCCTCCACCTCGGACCAATGGCTAGTATCCCCTTGTAACAATGGCGTAGCAGGATCCCTGTAACTTCACCCCCATAAATGACTATCCGGAACATCTGCTCCCTCTGTCATATGGTGAGTACATAGGGTCAAAGGTGCATGGTTTGACCAGGGAAGCAGTGCTGAGCCCAAACACAAAAAAAACACTTTTTATAGATGGACGAGTTCTTTCTGTCTGTTGGCGAGGTTACCCTGAGACCTCTGTGGTTGGTGCAAGAAGTTAGCACCATTGCATTGCATGATTTTGCTCATGAGGAAATGTCACTCTTAGTTGTTGAAATGTCACTCATAATTACACTGAAATTATGAAAATGTCACACACAGCAATATGAAACCTTGGCAACTATATCGATGTCCAGTAATAGACACACCACCGCCTCCCAAGTGCTTCCTTGTTTTTTTAGCCGTACCTCTCCCGCCCGCCCACTGTCCGTGCCTCCTCCCTCCCTCCCTCCCACTTATAGATACACTTGTTAGGATCATATTTACATACTGTGATAGAATAGATAAATAAACAGAGGCCCATAGGCATCTAATGAAATAACTTATATGAGTAGGGTGTCAGCCCCCCTCAATCAATAACCTAATTTATTACACCATCTTACCAAGAAGCGTTCGGATAGTGTAGTAATAATGTTGAAATGTGTTGGTCATGGTTATGATGAAAACATAACAGCCCTAACAAGAGGTTTTGTTAATAGGAAGGTCACGGCATAATGGTCTCTGAAAGTACTTTTCAAAAGAGGCAGCCTAACAATTCGCGTTATTTAAGGCCAGAAGGCACCATTCAGGTATGGCCGCCACGTTAACCTACTTGGACGAATCTAGCGAACGCGACGGAAAAGGAACTCTGCTCTCGGAAGTGACAGGCCCGCCCCATCCTCACGAGCCACCGTAGCCAATCGGGAAACGCTACGGAAGCCGGCAAGACGGCGGCCCCGCAACGCTAGCCTACAGTCGGGCCAATAATGTCCGCGATAATGGGGAGCAGGAGGGCTCAAAGAACAGCGCTAGGAACCGGGGAGGCGTACAACGCGTGGAGGGCAAACTCCGTGCTAGCGTGGAGAAGGGGGACTACTATGAAGCGCACCAGATGTACCGCACCCTGTTCTTCAGGTAAGGCAGCTGGCGTCCTGCAACCAAAGCCTGGTCTTCCAGGGCTTTCTTTGCTCTTTAGTGGAGCAACTCACTGTCGTCAGGCCCGCCCCTCACTCGCAATGGCCTGTTTTGCGGCTTTAGCGTTGATGTGACTTTTTGATAGGTCAGAAAGAATGTCAGTTTGAGGAAGGCCCGATTTTTTCCTCATATAGAAAGTGTCAGTTGCTTTCGCGTCCTTTAAGTCAATGGCCTACCTGTCATTGGCCTTGCTCAGTGTCACTTACGCACTGAATGCCGTGCCCTAACAGTACCGTAGACGTGTCCATATGCTTCTGTCAGCTGGGGTTTAACGCAATGTGCAATATAATATGTAAAGTTTTGGTAGGGAATGGGAGCGGAAATGCAGGTCGCCCAGCACTGACCTTTTAACCAAACCACTAAGTCAACTGTATGTTGACTTTTAATTTTAATTTTAATCCAGACCTGCAATGTTATAAACAACTCGTGTGTCCTAGAAGGTATTCTCTTGTTTGCCCAATAAAATAGATTCCTTGCGTGTGTTAACTCTGACACGAGACCGATTGAATAGTATGTGTATGTAGCTTGTCTTGGGTAAGGTTTCACTTGTGTGTACTTCTAACGCATAGAAAAGTCATTCTGTTCATCTCCATTTTTTGCCCCAAGTTATTTTAAATAGAACCAACCTTATAAAGCTAATTAATTCATTACCAGGTCTTGGAGGAATAATTCCCACGGATCTGTATAGGGTTGGCTTTATACCCGGCCCTGAGGTAGGCAGTTGAGTCCGCTATAACATGGTGGTCAACCCTTTTTTGGCAGAAGAGATATTGTCACATAATGCCACATTGGAATGCTGGGGGATCTTGGTAGTAGAAGGGGCCCCGGGGCCATACCCTTTAGTATTCAGAACATCGTTTATTGCCAAAGTTTAAGCTATTGGCATTGTAAATGGCAATGCCTTTTATTTAGGTTTTAAAACAAAAACAAAAATGAAAGGCATTATTTGCAATGTCAATAGCGCAAACTCGCGTAAATACGAAACCTATTGCATTGCAGATGCTTGTTTTAATTGTACTTACTTTTCTTGGTGTGAATGTCTATTTTCCAAGCTTTTACTTTATATTTTGGTTATGTTTTGTGTTTGGATATTTTTCAAGCTTGTACAATGGATCCACCATTAGAGGCCGTGGAACATAACTGTTTCAATCACATCCTACAGGGAATAAGCCAAAGAAAAATGAGCAGTCACACTCCTGAAGGAACTCTAGATGATTTAGCAATATGAGTGAATGTTAAGGTCTTGGAGAAAGTCGTCAACGGCAGAGCTCTGCATAGCTCTTTGATGGCGCTAAGAAATTTGACTATATCTGAGACTTTCCTAGAATGTCCCTGTCCATCTATGAAGGAATATATGATCTCCAACCTCTCCTAAGTTACGATTGAAAACATCTAACTACAGATAACAAACTTCCCATCTGCAGTAGATTATAGCTCAATTTTCCTGCTTCAAGCTGAAGGGAAAGACGTTTGTCCCGTCATAACCCTTCTCCAAAATCAATCCCAAGCTATCTTCAAGGGCCATATGTATTAACACTCCTTTTTGCGATTCCTACATAGCGATTTTTAAGGAATCGCTATTTAGCAATCGCAAAATGGTATGTATGTAGGAAATCGCTTCTTTTTAGCGATTCCTTAACATTCCTAAATTGCGATTAGCAAATTGCTAATCGCAAATTTCCCATTCATTTCTATGGGCCAGGAGGCCCATAGGAATGAAGGGGAAATTTGCGATTAGCAATTTGCTAATCGCAAATTGTGAAAATTTTCAAGGGTGCAGGGGTGTCTCAAGAACACCCTGCTGCACCCCTGAAAATGACATGTGTGGGCATATGGCGCACATACATGCCCTAAGGGCATGTATGAGCGTCATATGGCACCTTTGGATTTGAAAAAGATTGCTTTTGTAAAAGAATTCGCAACTTAGCACCAACTAGAAGTTGGTGGTAATTTGCGAATCCTTATGGGCATTTTTGAATTAATTTTTCATTGATACATTGCATTTAAGGAATCGCAAAATTTGCGATTCCTTAAGTGCAATCGCAAAATAAGGAATGGCAAATTTTGCGATTCCTTATTTGCAGCCAAAATATTTCATACATACCATTTAGCAAATTAGCATTCGCAAAGGCTGAAATTCTGCGAATTTCGGCCTTTCCGAATGCGAATTTGCTTGATACATATGGCCCAAAATCTCTTAAAAAGTGGAATCAACCCCCTCTCTTCCCACCGTTTTCGCACCTGACCAGCATTCTTTTCTTGTAGTCCTTCCATCTAGCTGGCTATACCGTTGCTGCATTCTGGCTGCTCCTCTGACCACTAAACAAAAGCTCCTCATTTGCACGGTTTGCAGTCTTTCCTTTATCATCCATGCTGTCTTGTTCCTCTCTTTATTGAAACACTTTTGTTAATTGGTAAAATACTTTTAAGCGGCGACAGCGCCATGAAAGTTTTAAATAAAAGAATGCATGTACCTACCTTGCATAGAAGGCTATGCACACAGATACTTACTCTAGTTTTTCGAAAAAAGAGAAAGATGCGTGGCGCTGCGAGGGCTCTGCAGTCCAAATATTCTAACTTTCAAAATCAGGTTATTGACATTCCTAGTCAAGATGTGCTGTATTTGAATGGAACTCTTTTATTCCTACACTATGGGGATATTTGGGGCGGGGGTGTCACACATCTTTAACTATTTAGTAAGTAGCTAAAACCCAGACGTGTTATAACCCTCTTTTTAAAAACCCACTCTTTGTCAGTTAAATGTCGTTTTTTTAAGCGGCTACACAATGGAAAATTTACACCACCAATGGAAATGGGTGGCGATTTACTCCAGCATAGGGCTAGACTAAATTTTTTCAGACTTGGAAGAGATGTCGAGGAAAGCGTTTTTCCACAGGGAAGCAAGCATTTGCAATGCAATAGGTCTCGCATTTGCGAGCGAGAGTTTGAGCTATTGGCATTGTAAATGACAAAGTCTTTTATTTAAGTGTTGATTTTCATAACAGTTAAATAAAAAGCACTCTCATTTACAAAGATAATAGTTTAAACTCTCTGAATGCGTGCCTTAATGCATTCCAAATTCTTATTTTTAATGTGCTGGAGATTGTTGAAGAATGTTGGAGAAACTGCTGAAAGCGGAAAGAGATCCAAAAATTAGAAGTCAACCCGAAAGCCCACGTCAGTAACAGCAGTGCCACCGTGGCCTTTTGCTTGATGAATCTGGCGCCATGTTTCAGCCATATAATGCTGTGCAGCCATCTGGCATCAATGTCACCAAACTTTAAATGAGGTCCTTAAATGGGTGCGTATGTACTACAGCTGACATGATGGCTCACTGTACTCCCAGCACACATGTTCAAACAAACTCTGTATAAGAAATCATTAAAATAAGCCTTTGGGTACAATTGTTTCCCAAATTAATTCTTAGAAGTAAAAATGTGAATAAACCATCATGTTTCTCTTTCAAAAACACGTGTTGGTGCAAGCATGATTCGGATACATGTACGATATTTGCCGGAAGAAGGTGTTTTGAGTCAGGTATCTGTAAGGAATCTGAAAGCTGGCTCAGCTTCCGGCCCCAGAATCTTAATGTTGCTGAAGATGGGAAAGGTGGCCGCGTAGGTCACAGAGGCAAAAGCTGCGATCTGATGGATGGAGGATCGCTCTGACTTTCCAAACGGATTGCAGTGAAAGGTCAGAGCTCTCTGTGCAGCTCTTGCAGTTCCCTGTAGTTCCTTTCTGTGTGCTGACATTTACTAGCCACGTTTACAACCAGGGCGGCCTGGAGGCACAGAACAGGGTTAGTAACTCTAGGGAAGCACATGTACATACACCATCCTGGGCTGTGCAGCGAACACCATACACGGCTAAATATAACTCAAAATGGACTTATAAAGCCACCTTCACAAATACGCTTAAAGCTATGGAGGCAAAATGTTCTAATGAAGTGCTTTCATTTCTTGTCGGGTGTAGGGAAGCACTATATGAAATGCAATTACAATACGATTCAGTCTTCACCTAGAAAATGTCACCAGCGAGACATTATTTTTATTTGCATATACAGCCAGGCTAACTTTATAAAACCTACAGATATGACAGCATTGAAGGAAATGGTTTTCAGCATTGTCCTAAGTGCATTTAATTAATTCCCTTTTGTTATTTGCTTTTAAAACATGTTTAAGTATATAGGGAATCACACATAGCCCCTGTCAGATGCAACCCCGTTTTCTCCCTCTCTGAAAGTGCTACGTGTCAGATTTGTTTGGGAAGTAAACAACAACCACGGGTGTAATTTTTGCTGAGCCCATTTCATACATCTGATATTTATAACAAGAAGACTGCGAACAGCATAGAGCTTTGATGGGTAAGCAGCCATGACAACGTGGGCATCACCCCGCGGTGCCATTACGACGCTGCTTTTACAACGCAAGTCGTTATAACGACTTGCGCTGGAGGGCTCTGTTGGAAAAGGAATAGTTTAATTTTCTATTCCAACACCTTCCCTACTGTAACGTGGGCTGGAGTTGGAATAGAAAATTAAACTATTCCACTATCCAGCGCCTACAGCGCAAGTCATTGTAACGACTTGCGTTGTAAAAGCAGCGTTGTAATGGCAGCGTGGGGTAAAAGCCCGCGTTGTCATGTCATACATCCGCTTTGATGTCACTCATCCGCCACACCACATGATGCCACTCTCTCCACACCTCAAATTAGCACATACCTGCCAACACCTCCGGGACAGTCTTGCCACAGTCCGGGGCTCAGCGCACAGTTGGGGCTCCCGGGCGAGAGTATCCCTGCTCCAGGCATGACTGGTTTCTGCCCGGGCGGGGCCTGCTATGACTTCATCATCATTATAGCATTAGTGGAAATGGAAGGAAGATGCACATGATAGCGACCAAGAATGGAGCGGGTTCGGCACAGAGAGCTTCACGTATGGGCGCTAAACCCAGTAATACACCACTGATACCTAGCGCACGCCCGCACCAGACAGAGGGTATAAACTACCAGTGAACAGAGAGGGGGGTTATGTGCGCTCACACACTCTCTACAAGGATGGATAAAACAATCCGCGTAACTGCAACTTTCAGAAAGTGAAAAAATACTACACAAAATTCCTTTCATGGTTAAACACTGAATAACGCTGTTCAGAATGCCTCCATAGTCCGCAAACCGGTGAAATATGCCTCATTGTGAACAAATCCATGTAGAGCAGTGATTAACGCTCACAGACCACACATTATTATCGTCCCTTTTTGCGGAGTAAAACTACTATGCACTGATTTTCTATCCCTTAAGAGACAGTGCTTTGCAGTTTTATGGACCGTTTGAGAGCACAACTGAGCCATACACAGCGCTGTCAATAGAGTGAAAGGGAATCAACTGCAATATTAGAATTGGTGTATTAAAATGCTTTCAGATAATTAGGAGCAGACATTATCGCCAACAGCTGAGGAGTACACAATTGGTTAAAACCTCAACAAATATATTTATTTTAGATATTTGCTACAGTGCAACCCCAGCTGTAAAGAGCTACCCGCGAGTGAATTCTGGCTTCAGAGAGATGTTTTTCATCTAAACAAGCATGCACGGCAGCAGGGGGAGGGCGCCAACTGCTCGCTCCTGCGAGTGAATAGCCAGACGTGCACGCGTTGCCATTGGAAGCAATGCAACGCGTGCATGTTTTTCACGGGAAGCTGTGCCAATGGCTACAGGTTTCTTTCCTTTTCAGCGCATGTGCGCTGCGCAGACGAGACCTAAAAAAGTAGAGAAAAAATGTGCATTTATACATCGAACAGAATTTTCCTAATGCATAAGTTTGCACATAGTAGAGTTATGTATTTGGGAAATATATGGGTACACTACTTTTTTCTGAATTTTCTCTGTGTGTGTGTATGTGGGTGTGTGGGTGCATTTGTGATATGCATAGAGAGGCGACTTAGTGAAAGCAAATCTTTGAATGAATAGATAAACAAGTGGGTGTATGGATGTATGAATGGGTGATGGTGTTCAGGTATTCATGAAAGAATGGAACAAGTTCAAAATGTTCTCATAGTCTCCGGTGTGACTTGAAATGAACAACATAAAATACAAGTGTCCTCTGTGTAGTATTCTTGCGTTATGATTCATGCCCTGTGTTTTCTTGTTCCTAACTGCTCAGCCTGTGTGTGTGTGGCGCACAATGAACTGCCTAATGCCAACGCATGAGGTGCATGCAAGATTGTTTTTGTGGCCGCCACAAGTGTGGCAGGGTATGCTCAGACGTGAGTCCCTTGCTCACTTTGCCACTGAATTCAAGCAAGCCGGGCTGAAGACGGCTGGAATGCCAGAAACCTGTCCTCGGAAGCTTGTTTCTGGTCCAGGGAAGGCATGGCTTGGCACTTCGGGCTGGACTGTTCCCATGAGGCACAGGGTCAGACTGATTTGCATATAGCGATGTCTGAACTGGGGTGGCAGAGTGGGCTAAAGAACGGTGATGGATCAAACCCAGATCTTTTGACTGGGTGTGAGCATTTGATTGGTTCAGATGCTCCGTCTATCACCACCCCCTTTTGTACTGTTTTAGTGCAGGGACAGGCACCTTCCTGCACAAAATCAATGCTTTGAGGCATTTGACTCTGTGTATGTGTGCTGCAAAATGCAGCACACATAGAAATAGGAAGTAACTAGGAGAAATAACAATATTTCTCCTAATTACGCCTCCCCTAAGAAGACATAGCATTTTGGTGCATTCCCAGTACTACCAGTAATGGTAAATCTGGGAGTGCACCAAAATCCATGGGTGTTGTGTGTGAAAACCACGCAATGTCCATGGAATTACCCGCTGGGGCAGAGTATCGCAACACAGAGATTTGCAATAATTTACTCTGGATTTCTCAAGCAACTCAGGGCATGCAAAGTGGCCTTGCATGGCTTGATAAATCACATTTTAGGGTTGCTTCATGCATGCACCATGTTGCCTGGTGAAAAAGTGACATAACCTGTAGATAAATATGCCCCTACCTTTCTCAGAGTGTATCTATAATCCTGTGTAAAGATCGACTTGTGAAGGTTTACTTTACTATAAACTCCCACTCAGAAGTGTGGAAACATTGCCACAACATTCTCCCCATCCTCCTAGACTTCACACACCTCAAGGCATGAGCTATGCTGTACTGTCTTATGTGGTAATCTGCTCCATCCTGACCTAGACTGAGGGGATTGGGAACCTATAGCTATGGCATCAGGGTTGCCCTCGGAGTGTGGTTTGCTGTAGTGTCTTGGTGTACCTTGTGCACTGCAGCTTAACTTAACATATGTTATGCATCTTGCACAGAGGGGTCAGGAGCCAGTATCGTTGCCCCTTCTCTGGTGAGCTGTTGAGCCCTGGTTGTTGTAGGTGTAGAATTGGGAGATTGATGCCTGACAAGCCTGATGTCTTAGCCTGAACCATGGTGGAGCAAGACCAGTGTTGTGGTGTCACTCACTGGATCTCTTTCGTGTGGTGAAGCATCCGTTGAGCCTAGGTTGGAAATAGCAGGTTTAGCATACAGGTGATGCAGCAGGCCCACCAGTGGAAGTAATACATCACATTTTCTGCTTCTAAACTAAAATTTGTTGTGCCACTAACTTTAATGCCAATGGACAGTATTCTGACTAAAAGCCATATTGCAGGTGCAACTCTTTTTGTGTATATTAAATTTCAGCACGATCAGCAGTTAACACTGAACATTTATAAAATGGAAGGGAGGAGGGGCCACACTGCGTAGCACACCAGCACACAATTAGCCCAGATACATTGTGTTAAATGCAGTGCATGATAACCCTCAATTGAAAGTCTTTAGTAGTCAGCTTTGTTTGTGCAGCCAATGCTGTGTATCTCTAGACATGTGTTTCAGGATTGTTGCCCTTCTTCAGTAGAGAGTAATAAGTGCAATTTGGGGATGCTGTCAATGCTGCCACAGTCTCCTCAGGCCTAATACCACTACCAGAGCACAGGTGCATCCTAGAGCTTGTCATTTCAGTAACTCAACAATGAGGCAATCCAATCCAATCCAAAAATTCTTTATTTCGGCCACATGGGCCATAAAAGATGCAGTAAAAATACATATGAATAAAACACAATATATACAATAAAAGCCAACTGGACCTGCAGTGTTAGAAAATACAAGGTAATATAAATTAACCAGACATTTTCTTCCTTATTATCCATGCTGCCATTAAGAATTTGGAAACCGCAAACACAATGTGGCCCAGGGTATTAGTTTTCATAACCCTGTAGGCCTGTAAATAGTTCCTGAAGCCCAGGTTCCGGCATAGGGGGGCTAACCAGCGCCTCCTCGGGCTCCGATAGACATGGCAACAGAACATTATGTGCAAGTCGTCCTCATCATTAGCTTTACAGCATGGACAGAGCTTGTCACCCCCTAGCGACCATTTATAGGTAAAAACTTTAGTAGGGAGCGTACCAAACCTCCATTGCAGGAACAATTTCCTCGCCAAAAGAGGATAGATAAAATCCATAAAAGGTTCAAAAGCATAAGAATTTTTGGATACTATAAAACATCCCGTCAGGGTGCCACTGTCATAAGCATTGTCCATATCAGCAAGGCTTTTGTTCTTGTAGAGCTGTGCGAGGGTTTTGCGCGAGATCCTTCTACAACCCTGAGCTGGATCATCCCATAGGTCTGGCAATTTCAGGCTGGAGCATTCCGACTTGATGAATGCCAGCCAAGGGATCTTACCATTAACATCCAGCCTCATGACGTGTATAAGGTCCTGCCTATAGTGATGCAGTTCCTCGGTGGACCATATCCGATGCCAGAACTTCACCGGTTTCGACCGTAGGTCCTCTGCAATTGACGGAAGGCCCAGGTCAAGTCTTAAGGGGAGGAGTGGTGTGCCTTGCGGAAGAGCAAGTAAACGTCTGAGGAAACAATTTTCCACCCCTACCATGACCTTCCCAGCTTTGTATCCCCACAGCTCACTGCCGTACAAGGCAGCTGCCTTCGCCTGGGTCCTGTACATTTCCAGGGCCGGACTAACAGGCTTGAAGGTGGACTTATTGGACACCCTCAAGAGTGCGCCCGATAGCTGGGAAAGTTTCAACCTAGATCTTGCTACCTGGGAGTCCCATGTCAGATTTTCTTGAAGTGAAACCCCTAGATATATAAAGGTAGAGACCCTTTCAAGGCTAGTTTCCCCCAGTTTTGGATTGGGTCTGGTTTTGGTGGGGGGGTTGAAGATCATGAACTTAGTTTTTTCCGTGTTCACCTCCAACCCATGTTGTCGACAGAAGTGACCAAAACCATCCACAATCCTCTGGATCCCCATAGGGGATTTGGAAAGAAGGAGGGTATCATCGGCAAACATTATTGCCGGAACCCTCCTTCCTGCCAAAACCGGGGCGTCATTGTCCCCAACAGCGTCAAGATGTTGAATGACGCTGTTAATGAACAGACAGAACAGTGTCGGAGCCAGGACACAGCCCTGTCTGACACCTCGGCGGACCGGGAATTTACCCGAGGGCTTACCATCCCTCCCACACCTCACTACCGCAAAGTTGTTCTCATGCAGCCTAATGATGATTCTAAGGAGGTGGGGGGGAACTCCTAGCTTCTGCAGAACCTCCCATAACTTCCCCCTCGGGACCAGGTCGAAGGCTGACCTCAGGTCCACGAAGACCATGTACAGTCGACCTCCCTCTAGCGTGACCGTCTTCCAGTACAGGAGAAGGAGGCGAAAAATTTGGTCCATGGTCGACGTGTTCTTCCTGAAGCCAGCCTGAAGGGGGCTCATGATGTCATTGTCCTCGACCCAGTCTAGGAGATGGTCCAAGATGAGGCGCGCAAAGAGCTTTTGGGGCACATCTATAAGGCTTATAGGCCTGTAATTGGAGGGGAGCAGAGTAGAACCCTTCTTGTGGATGGGTACAATCTCTGCCCCCAACCACGACCCAGGGATCGCCATACCTCCGAGAATGGCATTGAACAGAATGAGAAGGTATGGGCCCCAGATGTCCGGGTGGTGCCTAAATAGATCCCCGGGTAACCTATCCAGGCCTGGCGCCTTCCCCACTGCTAAGCGTTCTAGGGCAAGCTCCACTTCCCCCAGGGATAGTTCCATTCCAAGCTCCTGAGTACCCAAGGGCAATTGCAGCTCTGCGGCCGGGCAGGAACTAGTATCTTGGTAAAGAGCCCCAAAGTGGGCCTCCCAGACCGCGGGGGCTATATTAGGCTCAATCGTTTTACTGAGATCCCCTGACCCATTGTTTACTAGGGCCCAGAATTTCCGGGAGTCCCTGAATTTGAGGGCATCATAAAGGTCCTGCCAATGATTCCAGTCCCACTCGGTCCTTGCAGCCGCCAGCACTGATTTATGGTGCTTCCTGAGGTCACGTACTTTGGCCTTGTCTGACCCCTCTTTTATTGCTGCAATGAACTCAGATTTTGCTGCCCTGCAATCTGGGGTGTACCAGGAGGGAACAGGGGTCCTTTTCTTTCGGATTGGGACCTCCGGATGGAATACCTCGGCCAAGTCCCTCACTAAAGCCTGGTGAATCTTTCCCAGTTTCTCGCAGTAATCTGGGGTTCTTGGTTCATTCAGGAGAGCATCCACCTCCATAAAGCTTGGGAGTGCCAGCTCATATAATTTCTTGATGGACTCTTCCGACCTCACCAGCTTTCCCCACTTAACCCGGCGCCTGTTTGTGGTCAGGGACAAATCCCCCAGATCATCCCCTTGGCCAACTGGGGATGGGTCCGTCATGGGCAGAGGGCACAAGATATTTAGGCAAAGGGCGTTGTGGTCACTGTCTGACCTCTTAATTACCCTAAAGTCAAGCACTTTGGGCCAAAGTGTAATGTCCACCATGATGTAATCTAGCCTCGACTCATAGCCCCTCCTGTTGAAAGTACACACCGAGGGGGTATCGGAAGGGGTACGACCATTACACGCCCTCAGTGCGCAATTCAAGGTAAGGGACATGAGTTGTAAGGCTAGAGGGGACCAGGCTTTAGGGTGAGGAGAAGATGAGGGTGGAACCCCCCAGTGGTCATCCTCGGCCGTAAGGACACCATCCAGTAGACCTTCCAGAGGTTCAAAGTGGCAATTGAAGTCTCCTCCAAGCACCACCTTGAAGTCACCCGGAAGTTGGCCCAAGAAGGAAGCCAAATCATTTAGGGTAGGTGATTCATTAGGCGAGGCCACTGGACGCGAGTAGACGTTGACAATGGCCCACGGAGTTTTGCCAGGCCAAGTGAGCCGCACACACTGGATGTCCTGCGAACACGTGCGAACCTGCTCCGCCTGGCACCCAGTGTGACTCGCAATCCAGATTGCCAAGCCACCAGATGGCCTCCCCCTCCCAGCCCATTTGGCAGGGATTTCGAATACTTCAAACCCTCTCCTGGTCTGAGCGGCCCTCGCCCAAGTCTCCTGAAGGAGGAGTATATCACATCCACCTACCAGGCAGTCCCATTCAGGAGAGCCTTCCTTGTTCGCGATTCCTGCCACATTCCAGGAGAGAATTCTCAATCCTGGATCAGGTGGCAGGCTGCCCTGAGCTCCAGCAGGAGGTTGCGGGGTGACCATGGGTAAACCAGCGTCTAGGGCACCAGTTCCGCAGACAGCGATGGCAGCAGGGCCAGCCCGCTCCACTGCCCCTGTTTGCGGAATATGGGCAGACCCGATGTTAAGTGGGGGACCCAGTTGGCACAGATTGTCGTCCGTGTCAGCCCCTCGGTCATTAGCGGTGTGCAGCCGGGTTGGTTCCAACATAGGGATCACACCCGATCCCACACAACTTTGCACATCATCCACCATCTTCCCAGGACCAGACAGGATTGCCCTGGTTTGTGGTCAATCGACCTGATCCAAACAGGAAAACCTGTTGTGATGTATGAAGTTTGCCTGGGCAGTTGGTAGGGAGTGCCTTGGTCTGTAGCGGGAGCCATCTACAGCAAAGCCCACCCTGGTCCATCCCTTCTCACTCCCTCCCACCGTGTTGCTACCACTAGGATAGAAATAAGAGAGGGGTACAAGTTCTATTTTGGACTTATCAGACCTTACAAGCCAGTTGCAGATATAGTTTGCAACGTGTGGGCTCCTAAAACTTAGGACGATGCAATCCCCTGACCTGTTCTTTGTGGTAGGGCCAATCCATGGGATCCTCCTTACCATCAGAACCTCACCCTTCAAGTTTGGAGGCAGCGGTCTATTAATGCTGAGCCAACTTATAACCTTATTGCGTAGGGAGTCTTGAGACTCCCTAACACCACCAGTTAGCTCAGGAACTCCCACCATGATTGCCGTATATGGAACAGCTTCTGGGGGCAGGTTGACCACCCTGCGTCTATCTGGGGGGAGGCAAGACCATCGCTTGGGGCATTTATAGGACCCACTGTCGCCCTTGACTGCGGCGCGAGTTGCGGCGCAGGGGGTAACTTGGAACTCCTGGGGGCCGGAACAGGGGGCCTAGGTGCTGGAGGTAACAAGGTGCGCGTCTGAGAAATAGACGCACCATTTGCACTAGGCAATACCCTACTGGAAACCTGGGGCAATGTGGAGGGAAGTGAACTATTCCCAGGTGGTTCCCCGATGGCTATAGGAGCGTTTGTAGCTATACCAGGGCTTCTCCTAGTATGGTTGTTTTCCCGGGACTGGAGTAGATTCTCTATAGCCTCTAATCTAACTGAGATGGGGGTTAACAGATTCTTAATAATAGCTGTGAGGGAATTAATTACTATATCTGAACTATTGGAAGATACCCCACCAAAGATAAATGGACCCGCCGCCGCTGGTGATAACACAGGAGCTGGCGAGGCCACAAGATCCGACCCAGACCCAGATAGAATGAGCTCTGGGGAGACCGAAATATCTGTACTTTCTTCGGGGGATGATTCAGATACAACAATTTTTGCCCTTTTTGCCCTCTTTATTTCAGCAGGCCTTTTTCTTTTTAAAGGCTGTACCACCCCACTATCTACAGGGTCTGTTAACAGGACCGCTTGACCCGCTTCCAGCGTGTTTGAACCCATGTTGTCCGGAACAGCAGAATGGTCAGAAATCCCCGATGGCCGTGGGGAATCCCGATCCCTCAGCGTTACAGGAGTTCTTAACTGTCGAAGCACCGACTCAATAGTCTGGTCAATGCTGTCCAGTAAAGACATATGGGTAGCGTCCATAGTGATGGGTGTACTAGCATCATTTGAGGCAGATTCCCCAAGGTCCAAGAACACACTTTCAGGACCCATCTCAAGGTGAGAGTCCGTGGATGAGTGGCACTTACTGATTTGGGAGCTCGCCTTGGGGAAGAATTTTTCCAAAGTGCTTACGCCTTGTTGTACAGACTTACTCCTTAATGCTCTGGACGCCATATTGGGGTGAATAATGGGGCAATTTAGCGGGGGCGTTAGAGGGGGGGCCCGGTCCGGTCTCTCCCGGCCTCTAACGGCCTAGAACGGCCCGCTCTTTGCCCGGTCTTCGCCCCGGTGACCGCCCCGCGCGCGTCCCGCTGCGCGCGTGAGGAGGTTCTCCTATGTATAACAAAGGGGGCGTGGCACTGGGAGGGGGCGCGAGGCGCGGCGGGAAGAGGAACCAGCTGGCGATGGCAAATGGACTGCTGGTCCTCGCAGTCCCGCTCGCCTGCGCCTCTCACCTCCGCTGCGGCCGGTCCAAGAATCAGCAATCCCCCAGCAGGTCGTAGGCTCCCAAACACGAGCAGAACAGGCAAAAGTCCCAACTCCTTACTCGAGCGGCACCCGCGAAGCGGGGGCCGCGAGGAGTGAAGAGCACTTCCAGGTAGGGGGGCGTGGCACTGGGAGGGGGCGCGAGGCGCGGCGGGAAGAGGAACCAGCTGGCGATGGCAAATGGACTGCTGGTCCTCGCAGTCCCGCTCGCCTGCGCCTCTCACCTCCGCTGCGGCCGGTCCAAGAATCAGCAATCCCCCAGCAGGTCGTAGGCTCCCAAACACGAGCAGAACAGGCAAAAGTCCCAACTCCTTACTCGAGCGGCTCCCGCGAAGCGGGGGCCGCGAGGAGTGAAGAGCACTTCCAGGTAGGGGGGCGTGGCACTGGGAGGGGGCGCGAGGCGCGGCGGGAAGAGGAACCAGCTGGCAATGGCAAATGGACTGCTCGTCCTCGCAGTCCCGCTCGCCTGCGCCTCTCACCTCCGCTGCGGCCGGTCCAAGAATCAGCAATCCCCCAGCAGGTCGTAGGCTCCCAAACACGAGCAGAACAGGCAAAAGTCCCAACTCCTTACTCGAGCGGCACCCGCGAGGAGTGAAGAGCACTTCCAGGTAGGGGGGCGTGGCACTGGGAGGGGGCGCGAGGCGCGGCGGGAAGAGGAACCAGCTGGCGATGGCAAATGGACTGCTGGTCCTCGCAGTCCCGCTCGCCTGCGCCTCTCACCTCCGCTGCGGCCGGTCCAAGAATCAGCAATCCCCCAGCAGGTCGTAGGCTCCCAAACACGAGCAGAACAGGCAAAAGTCCCAACTCCTTACTCGAGCGGCACCCGCGAAGCGGGGGCCGCGAGGAGTGAAGAGCACTTCCAGGTAGGGGGGCGTGGCACTGGGAGGGGGCGCGAGGCGCGGCGGGAAGAGGAACCAGCTGGCGATGCCAAGTAGACTGCTGGTCCTCGCAGTCCCGCTCGCCTGCGCCTCTCACCTCCGCTGCGGCCGGTCCAAGAATCAGCAATCCCCCAGCAGGTCGTAGGCTCCCAAACACGAGCAGAACAGGCAAAAGTCCCAACTCCTTACTCGAGCGGCACCCGCGAAGCGGGGGCCGCGAGGAGTGAAGAGCACTTCCAGGTAGGGGGGCGTGGAACTGGGAGGGGGCGCGAGGCGCGGCGGGAAGAGGAACCAGCTGGCGATGGCAAATGGACTGCTGGTCCTCGCAGTCCCGCTCGCCTGCGCCTCTCACCTCCGCTGCGGCCGGTCCAAGAATCAGCAATCCCCCAGCAGGTCGTAGGCTCCCAAACACGAGCAGGACAGGCAAAAGTCCCAACTCCTTACTCGAGCGGCACTGAGGCAATCATAAAGGAGGAGGAACACATTGCCTATCATCCAGCACGCAGTTTCCCCAGATGCATTGTGGTAAGCTATGTTCTCACAATGATCTTTTAATCCAGTGGATTTTAATGTTCTGCATTTCATCGTTGGGCACTTGTGATGGTCTTTTATTGTAGTGTCATGAAAAGTAATACCAAACCGAATCTCTGAATGATCTAACCATTTGGCTATCGCTGGGTTAGTAATAGATATTGCCTTCTTTGGCAATAATCAGATATAATTTTTTATCTTTCTTCCGGGTGTGTGTGAAGGATCAGTGTTTACGATTACTTTCAAGAAGCAAGTAAGCTTTTTGGAATCTGAGTTGTTTTCACAGTGAATATTGACGTTTCTTATCATGATGTAATTGGCATCTGAGAACTTCAAGGAGGGTGCATATTTCATGAGTTCTTCAAGAAAGATGGGGGCATATTATCAAGGAGGTATCGCCGAGTTAACTGTACTTCATCGCAGCCAAAGTCAGGATAAATGTACCGCTCCATTTACAGGCTGGTGCTAACAGCCTATATCACCAGTTTATCTGCGATACCAGCTGCAAAAAACATTGCCACAGATGACCCCTGCAACTATCGCTAATAATATGCAGAGTAGGTGTTTCTGTGCAAAAAGCAGCAACAACACTACTCCGCAACATTCTCAACCACCAGCCAGATCAGTGATAAGATCCCAAAACATGCTATTTGCTATAAGGTGCATTAGCAGCAGGAAATTAACACCCGCTCTAACCTGGTGTAAAAGCGGA
This sequence comes from Lissotriton helveticus, assembly GCF_964261635.1. Classification (NCBI taxonomy): domain Eukaryota; kingdom Metazoa; phylum Chordata; class Amphibia; order Caudata; family Salamandridae; genus Lissotriton; species Lissotriton helveticus. Next base: position 1,845,515,265 of record NC_136061.1, on the reverse strand, counting down.
TGGCAGCCTGCACTAGCCCAAAGCCACACCTGAAGGGCAACAGATCCCATGGAGCCACTGATCATGCAGGCCAGACATCCAAGAGGGCCAACACCTACCGCCACCACCCCCAGAACCCCCCACCCCTCCCTGGATCCACACTGCTCCCCCAGGACCAACACTGAGGCAGCGCAGACAAAGACAGCAACCTTCAGAAAACGCACCAACCTCACAGACCCAACACTGGAGAATGTCATTGTCCACTACACGCTCAAAGGGACAACCATCCTCCGCATCCTCACCACCATTGCCCACAGTCTGACATTACCAACACAGTGGACAACCAACATCCCACCTCAGACAAAGCTGCTGGCCATGTTTCACGTGTTGGACTCTGGTACCTTCCAAACAACAATTGCCAGAGTCGGGGGACTCTCGCAGCCAGCCCAATCCAAGTTCCTCACAACGGTCATGGATGACATCATCAGCTTGGTACCCCACTATCTATACTCCCCCCACACTGCACAAGAACAGCTGGAGACTAAGCAAGGCATCTACGCCATAGCTGGCTTCCAGCATGTGTTGGGGCAATTGACTGCACACATGTCCTACTTGTTTTCCCTGTCAACACTGCACACAATAATCGCGACAGAAAGCACACGTATTCCATCAATGTGCAGGCAATAGTGTACCACCGGGGAATCACCACCAATGTTGACGCCAACCACCCAGGCAGTGTACATGATTCCTACATCTTCCGACAGTCCATCATCAACCAGCGCTATCAGGATGGCACCTACGGAAATGCAGTGCTCATTGGCAAATACCAAATGAACACACCACACACCTCAACTCTACAATCATGCAACTCACAACAATGGGAATGCACATGTTACAAACTCACATACAACATACCAAACAACATGACCACCCATCAGACACAACAGCACAACTTACTGTGGGAACCTGGGCCAGCCCTGCACATAAGCCATCACGAGCATGGCACCTCAGCCACACCATAGCAGATTGTGGGAAGAGGTGGGGAAAAGGCATGTGCGAAGGAGGCAAGTGACCAATGAATGCGAAGGTACACAATGCCAAATATGGCGTAAATGAGATGGCCAGTCTGCAGTATACAGACCACACACATATCCATGTCGACATACACCGCTGGTGTTTGTAGTGTAGTGGACAGTGGAGCAACCATGTCACCACAGCCAGTGGGGAAGCTCGCGGAAATGTAGCTTGTTACATCCCCCCCTGTAAGCGTGAGCAGAGTGGGATGGCCCGGCGAACGCCAGGCCAGCGTAGGGGGGTGAATAAAAAGCACGTAGCTCTGGGCGTGGTTCTCTTCTGGAATGTCCAGCGTCTCTGCCAGGGCAGCGCCCCTCACCCCGCCATGAGGCTGACACCTTGAGCGGTGTTGCCTGTGATCCTGTGTGCCTGCTGCACCCCGGGCAGCTGGTCCCTGGAACAAGTTCTGCCCGCCCCTGAGCACCCTGGCCTCAATGCTCACCTACCAACACCGGCGTGTGTTAAAGAGGGCCCACCCTGTGCCGGTCCAAACTCCAAGCCAGAGTGCTGCAAACCTGGCAGCCTCCTCAGATCATCACGGCCTCCACGACACAGGCTTGCAGTACTCCTTTATCTTTGACATACTCTACCGGCATACACAGCCGACTAGTAGGTCACACATTTGGAACTGAGTCTTGATTACACTATGGCAGAGAACATTATTTATAGCTGATTTTAAGTCACTATACTCCCTTCGATGTGGTGCCACCAAGTCTGTGTATAGCAATCCAACCAGACGTGTCTGTGGGCCCACGCGGACTAATGCCCTCGGACCACACTGCGCTCGAGTAGGTCACACATTTGGAACTGAGTCTTGATTTTTCAATGGCAGAGTACATATCATTGCACGCGAGAAGAGGTGTAAGAGGATGACGCGTTTCAGTCAGGAAAAAAAAGCATCATTATCATTGAGGTAATCGAACACTACAGACAACTGCCCTGGTGTCATTAACTCTGTGCATCGCGAGCCAACAACACGTGGCTGTGGGCCACTGCTGACCGCTGCCTCCGGCCCACACTGCAGTCGAGTAGGTCACACATTTGGGACTGAGTCTTGATTTAACAATTTCCAAGTTCATATCATTGTACCGGCATCATCGCAGACTGCATCCCCTCTCAGCACCGATATCACTAAGTCTGTTCCCCGACATTCATGGACACTCTCTGGTTGAACTTTTGTGGCGTCTGATTCTCTGGACTGGGTGTTGTCTTCATCCTCATGTAGCTGATACCGACGTGCTGGTAATAACGAGTCTGTAGCATTCCACTCCTCAACTTACTGCTTCCGGATAGCTTCTGCCCTCTGCATCATGCCCTGCTGGACACCTTCCACTGTCCCTTGCAACCCTCTGCCACATTCACCTCGGTCATCGATAAGGACCTGCTCAGTCTGCGTGGCCCTACCTCAGTGCAGTGCTAGTCACCGTCCCGTGGCGGTGTGCCTGTGCCGGCCGCTGTGCATCCTGGGCCACTAACTCTGTGCAGCTCAGTCAGAGACTCTGTCTTCTGAGATATTGGATGGCCTCTGAGATGATGGCCTTGGGGTCATCGACGCATGTGTATGTGGCTCTGCGCTGTCTGCTGCCTCAGGCCTCAACTGCAGTCCACCAGGGCTCACACATCAAATCGAGTCCTGACCGGCCCGGACGTCGCATCACCACATGAGGCACACGTCACCACCATCAGGACCACCTCCAACCGCCATCTGCCAGAGTCAAAACAGTCGTACAGGGAGACTAACGGAGTTGCTCACACCTGTCGTGGATGCCATCATCTGCCTGATACCCTGCTCAGCACTCTAGGTGCCACTAACTCATTTCACGGCAACCCATGCACTGTTACTGATTGAATTTTGTGTGCAGCTATGTCACCTCAGGCAGTGTGGGAGACCTGGGACGATGATGAGGAAGATGATGCAGGTGTACCACACCCCAATGCAGCTGCATCAGGTATAACCCGAATAGACACAATCCTAGACAATTTCATCACATGAGCGCGCTCAGCTCTAGTGCCCCAAACTCAGTGCCTGCAACTCATGGACACTTCAGTTTGCATATTGCTCCAGCTACTTCCATGATGCTCTCTCTTATGCTGGTGTTTTCAGTTTCTTTTTAATGGTGTTCACTTTTCAAGTTGTTGCCAGCACCAACCACTCTGTGAGGACTGGCTTACACTCACCACACACACATCCAGGACAGGCATCACTGTACAGTACATGTGGCCCTTTCAATAATGGGGCCAGGCGCACGTGCCCGTAGCCAGTTCCACAAACTTTCTGCGTGTGTCCGTGTGGTCATAATGTATGCATGAGGGTGCCGGGGCCTATAACATTAGATTGTGCTGTGTAGAGCGGATTCACTCATGTCACCGCAGGCAGCGGGTTATACCTTGGACATGTTGCTTTGTCGTCACCCACTCAATATGTAAGAGGAGTTGACTGGGCCATCATACGCAGATCCAGCGTTGGAATGATAAATTGCGTGCCTCTGGGCATGGTTCAGTACTGGAAATGTGCAAATGCATGTGTCACAGTGTGAGTCTCCTTTGTGGAGTGTAGGTGGTCCCTGAAGGAAATTAGAAACCCACTTATGTGATCTAGTTAGGCTTCCATGGGGTTGGACCCCGTCTGCATCTGTTTAGCCACCACCTTTGGGCATTCTGACACCTGGCATTCGAATGCCATGTGTGGCTCGGTGAAGTGTTGAGAGCAAGCCGTGCTGGCGATTGCTTCCTGCTGTGTGGTCTGTGCATGGGCTGGGTTCTCCTCTATGTAGCTTGGCAGCCCTGGTGGTGGGTTGCCTGGGATGTCTATGAGCTGTTGTATGGCGTCTGTGTCGAAGGTGTGGTGGTCCTCTCCAACATCACTGATGAGTTGTCTGCTCTGCTCTGCTGGAGGTGTTGTTTGTCCCTCTACAATGTGAAGGGGAGTTGCATGTTGACATTGTGTTGACGTGTATGTTGGTGCATTGTTCTTGTCTACATGCAGACAGTATGACAATGTACATTGTGACTGTTTGGGAGGTGCTGGATATTGATGCGGGATAGTGGACATTTGGACTACATGACGGATGTGAGGTTGTACGCGCACATTTCCATCTCACAGTTTCCTGCTCTGTTAGATTTATTTGGCCTGTTCCTGCGCATGTGCAAAGCCAGTTGTGTACTCTGTTCTGCAGTGTCGGAGTTGCACATTGTACCACATTGTCATCAATGTGGATGTGCTGTTATTGCTATGTGTGTATGCTGCAGTGGGCCACGGGGATCGGGGACATGATCCTGGGTCATTGTGGGTGTGCAGTGTGCTACACATCATTGTGCATGTATGCCATTGTGCCCATCTACCCCCCGGGCCCCCAGTCCCTGGTCGTTACTCACCCTGTTGATTTTGTTTCAGGTCCTCTCAAGCTGTATCCAGACTCTCACCTTGTTGCACCTTCTCCACACTGTGGCCTCCGTTTCCTCCAGCTCCTCCTGTGGCGCTGGACTCCCACCTTCTGTCGCCATTGCTGCCTTCCTGTTGGCAGTGGGTTTGTGCTTGGTTTTGCTTTTCACATCATGCCAGCTCCTCTTGGTCTCCTCTATTGACCTCCTCAACACTCCAACTGCATTCACGTTAGTCTAATTGTGGGTCATTTGATGGTAGTGTTCTGTTACCTCCGTGACGCTGATCTGGTTTTCCTGGGAACTGCACCCCGTCTTCCTCTCCATCTTCTCCTTGGCCTTCCCTGACCCAGTTGTTCCTTGCTGGTGGTCTGTGGGGCTTATGGGATTCGCATTGACCTCTGCACTCGGTCCGGGTGCATCCATGTTGCTACGCACTTTGAATTGTTTTTGGTGTGTTCTTTTTGTTGCTTTTATAGTACATTTTCTCTCATGACGCATTGGATTTGCAGGCCTGTCGCTGGTTTTCACTGCTTTTTGTATCACGATTGGCCTCATCGCAACTTTATTTTGCGTTTGTGTTTCGTATTTTTGTGGAGTCACGTTGACTTTATCACAGACTTTTTATGTGTTGTTGTGGGCCTATTTCATGGTACCTCTGTGTTGTGAATACTTAGTTGACACAGCGTTATTTTCCCTTGATAGACTGCGATATGAAGAGTTGAGTTAAGCTAATTTTGCAGTAATTATCACACGTTCTTGAGAATATCCCCGTAGGTGTTTTGTTGTAGATAGTAGGATATGGCACATGTGTTGTCTTGTTAAGTCTAACTTCTGTTTCAATGCATTAGATGGGTTGGCAGTTGTATTCCCATATAGTTTAGCATTCTAAGTAGCCTGTGTGGGTTAGATTTACCATCTTCCTTTTTGGTATCCCAGTGGAAACAAGAGGGCAGGTGTCGGGTGTTAATGGTTGTTACGCAGTGGTGTGGTAAGCAGTAAGCCATCTAGATCAAGAGCAGGGATGAGTATTTTCAATTTTGAGCAATGCGGACAGTCAGTAGTTATCCAGCTTGTAGTTGCTCAGCATGCAGCAAGAACTTATGGTTATCTTTTCTTTCTATAGAGATGTTGGGAATATGCAATGCTGAATCAGAGATGTTTGAATGAACAAGGTGGTTAAAATGAACGTGTTTGGTTATAGACCTTTCAGCAGAGTAGTGTCAAGGGCTGGCGATTGAGAGAATGTGCTTAATTGTAGTTGTATGTTTTGCATTCATAGCAATGCTTAACTTCACGGTAGGCGTGTGCTCATGACGGCCAGGAGCCGTCAGAACGCTGCGGCTACGCCCACGTAGTGTTAATTCCCCACCTGTGCTGGAGAATTAATCAGTGGGCGGAGTTCTGACAGCTCCTGGCAGTCATGAGCATACGCCCACCTTGATTTATGATGGCCAGGAGCCATCATAAGTACCGCAGCACCATGCCCAATCCCCCATCGCACCGCGGCGAAATTTGTGCCGCGGGGAAGAGGTTAATTTGTAAAAGAAAAAGTGCTGGGACCCAAGGTTTTGCTCAGAATCCCCCGTCCGGCCCAATCAAATTATGTGGTTGCCAAACACCAAGGCTGCATACACGTGATTCCTTCGTAGACATCTTTTATGCCTAAATCAGATGTGTAAATGAGAGTGAAGGGTTTATTAAAGTCTATGATTGAGTCTATCTTTTTAATGTTTGAGATGAGGCTTTCAAAGGTAAGAAGGCTTGATTCAGGACTATATTACTCCTTTGGCCGTCTGACCATGGTGAGCACGGTGGTCTGACCACCATATTATGAGTTGGGTGGATTGGCTTTCTGAAGACCACTGCCAAACCGCTGACACCACCAGTCATCTCCGAGCATGGTGGCTGTGGAGCATGCCTATGAGTCTGTAGGAGGCTCATACCGCCAGTGAAACCGCCTGCTCAATTACGAGTAGCTTTACAGCTACAGTGACAGTGGCAGTCCAACACCACATCTGAGGCGGCAGAAAGGGAGGGATATAAGGACGAAACTCACCTATACTCATCGTCTAGCGCCTTGGAGCCCATCGTACAAGTCCTGCCGCTGCTCTACCTTCTCGACCACCTTCATCGTGGAAGAAATCGGCGGTAAGTCATACAACTACCTGTTGTCATAGACTCCTCTATAAAATGATGCACCACCATGGACCATGCACAGGAGCTGGAGTCCTTAATTAATTTACACATATACAGGGAGCCTGGCTGGAATTGTTTCACTATAGTCATCAAAAATACATCTGTAGGATGCCCTCCTATGCCAAAACACTGGTACTGCACAGGCACACTGTACACAAAAGGTCATGTGTTTGTAAAATATATACATTGATATGTGCATGATTTTATGTTCAACAACATCACCTCCTCAATAGTTCCACACCTATTAATACCAGTCACGTATAACATTTGCCCTTTCTCACTTGTCTGCCATATTACTACTGATCTTCATTAGTCATACAGCTTACCATTACTCAAGTGTTGCTAAAGTGACTACAACTACCATGAGGCCTCATGAATGCAACTCTAACCCAGATGCTACACTCCTTTTGCCCCTTCTCACTTGTCTCCCATGTCACTACTGTAGTTCACAAGTAATGCAGGTTACCATTATTCAAGTGTTGGGACGGTAACATTGAAGTGAGTACAATTACCATGAGGCCTTGTCACTCCAACTCTAACCAAGATGCTATAGTGACTGTGACACACTCACATTGCTCACATCCCAGGTACTATTTAATATCAAAGATACACCTCTATGGATGTGCCATTAAAGTTAAACACACTTTCTCTGCTGCAGCTCTGTATTGGACTCTCACACATCACCCACATGAAAAGGCAGACTCAGTCAATGGATTACATAGAATCAATGTGAGAAACATTCTACGGCCACAATGGACACACTTTCTGAAGGATAACTATGCCTCTATCGGGGAATCCTGAAAGGCTGGGACCCAGTACATTTTGCACATGTCTGAGAAACTCCATATAGACTGGACCTGAGAACTGAAATATATCAAGGACAGCCAATAGCATAACTAAGGGCCATGCATATGTAGGCAATGGGTGAGTTCAATTTATGAAGGAAAACTGTTTAGCAGGTTTTTTTTCTTTTTCTTTTTTGGGCTGAGTACAATGGGGTGGTGGAGTGGGGATGCTGCTTTTCAGGGGTGGAGTGGAAAGTGGAAGAGAGGGGTTTGGGTGGGAGAGGGGTTTTGATGGGGTATTGTGAGGGTGAGTGTTTGTGGTGTGCATGCATGTTTCACTGTTTTAGATGTCTTTAGTGTGTGTGTGGTGTTTGTGTCTGATGATGTGCGTGCATGCTCATTTGTGTGTGTGTGCTTGGGATAGGAAGGGTAATAGGAAATATGGATGGAAAGGGGTAGGATGGGGGCAGAAGGTTGGGATGGGTGGAGGGCTGCTGTGAGGGAAGAGGCCAGAGCCTGAAAAGGTCTCTGTACCCTAGACATGGTAGTGTGAATGCCTTCCAAGTAGGCAACCACCTGGATCAGCATGTTGCCTTGCTCCTGGATGGCATTCAGTACTGCAGTCTGACCCACAGAGAAGCTCCTTATGTAGTCGATGGCCTCCTCACTTAGGGCAGCAGGACTAACTGGGCAGGGCAGAGGTTCCTTCAGCGAAGGATACGCCTCCTGTCTCGGAAATGGCCAACTTGTGGGGGTACAACAGGGATGGTGGCAATAGAACTGGGGGTGGCGTACAAGGATGAATGCGTAAATGATCCAGTTAGGTCTGCCACCACTAGAGGAGGATTCAGATGAGCTTTGGATGATGTCCTCCGGGGAACTCCTTGCACCCTCCTGGTCACTGGGTCTCTCTGCGTCTGATGTATCACATCCAGAACTGCCATGAACAGCTGTCATTGGCCCCTTCTACTCTGCTTGCTGTGGATGTATTTAAAATGACAAGGAACATGGGTTTATTGCAACTATGTTTTTCACATATCACACCACCTTCATGGTTCACTCCAGGCTTCTAGTTGATAATTAGCACATGGATGCCATGTATGCCTGCAAACAGTTTGATCCACTCATGTCATAACCCCAGGCAGGCCCAAATGCATTAAAGGTATACTCTACACTTCATCCTCATATCCAAACAAGGATAGTTAATCACTTTTCATTCTTTGTCACTTGTTGTATACCATTGTCAAAAGATGTAACCACATAGGATGGATCCAAGTGTGAGATTTATATAATGCTCACACAAGGACCAGAATGAAATAAATCTAACCATTACTCTTGACTAGGGCTCCCGGTTTTATGGTATTTTTTTTTATTCTGTCTGTATTTATTCATATTTATTTTGTGTTTTGAGAATAAATGGAATCATAAAATGGTATATTTCCACATTTATATAACTGAAAACCATGCAACCATACTTTGCTGCCTATTGCGTTTTAGCAAATTAACTAGCCAAATATAGGAAACCTTACACCCACTGGTAAATATCACCATTTTAATTCAAATATATGTTAACCTAGGCAGGTATTTATGAAATCTCAACCTGTTTTTTTTACTTTTGATGCTGTCCATTTGCTGAGCTGTTGCTCTGGAAATCACGAAAGACAGCATGGAGAGTCACCCACAAGAAGCATCATTTTCAATTTCCTGTCTGTCAATACAGACAGGAAACACATTGTTTTCTGGACGTATTTATCTGTAAAAATAAGTACAATCGGAAAACTGGGAGCCTTCCTCATGACCGATCAGGATGTCATGAAGGTCAGGTGGTATACCAATGTACCATCATTTACTGTTGTCACAGACCTCATGTCACATGCTAATCCTCATTGCACATTGATTACACTTTGCAATCCAAATACCATCATATGTCCACTTGTGGTCCTAACATTTTGGAGATAGATACTCTGAATTCACACATCACAAGACTCCATATAGTCATATAAACATCTCCAATCCTGCTTGGTACAGGTGATGACGGCAGTCAGAGTTTGTATATCCACAAGCCACCACACCTTTGAATGAAGTTTGGGTGTCCCTGAATGTCTATGACATGAAGATGTTGCATCACTAGATTCCCAATGGGCAGGCACATCACACCGCTCTTTGGTATTGCATACTATGATTGCCTTGGAAGGATCAGCATAGACACTTACATAGGATCCACAAATTTCTACATCTCACTCCCTCATGCATGTCAGCAGTCAGTAAATGAGCATATTGAAACACTATTGCAGGTGAAACATCAACTTCCAAATGCACACTGGCCAACATGAAGACACTAATGCTGATAGCACCAGTGATCTTTCCACTCTCATTTCACTTTATAACCAGTACTTACCAATGGGACCTGTTGCACAGTCAATTCATGTACTGTGAACTCTGTCATGTCACATGCAATAGGATCACCATCACATGAGAGTCAGCATTGAGGGTACATCACTACGCACACAAGCAAGACCAGTTGCCTGTGTGGTACAATTGTCACCCAGAGTTAGTGAGAACATGAGAGGATTATTCACTTCATTCAGCCAGGTGTCTGCTCAAAGGGAGAGAATTGGATGTACACAGGACTCTGTTGTCTTCCAGGTCAGAAAGACAACTGCCCGTCAGGTCCGTGTTGGCCATCGCCAGTATGGGTCGGTCACCCCACGCACCGTGCTCACTCCTCCGTGTGTGAGCCCAGGCTGCCCCCGAGTGCCATCGCTGCCTGCAGCTGTGCTCCTGGCCCCCGACCGCCGCTGCTTGCGCTGCCTTGTATTGTATTGCCCTGTATTGTATTGTAATTTTTTCCTGTTTTCTCGCTCTGATTTAGTGGGCAGTTTCTGCTCTGTATTTCTGTGATTGTATTCCCTCCCTGTGGTATTTAGTTATACTTAGTTCGTTTGCCTTTGTCCCCTGTTGCCCCTCGTGGTGCTCAGCCCCTGCCGCGTTTCCCGCCACCTCCCCGCTCCCCGCAGCTGCCCCCCTGCGGCCCCGCCCCCTTCCCTCGGCCGCCCTTCCCATTCGCCGCCCCGCTCCCGCCTCCCAGCTGCTCCTCCCTCGCTCCGCCCCCCCCCACTCTCCACATATGGCAGAGTGGCAAACGCGCAGCGTTGACGCGCGAAGGCGCGCCAAAGGCAAGCCCGTCTGCGCCCGTCCGGAGGGACCGCAGCAATCAGACCGGAGGAGGCATCGCCATCATCCACAGGAACACCATCCGCATCACGACCAACACCGACGGCACCCTCACATCCGTCGAACACCTGCACTTCCAGATCCACACCGACCCCAAGACCACCCTCAGAGGCACCCTCATCTACAGAACCCCGGGACCACGCACACAATTCAGCGAAGACATCGCCGACTTCATCAGCCCGCACGCTCTCCCCTCCGCTGACTACATCCTACATGACTACGACCTCAAGTTCCACCTGGAGAACTACAACGACCGCAACACCACCACCCTGCTGGACAACCTCGCCAACCTCAGTCTCAAGCAGCTGGTGACCACCCCCACCCACTACGCCGGACACACACTCGACCCCGTCTTCTCATCCAGCAAGGACATCGCCTTCAGCCACGCCACCGGTCTCCACTGGACGGACAACAGCTGCGTCCACTTCAGCTTCAGAAAGAACACGATCCACCACCACCAGCAACAGGTTGCACGCAGAAGCTGGAACAAGATCACAGCCGACCAGCTCGCCGCATCCCTGAGCCGGGACCCCCCCGCTAGCTCAGCGAACCCCAGCCAGGCCGCCAACAACCTCACAAAGTGGATCAGCAACTGCGCAGAAGACCTCGCCCCCCTGAGGACCCCGCCTAGCAGACCCGGCAGTAAGAAAGCACCATGGTTCACCGACGAACTCAAGAGCTCCAAGAAGAACTGCCGAACCCTCGAGAGAGCCTGGGGCAGAGACCCAACACCAGACAACATGACCACCCTCAAGCTCGCCACCCGAAAACACCACCAACTGATCCACACCACCAAGAAAACCGCATTCAAGGAACGACTGGACAACAACGCACACAACAGCAAGGAACTCTTCAACATCGTCAAAGAGCTCTCCAACCCCAACGCCGGAAACAACGACATCACCCCATCTCAAGACCTTTGCAACTCCCTCGCCTCCTACTTCCACAACAAGATCGCAGACATACACAACAGCTTCATCACTCAACCAACGCACCCCACGACCGCACCGCCACCCCCCACCGCCACCCTCCGCGCCTGGACCCCGATCAACACCGAAGAAACCCGACGCACGATGAACTCCATCCACTCCGGATCTCCTACCGACCCCTGCCCTCACCACGTCTTCAACAAGGCCGACGCCATCATCGCACCCCACCTACGAGACATCATCAATGCCTCCTTCGACACCGCTACCTTCCCGGAAAGCTGGAAGCACGCCGAACTCAGCGCTCTACTGAAGAAACCATCAGCAGACCCCACCGAACTCAAAAACTACCGCCCCATCTCACTCTCCCGTTCCCGGCCAAATTCATCGAGAAGACCGTCAACAAGCAGCTGGCCGCCTCCCTCGACCTCTCCCAGTCCGGCTTCCGGGCCAACCACAGCACCGAGACCGCCCTCATCGCAGCCACCGATGACATCCGAGCCCTGCTCGACAACGGGGAAACTGCGGCCTTCATCCTCCTGGACCTCTCCGCGGCATTCAACACTGTCTGCCACCGCACCCTAGTGCAGCGCCTCAGCAACGTCGGAATCCAAGAGAAGGCACTGGAATGGATCATCTCCTTCCTCACCGGAAGAACACAGAGAGTCCGCCTCCCCCGTTCAAATCAGAAGCCACCGAAGTCATCTGCGGTGTTCCTCAAGGCTCCTCGCTCAGCCCCACCCTCTTCAATGTCTACATGAGCCCCCTTGCGGCCATCGCACGCCAACACAACCTCAACATCATCTCCTACACCGACGACACCCAGCTGATCCTCTCCCTCACCAACGACCCCGCCACCGCCAGAGCCAACCTGCACGAAGGGATGACGGCCGTAGCCGAGTGGATGATGAACAGACGCCTGAAACTGAACTCAGACAAAACGGAAGTCCTCATCCTGGGCTCCTCGCCCTCCGCCTGGGACGACTCCTGGTGGCCCCCCGCCCTGGGCAGCGCACCCAAACCAACGGACCACGCACGCAACCTGGGCTTCATCCTGGACTCCTCCCTCTCCATGACCAGACAAGTCAACGCCGTCTCCTCGTCATGCTTCAACATCCTGCGCATGCTACGTAAGATCTTCCGGTGGATCCCCACCGAGACCAGGAAGACGGTCACCCAGGCCCTCGTCACCAGCCGACTGGACTACGGCAACACCCTCTACGCCGAAACCACCGCGAAACTCCAGAAGAGACTCCAGCGGATCCAGAATGCCTCAGCAAGACTCATCCTCGACATCCCCGACACAGCCACATCGCCAGACACCTGAGAGACCTGCACTGGCTCCCGGTCAACAAAAGAATCACCTTCCGGCTCCTCACCCACGCACACAAAGCCCTGCACAACCAAGGCCCGAGATACCTCAACAGCCGCCTCAACTTCTACACTCCCACACGCCAGCTTCGATCGACCAGCCACGCCCTCGCCGCCGTCCCCCGCATGCGAAGAGCCACCACAGGAGGAAGGTCCTTCTCCTAACTGGCCGCCAAGACTTGGAACTCCCTCCCGACCCATCTCCGCCTGACCCAAGACCACCTCGCATTCAGGAAGCAGCTCAAGACCTGGCTGTTCGAGCAGTAGCAGACCCCCCCTCCCCAAGGGCCTTGAGACCCTCCGGGTGAGTAGTGCGCTATATAAATGCACTGATTGATTGATTGATTGATTATGTATACCAGGAGGTCAGGGTCCAGTGCGCACCCCTTCCACGTTCAGAGGACTTACCTTTCAGAAGTACCAAAGGGTTTGTTTACATTGCATTCCATGTAGAATGGCCCTGGCCTACATGATATTAGTGGGCTGCCTCAGTTAGTGTGGGTCATCACCAGGGTTGAGGTTAGTCACCAGAAGGCCACAAAGTGTGCATCCATGCTTTAATTGTAGGTAGCATGTGAGATGGACACGTGTAACATGTTGCCACTTGATGAAGGCTTGTGCTAGATGTCAATCTAGTGTGCATCAAGCTGACAGTTATCCTCAGACTTGCAGTTACAATCCATTTATACATCTAATGCATCCATACTGGTCAACACCCATCAGAAGACAGCCATTTGGAAAGCCATTGACCTGAAAGTGCAGCCCCTGGAGGTCTACACCTTGCTGATACTGGCCCTGGCGCTGCATGCGGGAGGGGCACCTGTTTTGCTCCCCTGGAAGTGCACACTCGTTTCTGCACAGTGTGACTTGCATGAGATGGTGCATGCCACAACATGCAGGAATGTGCATGCCACAACATGCAGGAATGTGCTGCAGGCACTCTTACTGTGGCAGTATTCTCGTTAGGCTCTCAAATGAGCATAGCACAGCCATTGCTATGAGGCCGCTGCAGCGCGCAGGTCCGCCCTGGTTTACACTCATGAACCAGCGGATCGGCTCACCACAGACTTGGAAGTGGCAGCCTCAATGGAAGACCGCCAAAGTCGCAGTTAGGCCCTGAGTCATGTCTTATTTGCTTAGTTTCTGACATCATGCCTAAGGTCTGAACAATGAAATACAGATGTTTGCAGTCCAGACACTTGTATGTATGTGTTGTTGTGACATAGTACTGATCCTGAGTTGAAGATTATCACATAAAACATACTATTGGTTCCAGAAGTCCCTAGCTTTGGCATTGCAAAGTTCACCTGGTAGTACACTCACATTGTTATATGTGACAATTATTACAGGAGACGGTAAACAGACATAATATCGAAGCAAAAATATCGACTGGACATAATATCGAGGTAAAAATATAGACTAGACAAAATATCGACCAGACATAATATAGACTACAAAAATATCGAGTACTATCGATATTAATAGCCAAAATATCGAATCAAAATATAGACTAGACATAATATCGACTAGATAGAATATAGACAACAAAAATATCGAAAATAAGGTACGTTTTTAATAATTTGTAATAATTGTGTAATATAAATCTGTAGCGGGTTGTGGGTTTATAGGGGAATAGGGTGGGAAGTAATTTAATTATAATTAACTAAATCTGTAATATAATTGTAATTGTTAATTAATTATTAATTGTTAATTAATTAAAATATAATTGGTAATTAATAATAATTGATTAATTGATCAATAATTAAATTTCCGTAAAATATTTTCTGTAGCGGGTTGTGGGTTTATAGGGGAATAGGGTGGGAAGTAATTTAAATATAATTAATTAATTATGTAAAATATTTATCATTGTTAATTAATTATTAATTGGTAAATAATTAAAATATAATTGGTAATTATTTATAATTGAATAATTGATAAATCATTATTTTCTACTAAATTATTTTTTGTAGCGGGTTGTGGGTTTATAGGGGAATAGGGTGGGAAGTAATTAAATTATAATTAATTAATTATGTAAATTAATAATAATTGTTAATTAATTATTAATTGGTAATTAAATAAAATATAATTGGTAATTAATTATAAATATTTAATTGATAAATCATTAATATTTAGTAAATGATTTTCTGTAGTGGGTTGTGAGTTTATAGGGGGATAGGGTGGGAAGTAATTTAATAATAATTAATTAAATATGTTAATTAATTAAAATTGTTAATTAATTAATAATTGTCCATTAAATAAAATTTAATTGGTAAAAAAAGTAATTGGTATTGGAAATTAAATTTAATTGGTAATATTATTTCTATTAATTATATTTATTTATGATTTTTTTACTTTTGCTACTGTTGCACTCACTGGAGTGGGAATAGTAATTTTTACCCCTATGCTATCCATCGTTTTCCCTACTGTTGCACCCACTGGAGTGGGAATAGTAATCTTTACCCCTACGCTATCCAGCGCTTTCCCTACTGTTGCACCCACTAGAGTGGGAATAGTAAATTTAATCCCTACGCTATCCAGTGCTTTCTCTACTGTTGCACCCACTGGAGTGGGAATAGTCATTTTAACCCCTACGCTATCCAGCGCTTTCCCTACTGTTGCACCCACTGGAGTGGGGATAGTAATTTTAACCACTATGCTATCCAGCGCTTTCCCTACTGTTGCACCCACTGGAGTGGGAATAGTAATCTTTACCCCTACGCTATCCAGCGCTTTCCCTACTGTTGAACCCACTGGAGTGGGAATAGTAATTTTAACCCCTACGCTATCCAGCGCTTTCCCTACTGTTGCACCCACTGGAGTGGGAATAGTAATTTTAACCCCTACGCTATCCAGCGCTTTCCCTACTGTTGCACCCACTGGAGTGGGAATAGTAATTTTAACCCCTACGCTATCCAACGCTTTCCCTACTGTTGCACCCACTGGAGTGGGAATAGTAATTTTAACCCCTAGCTATCCAGCGCTTTCCCTACTGTTGCACCCTCTGGAGTGGGAATAGTAATTTTAACCCCTACGCTATCCAGCGCTTTCCCTACTGTTGCACCCACTGGAGTGGGAATAGTAATCTTTACCCCTACGCTATCCAGCGCTTTCCCTACTGTTGCACCCACTGGGGTGGGAATAGTAATTTTTACCCCTACGCTATCCAACGCTTTCCCTACTGTTGCACCCACTGGAGTGGGAATAGTAATTTTTACCCCTACGCTATCCAGCGTTTTCCCTACTGTTGCACCCACTGGAGTGGGAATAGTAATCTTTACCCCTACGCTATCCAGCGCTTTCCCTACTGTTGCACCCACTGGAGTGGGAATAGTAATTTTAACCCCTACGCTATCCAGCGCTCTCCCTACTGTTCTACCCACTGGAGTGGGAATAGCAATTTTTACCCGTACGCTATCCAGCGCTTTCCCTACTGTTGCACCAACTGGGGTGGGAATAGTAATTTTTACCCCTACGCTATCCAACGCTTTCCCTACTGTTGCTCCCACTGGAGTGGGAATAGTAATTTTAACCCCTACGCTATCCAGCGCTTTCCCTACTGTTGCACCCACTGGAGTGGGAATAGTAATTTTTACCCCTACGCTATCCAGCGTTTTCCCTACTGTTGCACCCACTGGAGTGGGAATAGTAATCTTTACCCCTACGCCATCCAGCGCTTTCCCTACTGTTGCACCCACTGGGGTGGGAATAGTAATTTTAACCCCTACGCTATCCAGCGCTCTCCCTACTGTTCTACCCACTGGAGTGGGAATAGTAATTTTTACCCCTACGCTATCCAGCGCTTTCCCTACTGTTGCAACCACTGGGGTGGGAATAGTAATTATTACCCCTACGCTATCCAACGCTTTCCCTACTGTTGCTCCCACTGGAGTTGGAATAGTAATTTTAACCCCTACGCTATCCAGCGCTTTCCCTACTGTTGCACCCACTGGAGTGGGAATAGTAATTTTTACCCCTACGCTATCCAGCGTTTTCCCTACTGTTGCACCCACTGGAGTGGGAATAGTAACCTTTACCCCTACGCTATCCAGCGCTTTCCCTACTGTTGCACCCACTGGAGTGGGAATAGTAATTTTAACCCCTACGCTATCCAGCGCTCTCCCTACTGTTCTACCCACTGGAGTGGGAATAGTAATTTTTACCCCTACGCTATCCAGCGCTTTCCCTACTGTTGCACCCACTTGAGTGGGAATAGTAATTTTTACCCCTATGCTATCCAACGCTTTCCCTACTGTTGCTCCCACTGGAGTGGGAATAGTAATTGTTACCCCTAAGCTATCCAACGCTTTCCCTACTGTTGCACTCTTTGGAGTTGGAATAGTAATTTTTACCCCTGCGCTATCCAACGCTTTCCCTACTGTTGCACCCACTGGAGTGGGAATAGTAAATTTTACCCCTACGCTATCCAATGCTTTTGCTGAACTCACTAGATTTGTTACAATAAATTTTAACCATTTTGCTATGCTACGGTAAAAATATTACATATGTTTATTTAATAATATGTTTATATATATATATATATATATATATATATATATATTCAGGCTCCAGATACACCGAAACCGTGGGTCACTCTTTGTGTCGGGTGCCGTCAAAACGCGGCGGTGTACCGCGTTATTAAATTCAAGCTCCAAACTTTTATTCCCATACCCGGCCGGGTTGGGAAACCAAGAAACAGCACTCCCGGGCTCAGAAAGGTGCAGCAAAAGTTTTTATTCTTCAAGCAAACGCGTTTCGGGACAGCGTCCCTTCGTCAGTGGTTCAACAGTGTAAACTACGCAGCGCCATTTTTTAAAACACCACAATGGGTCGTGGAAATAAACAGCGGACTCAAAACATTATTCAATGCGGTAGCGCCATTTTGGAGTGGTCAAGGACGGTCACAAAATCAATAACAGCATGCATTATTCAAACATGATTTTCGGCTGTTATCTCAAAAGTTTCTTTAAACAGGTGACACAGTTCAAGCCGTGTATCGGCCTAGACCCTCACACTTATTTCCTCATAAATTGTCTATGTTTACGGGGTGTTTTCATGATTGGGCCAAGCTTAGAAACTGCTTAATTATTCGTCAGAAATTGACGGATATGGTTTTTATCCATATCGAAAAAGGAGAAATCCTCCATAGTAATATTGCCGTGGATCGGCGATTGCAGCCCCAACGGCTGCATCCAGTTGCACTAGCTTAGTCCCATCCATTAGTCACCCCTCCTACATCTAGTTGAAATTCACAATTTAGACAGACATATAAAAACACATCATCCACAACAACTACAGTCTTTTCATATTCTTGCTAATTCTCATTTATACAATTCATCACAGTTACTAGGTCATATACAATTTTCTATGAAAGCCAATAACTCATCCTAGATGAGTTACCATCTCCTCTCCCATGTTAAGACCTCCAGGTGCCTTAGTTTCAAGATCAATGATATAACGTGATTCGAGTCTCCTGAGAGTTAAAAGTCTGTTCCCACCTCTTGCACTTTCTGGGACACAGTCCAAACAGAAAAATCTCAATAGATCCCTATTGCTATTATGTTTGATTGCAAAATGGCGGGCAACAGGGTAGGTAAAATCCTTATTCATGATAGCTCTCATGTGTTCTAACACTCTTAATTTCACGGGATTGATCGTACTACCAACATATCTCAGTTGGCAGGGACACATAAGGCAATATACAACATGGTCTGTCAGACAGGTCATAAACTTATTGATCTTTCTTCTACTATGACACCCTCTCACTTGGTAGGACAATGTACGTTTGCTAAAGGCACAAGCTTTGCATCTCCCACATGGAAAGAAACCCCTTGCATCCTTTAGTGTACCTTTGATGTTCCGTACAGGTTCCAAATGGCTATGCACCATAACATCTTTTAAGGATCTGGCTTTCCTAAAAGTAAGCTGTGGGGTTGAAGGTATATCTGGCCCCACTATATGGTCGGTTTTTAAAATGTGCCAGTGTCTGGTCATAATTGCCCTAAGTTTCGCAGAATCTGCCGAATAGGTGGTAACCATGCGGAATTTCCCTTCAGCAGTGGTTCTTATTTTCTTTGTAAACAAAGAGTTGCGTGACAATTTATTGACACGGCTTAGGGTGTCCAGTAAGAGATTCAGTTTATAACCCCTCTCCACGAATCTGTCTATGCTGTCAGAGACCGCTAAGTTGAAGTCTTCCTCATGGGTACAATTCCGTTTTAATCTGAGGAATTCCCCATAGGGGATACTATTGATCAATTTACGGGGGTGACTACTGGTTGCAAAAAGAACACTATTGCCCGCAGTGGGCTTGCGGTAAAGGGAAGTTGAAACTTTTCCATCCTTCACAGTCACCTGCAAGTCCAAGTAGTTGACCTGAGTGTCACTTATATCCCCAGAAAATTTGAGATTGCAGACATTTTGATTCAGCAGCTCGACATATTCTTTTGCTTCATCGATAGACCCATTCCATATTAGGAACAGGTCATCGATGTACCTGTACCAAGTCACCACTTTGTTGGTCCATGTGGCGTTTGTTGGTGCCCAGGCTTCCTGCTCCTCCCACCAGCCCACGAATAAATTTGCGTAGCTGGGGGCGAAGCAGGAACCCATCGCAGTACCCGACTGCTGCCTATACAAGACCTCCTGGAAAAGGAAAATGTTATTATGTAAGCAAAAGCTAACCAATTCTAACAACATTTCATTGTGCATAGCATATTTTAATGACTTTTTTTCTCAGGAAGTAGTCTATGGCATGGAGTCCTTGTCTATGCTCGATGCATGTGTACAGGCTTGTTATATCGAGTGTTGCCATCACATAGGTAGGTTGCCGTATCACAGTTTCAATCTTCTCTATGAAGTCCGTCGTATCTCGTATATAAGACTTCAATCCTAAAACAAACTCAAATAGATAGTAATCCAAAAATTTGGAGAGGTTTTCTGTCAATCCACCAATAGAGGAGATGATTGGTCTCCCTGGGGGTGTATCAATATTCTTGTGAACTTTTGGTAAATGATAAAATGTTGGTAAAATGGGATTAGAGTTCTTCAAAAACAAATATTCTTCCAATTCCAACATTTGTTTGCAGTGCCATTTCCTCAAAAGTTCATGTAAAGTCTCAATACTTAAGAGATATTCCTTCTTGTCAATCTCCGCATAGCAGTGAGCATCCTGTAGTTGGCGTTTAGCTTCCTCAACATATTTCTCCCGTGACATAATCACGATATTTCCCCCTTTATCTGAAGGTTTACAGACAATAGATTTATCTTCAGCCAGGGTCTTTATCGCCATTCTCTGCTTCTTGGTGATGTTGTAGTTATCAATTTTTCCTTTATTAGTTGTTCTCATAGCCATCAAATCCTTGATGACAGCATCAGAGAATGTGTCAATGGCATCTGTTGAGGTTTGTGGTACAAATTTAGATGGTAATTTGTAACCACTGTTGGGAACTTCTTGATCAACACCAACATGCGCCAATCTCTGAGAATAGGTAGTATTAGGAACGTTAGTTTCACATTCACTTTCTTGGCGCAAATCTTCTAAGAGCTCACATGCCGTCAAATCATTGACCGTTAGAAGGTCAATTCCTTTCTTATTGCCCCGTAGATATTTAGCCTCCTTGGCTGTTGGTTTTACTTTAAAATATTTGTGCAATTTAACCTTCCTGATAAATTTATAAAGGTCTATCCGTGTTTGGGTGTACTCCAGATGCACATTAGGGCAAAATGTGAGTCCGAGTTTTAAAACAGATTCCTCACATGGGGAAAGGACTTGTTTGGAAAGATTGACAATCGTTAAGGAATCTTGCTTCACCATCTGTTGACTTTCCTGCTTCTTGTTGTGCGTGAGGCTGTACTGCTTTTTCCTCTGCCCCTTCCTCTTCCAGCCACCTCGTCTTGTTTGTCTTCCTCCTCCGGTGGTTTGTTTTTTCCACCCCTTAACCAACTCTGCTTGATGACATTGAACTCCTGATGAAAAGGAGTCTTCTTTGGTAAGTTGGAGGGGCCTGCCATTTCATCTCCGGATACTTCACTCACGATAACATCGGAGTCCGAGGTTTCTACCCTGGATTCAGGAGTTGTGTCGGGCATTTGATTCTTCTTTGCCAGATCTTTGCGTGGTTGGTCATATTTCTTGGCAAAGGTAAGTACTCTGCCCATCGCATAGTCACGTTCGTCCCGATCGAATTTCTCCTGCTTCCTCATTTTGATTTTTAGTTCGTATTTCTGTAGTCTCTTTTTCATAGCCGAGCGCAGTTGTTCTTGCTCATCTTTGTCTGGATTTTTGAGTATTTCCGCTTCTAGTTCCTCAATTTCCTTGACCGTCTTATCCCGGTCACTCCAGGCAAATTGTACTAGAATTTCTAACATCCCCTTACAGGATAAGGCAATATGAGCAGCCCAAGCTTCCAGCAGGAGAGGGTCGGGATTCTCGTAGGCAGGGACGGTGAATATTCGTAGCCCCCTGGGCACTCGCTGTACTTCGATATATCCCTGAAGTGATGTGCCCTCCCACCACTTCCAAAGTTCTCTCTCATAGAGTTTTTCAAGTTTCTGAAATTGTATGACCAAGGTCCTTTTGACCTCACTGGTTGCTGCGGGTGGTGGTTTTGTTATGTCCGGGTTCTCGTTTTTAAACATATCTCCCGCTGCGTTTCTGCGTTCACTCATGTTGAACATTATTAATGCTAAATGGGGTTGAGAGTCCCGATCCCGGAACTTAGTCTTTCTCCCCTTGTTGCCGCTATTTTCTAAAGAGCCCTCGACACACCGTCAAATATTCCAAATGCCAAGTCCTATTATACCGGACTGAAAACAGGAAGGAATACTTGAGTACTGGCTTACCGCTTCTTCTTCGTCGCGGAACGCTCAGTTTCTCCTCTAGTTCCCTCTCATGTGTTTTCCTTCGCAATCCGGTAGGGCAAATGACAGTCTTCTTCTGCAAACGGCGGGAGATCTCCTTTTCTCCTCCTCACTCGCAGATGGCGGCGGTGCACCCACGCATAAAGATTCAGGCTCCACATACACCGAAACCGTGGGTCACTCTTTGTGTCGGGTGCCGTCATAACGCGGCGGTGTACCGCGTTATTAAATTCAAGCTCCAAACTTTTATTCCCATACCCGGCCGGGTTGGGAAACCAAGAAACAGCACTCCCGGGCTCAGAAAGGTGCAGCAAAAGTTTTTATTCTTCAAGCAAACGCGTTTCGGGACAGCGTCCCTTCGTCAGTGGTTCAACAGTGTAAACTACGCAGCGCCATTTTTTAAAACACCACAATGGGTCGTGGAAATAAACAGCGGACTCAAAACATTATTCAATGCGGTAGCGCCATTTTGGAGTGGTCAAGGACAGTCACAAAATCAATAACAGCATGCATTATTCAAACATGATTTTCGGCTGTTATCTCAAAAGTTTCTTTAAACAGGTGACACAATTCAAGCCGTGTATCGGCCTAGACCCTCACACTTATTTCCTCATAAATTGTCTATGTTTACGGGGTGTTTTCATGATTGGGCCAAGCTTAGAAACTGCTTAATTATTCGTCAGAAATTGACGGATATGGTTTTTATCCATATCGAAAAAGGAGAAATCCTCCATAGTAATATTGCCGTGGATCGGCGATTGCAGCCCCAACGGCTGCATCCAGGTGGACTAGCTTAGTCCCATCCATTAGTCACCCCTCCTACATCTAGTTGAAATTCACAATTTAGACAGACATATAAAAACACATCATCCACAACAACTACAGTCTTTTCATATTCTTGCTAATTCTCATTTATACAATTCATCACAGTTACTAGGTCATATACAATTTTCTATGAAAGCCAATAACTCATCCTAGATGAGTTACCATCTCCTCTCCCATGTTAAGACCGCCAGGTGCCTTAGTTTCAAGATCAACGATATTACGTGATTCGAGTCTCCTGAGAGTTAAAAGTCTGTTCCCACCTCTTGCACTTTCTGGGACACAGTCCAAACAGAAAAATCTCAATAGATCCCTATTGCTATTATGTTTGATTGCTACCGCATTGAACAATGTTTTGAGTCCGGGTTCACAACAAAGTGGTGACTTGGTACAGGTACATCGATGACCTGTTCCTAATATGGAATGGGTCTATTGATGAAGCAAAAGAATATGTCGAGCTGCTGAATCAAAATGTCTGCAATCTCAAATTTTCTGGGGATATAAGTGACACTCAGGTCAACTACTTGGACTTGCAGGTGACTGTGAAGGATGGAAAAGTTTCAACTTCCCTTTACCGCAAGCCCACTGCGGGCAATAGTGTTCTTTTTGCAACCAGTAGTCACCCCCGTAAATTGATCAATAGTATCCCCTATGGGGAATTCCTCAGATTAAAACGGAATTGTACCCATGAGGAAGACTTCAACTTAGCGGTCTCTGACAGCATAGACAGATTCGTGGAGAGGGGTTATAAACTGAATCTCTTACTGGACACCATAAGCCGTGTCAAGAAATTGTCACGCAACTCTTTGTTTACAAAGAAAATAAGATCCACTGCTGAAGGGAAATTCCGCATGGTTACCACCTATTCGGCAGATTCTGCGAAACTTAGGGCAATTATGACCAGACACTGGCACATTTTAAAAACCGACCATATAGTGGGGCCAGATATACCTTCAACCCCACAGCTTACTTTTAGGAAAGCCAGATCCTTAAAAGATGTTATGGTGCATAGCCATTTGGAACCTGTACGGAACATCAAAGGTACACTAAAGGATGCAAGGGGTTTCTTTCCATGTGGGAGATGCAAAGCTTGTGCCTTTAGCAAACGTACATTGTCCTACCAAGTGAGAGGGTGTCATAGTGGAAGAAAGATCAATAAGTTTATGACCTGTCTGACAGACCATGTTGTATATTGCCTTATGTGTCCCTGCCAACTGAGATATGTTGGTAGTACGATCAATCCCGTGAAATTAAGAGTGTTAGAACACGAGAGCTATCATGAATAAGGATTTTACCTACCCTGTTGCCCGCCATTTTGCAATCAAACATAATAGCAATAGGGATCTATTGAGATTTTTCTGTTTGGACTGTGTCCCAGAAAGTGCAAGAGGTGGGAACAGACTTTTAACTCTCAGGAGACTCGAATCACGTTATATCATTGATCTTGAAACTAAGGCACCTGGAGGTCTTAACATGGGAGAGGAGATGGTAACTCATCTAGGATGAGTTATTGGCTTTCATAGAAAATTGTATATGACCTAGTAACTGTGATGAATTGTATAAATGAGAATTAGCAAGAATATGAAAAGACTGTAGTTGTTGTGGATGATGTGTTTTTATATGTCTGTCTAAATTGTGAATTTCAACTAGATGTAGGAGGGGTGACTAATGGATGGGACTAAGCTAGTGCAACTGGATGCAGCCGTTGGGGCTGCAATCGCTGATCCACGGCAATATTACTATGGAGGATTTCTCCTTTTTCGATATGGATAAAAACCATATCCGTCAATTTCTGACGAATAATTAAGCAGTTTCTAAGCTTGGCCCAATCATGAAAACACCCCGTAAACATAGACAATTTATGAGGAAATAAGTGTGAGGGTCTAGGCCGATACACGGCTTGAATTGTGTCACCTGTTTAAAGAAACTTTTGAGATAACAGCCGAAAATCATGTTTGAATAATGCATGCTGTTATTGATTTTGTGACCGTCCTTGACCACTCCAAAATGGCGCTACCGCATTGAATAATGTTTTGAGTCCGCTGTTTATTTCCACGACCCATTGTGGTGTTTTAAAAAATGGCGCTGCGTAGTTTACACTGTTGAACCACTGACGAAGGGACGCTGTCCCGAAACGCGTTTGCTTGAAGAATAAAAACTTTTGCTGCACCTTTCTGAGCCCGGGAGTGCTGTTTCTTGGTTTCCCAACCCGGCCGGGTATGGGAATAAAAGTTTGGAGCTTGAATATATATATATATATATATATATATATATATATATATATATATATATATATATGTATTATTTATGTTATATATATTTTTTATTTACAATAATTATTTATTAATATCACATTTATTTAATAATTTTAACTAAGTTTATATTAAATATATTTATTATTATATTAGTTTTAAGTTAATTTAAAGACATTTAAAAAAATGATATTTTGACAGTCTATATTTTTGTAACTCGATATTTTAGAGTCGATATTTTAGTACTTACCTGTTTGAAGATAGGCAGTCGATATTTTGTCCCTCGATGTTTTATCCTCGATATTAATGTATCTCGATATTTTTGTGGTCGATATAATGTCAGTGATCCACAGGAGACATTGCTTTGGTGACATGTGTTTTTAATGCAGTGAACAAGGCTAATGAATCAACATCAACTTCAACAGTGCAAACAAAAAGTGAAGTCTTCAGTCATATTGAATGAAACCATTGTAGTAGAGTCCAAATGGTCAGGAGTCCAAGTTCAACATACTCCTCCCATCAGAAATGGAAAAGTGGGCAGGAATAGTCCAACAAAATGAATGTGTAGCACACGCAGGAGGACATTAGGGATGAGGTCTATTATTGGCTGTGGTGGTTGTGAGAAGTTGGCCTGGTATATGATGCTCACTAGTTCTAGTGATCACCTTCTACCATGCCAAGCAACCCTTATGATGATTGGTTGTACGTCAACCTTATAGACCAGCTATCCTAGTGGTAGCATGGACAAAGCAGTCTTAGGCTAAACTCTGTAAAGGCATGTGAAGCAAGCTGTTTTACCATATACACTCTCCTTGCATACCAAATGAAAGGACACCACACAGATATATATTGAAAATATATATATATTTATTTACTACAAGTACCCCCTATACTCTTTATGAGCACAGAAGCAAATGCGTTAAAACAAAACAGGGTTTAAATACACAAAAGTTGCACAATATGGATAGGCCCTGGTGGCCCCTAAAACCATATACTAAAATAGTGGTAAAAGAACCACGTATCTGAAAGGAAGAAGGCCTAGGGCCTCGGGAATCGCTGGGACTACGAGGAGCTAACAATAGTTAGTGACCAGGAGGCCCACGGGATGCGTGTGCAGTGCTTGAAGTTACACGCGGGCGCCCATAGACTTTCAATGGGTGCGTAAAAAGTACAAAGTTACTGGAAAGGGAACCTTCCGGATGGACCTAACAACTTAAAACCTAGACACTAGAGATGTTTCTCTCAACAGGAGCACCGGAGTGCCAGCGTTACCTCACCCACAGGAAGCGGGTGCATAGGGTTCAAAGTGCGTCGGGTTTCGTCGTGTGGTTCAATGGAGCCTGAAGATGAAGATGCAGCAGGCGGCCAGTCGAGAAGAGTTCCGGTGGATCCAAGGATGGATCTGAAGATGTGAAGACCTGAAAGCAGAGGGGACAATGTTCAAAGTCACTAGCCAGTGACTACCGTGGAACCAGGAGGGAACCAGGCGATGTCGGGTGCCAACAGGTGAAGAAGGGAAACTTGTCTCTGCAGCCACGTGGACACGAAGAGGTCAGTGACGTCTAGGAGTCGATCAGGAGCTGTCCCACGCAGGCTCTCGCTGATGGCGGTATTGGCAACTTGATTGAAGCAAACAGGCCTTGGCAAAAGCAAGCCACGCAGGAAGTGAAGAAAGCTTGTTACTCTGACCAGCAAGGTCAGAGGGGCTGCTCCTTTTTACAGGAGTGAGGGCCAATCTGGAGCAACTAGACCAGCGGTGTTGATTGTAGATTTCGTTGCCAAGATGGCCACTAGCCAACGGGCCAGTAACCGGGATGACGCGTCAAATGGCAAAATGCAAAAGGGCTTCACGCATATCGTGGAGATGCTGGGGGGCTGATCTTCGGTGCCGATGCTGCTCGGTGGTGGGGCTTCTCAAACCCCAAAGTACAGCATTGAGGATACCTCGAGTGCTGCGCAGTCAGCTTCTCGGGGGTCTTTCAAGATGGCCGGTCCCACGTCTCTCGATGCCTCCACGGGTCTCTTCTTTTCAGAGACTGTGGATCGGGCTGTGAGATGTCTGGGAATCTAGGTCTTGTCGGGCTCTGGGCTCGGGCTCCGGCGGGAGGCGGCGGCAAAGCAGACGTTGAGTTGTTGGATGGTGCCTGTGTTAACAGGGTGGTCACTCCTTGGCCACAAGGGAGAT
Source organism: Lissotriton helveticus (assembly GCF_964261635.1). Lineage (NCBI taxonomy): Eukaryota > Metazoa > Chordata > Amphibia > Caudata > Salamandridae > Lissotriton > Lissotriton helveticus. The sequence goes on along the minus strand of NC_136061.1, from coordinate 1,845,488,198 downwards.
GCTCTTCAGTCTTCTGTGCAGCAGAATGTCGAAGTCCAGTTTTCTTCTTAGTTGCAAGTCGAGTTCAGGATGATCTGAAGTCTTAGGACACAACTCCTACTCTTAAACCAAATCTAGGGGCCGGATTACCTGATAGGTCCCTCCTCTGGGTGGGACCAGGAATGGGGGTTGTTACACCGCCTTTCCTTTGTCCAGTTTCGCACCAGGACTGAGGCTGGAGAGCCCCAGGACCGGTTTGAACTAGCATATGCACAGTGACACCTTGTGTGCCCCAGGCATGTCTCATTCTTTTCAGCCCTCCCAAACCCACTACACAAAATCCTGTCTGGGGTGGTGCAAGCACCTCCCCTGACAGGAAACCCTTTGTCCAAGCCTCCCAAGCTGGAAGGACTCCCAGCAGCAGGAGGTCACACTTGTGTCTGTGGTGGCAGCATCCATTCTGTGATGCTGAGGCTCGTGTTTAACTTTACCCGGGTTTCAGGTTAGGTACATGTCGTGTCCCTCTAGAAGGGTGGAATGCTACCCCCGTCGCCAAAATTGGCGAGGGGGTAGTATTCCAATTCGTATGACACCTTACTCGACATGTTATGATAAAGCCAAACCAAAGATAGCATTTAAACGAGAGGTTCATAATGCACTTAACAGTATATGGTATGGCAATATCATGAAACAGCTGAAGTACATTGTTCCGAAAGCTGCAGACAGGCTCAGCTCATGCCAGAGCACCATCTCACATGAAACCAAGCACTCTGCCTCCAGGATTGTCAAGGCCTTCCATAGGAGTGACTCATAGGTTAACATGTGTCCATATAGGGTAGATATACATATACTATACCTAAGTAAGAGGTGAGAAAACTGATAGAGCGCGCGAGGCCACCCGACCAACAGTTTTCGCCGTTTCCGGCTTCAGGGCCCATATACTTTTCAAATCACCATATACATCGATCAGGTGACTTCACGAGCTCTATCAAGTTGGTGTGTGTGTTCCCTGCTACCAAATTTCAGTGCACCCGACTTACCATCCACCGATGCAGGTGCCTAATGACCACAATGAATCAGGGAGCTAGCTGTAAAAGGAAAAGCAGCAAAATACAAACCCAACCAATAACATTCAAATACTGTTTAAATGACCACGGACAACTGGAAGTTTTAAAATGTTTATCTAAAGTTCAATATTTTCTTGCATGAGATACAGTAAAATAAGGCAATCAATAACCAAGATAACGTAAATCACATAGGCAGAAAGAAATAATGACAGAGTAATCATCAAAGTATTAATACAATGTAACGAGAAAAGATACTATGCAAGTCAGTATTATCTAAACAGGGATAGACTATGTGTGTGTGACTATAGGAGAGCTTATAATGAATAACACGCTTCACTTAAGGTGAAGGGACCTTTGAACAATCTAGGCAACGAAGTTCTAGACCATATCAGAAAATGACACACTGCTATGCAAAATATAATTTCTAACAATTGAGAAGACATAGGAATAACTTTGCAAAATTATAAATGACTGTTCAATAGTTGCGGAAAGGCATGGAAATATAACATATGCAATGTTGAACTTTATTCAAGCAAAAGTTAGAAATTCAGAAGGTGCAAGAATTTTAAGAAGTTCAGAGTAATATTTACCTAGAAAAAGGTGTGGAAACCAAACCCTGGCCACGGGTCAGTTAAGGACAGGAAACCCTCAAGGAAGGATACCCCTCAAAGGACAGCAGGTGCAGAATGGACACCCAGGACAGGATACCCTCGGAATAGGAATCAGGACAGGACCCTCAGGACAGTAAACCCTCAGGACAGGACCCTCTTCAGGACAGGACCCTCTTCAGGACAGGACCGGAACCCACAGTTCGGAAGCAACGCCTGCGCTCCACCCGCTCTGCAGCTATCGATCAAGACCCCGATTGGGTCAGCGAACTCCCAGTTAAGTGCCTTGCCAGCACTTTAAGGTTCAGTAAAACCTTAGTCTATGGTCAAATTCGGACAGAGTGCTCCGCAGCGCTCTGTATCTTCAGTCACCTATTGAGTGCGTTGGGTCAGTGACAGGTCAGCTAAACCAGACAAGTCGGACGGTTCACTAGGTGAACCCAGGGTAGATATACAGTTTTGGGACAGTGTACCACCCCCCAATGTTGCAAAGTGTCAGAATCCCTCAATTTCGATTGGTCCTAAGGTAGGGTTTGGGTAACACACCAATCACAATACACGAATTGAAGCCTTCATTAACATATTTGGGTACCGCCTAGCAGATTTGGGGTTCCCATGAGCTAACAGTAGCGCAAAAATACAATGTATCATATAAGAAGCCACATTCGCTGTTCTCGCAGGGCAGAGGTGACTTTCTCAGGAGCATCTCGCCCATCACTGCCAGCTGGCTATGTTCCATCAGCCAAGGTCCCTCGTGCTGCCGAATGTCGCACAGGCGCAGAAGGGACCCCCAATATGGCTCTCCTCTCACTCAGACCCCCATTTCCCGCGGTACATGAAAAGTAAGCGAAAACAAATTAATACATAATAATGTCATCATGAAAACACATCACAGAGTTTGTACTTTTAACTCATCATCAAGAAATAAACTTATGCATTTAAGTGTTAGCTACATTGAGACGAGCACAAGAGCAGTGGCACGAGCAGTACCACATGATAAGCACAGCTATGAATTACGCATGCGCATAATTTTCCCTCCACTTCTGCAGACGCGTCAGGACACGTGAGTGTGGCTGACGCATGCGCAGTAACTAAAATACAAGCGGCGGCCATTTTAGAGGACATGGATTAAATTCATTAGAAATACACATAGGCAAGCGTCTTAAACTTTACTCAAACTTAATATAAATGTTAGTAAGACGTACATTTATTACCTTGTTATACATAAACGAGGTTCTTGATTTCGGCAAGCCGCAAAATATGCGAAGCTTTGCTTCATCAATCCCCTCTTTGATGATATCTACTATCATCACAAATTATAATGGAACCAGATGCCAACTTTCTTTCACACTTTATAAAGTTCTATTTCTTCCAGCAACCGTTCTAACTTTTCTCTTTCAGTTTTAGCAGGGTGAGAAGTTTTCACCTTTTTGTATATCTGATCATTCACTTCCTCTAATTCAATCTCATCCACACTTCGTTTCACTCCTCTTGCATTAACCTCGTGCTTTCTGGTGCGTTTGCGGTATTTACAGCATAAGAAAATGGAAAGTATAATAAGACCTATAATACCAATTGGCATCAGAATTTTGAATAATAAGCTTTTACCTATGCTAGCAAGCCAATGACCTACATTTGAGAGACCATCTACCAGTCTCTTCCAGGCACTATCAACCTCGAGTGGTTTGAGTTCCTTTGCCAAATTAGTAATGTTTTTCACATATCTTTTGATCTGTACACTTTTGTCCGGAATATAAGTGCAACAATGTTGCGCCTTCAACATCCGGCAGACTCCGCCCTCTTTCGCTAATAAGGTGTCAAGAGCAAGTCGATTTTGTAAAACCATTGATCTGATCGCAACCATTTCGGTATTGACCAGCAGAAATCCATGAGCTGTTTCAGTAGACAGCACATCTACTATAGTAGACAATTTGCAAATTCTGTGAGTGTTCAGAACCACTCCCACTCCAGGTATCAGTGCACTGAAAATACTACCCATAATTTCACCTATACTTTCTCTTTTACTACGCACTAAGCCATTAGTATCTTCATTGCTTCCAGCTTTTCCATTCACATGGTATATTTTCGGGAAAACAATGCCAAAATAGCAGCTCCCATACCAGTGATCCGGCAATTTGAAATAAGCCTTGTCCCCACAAATATAATAAATTCCAGGAAACACAGGCTCTGACCCATTTTTAAAACCCCAACCTCCAATTACCTTGTAATTATGTTCGCATTCACTGGAACCAATGAAAACATTATTATAATAGCTAGTCTTCTCACGGTGAAGACATAGCTTGCCTTTCTTTTCAAAATCCAGCAACAGAGCAGGACCCGCTCCACCAGATGAGGTGCCTTCCATGTTTTCTGCCCACTTTGGCTTTTTCTGACTTTCGTCATTAGCCTTCTTCTGAATTTTAATTCTCCTTTTCTCTGCCATGTTCAGGAACATCTTTTCCTGCTCACGCAAAGAACAAGTCAAGTTATCTCTGTGTGCGTCTGCTATGTCAATGTTCCCTATAGTCAGAAAGTAGTCTCCCATATATCTTATGGTGTCAGTTTTGGTATGTACAGGATTCAAGTTCCCACGTATAGGAAGTTCAGAAAAGATCACGTCATTGTTAGAGTAATAATACTGTAACGGTCCCCTTTTGTAAAATAAACTAGCTAAAATGCTACAGGAAATTCCATATGTCAATGGCAGATGATGGTATGTCACGCCTTCAGCCACCGAAGTAGGTAGCTTCATGCAGACATAGCAATCTTCAATTTCCATAGTTTCTACATAGTGTATTAACAAGTTGGCGAAAACATTCAAATGTGTCCTGTTTTTCATTCCATGGTAATGTAGTCCTTTCTCATCTGATGCTTCTAAGTCTCGTTTAGTTTGTCTCAATGCTCTCTCATGTCTTTCTACACTCTGTGTTGTCAGCTCCTCATTGTCAGTATTTACAACTTCAGTAGGGACAATGTTAGTATCTTTACTCACAGCAAAGGGAATGAAAATTGTTAATCCTATCCAGATAACTATCAGCACTACTACACTACATATACACACCTTGCAACACGTCTTAAAACGGCTGCAACTAGGACTACCATTCACTGTTGAATCAGACATTTTAGCTCAGTAGGAGTGTTCTCACCCCTCTTTTTTACTTTTTACACAACTAGCTTACTTTGTGCAAATTCACGGTGGTTCGTCTTCCTCTTCAGCTGAGTACTCTGGGACAGGTTCTCCGTCGCTCACGTCAGTTATATCAAGATCTTCAAGTTCTTCCAAAACCAGTGTCCATTCAGGAGACTTGTACTTTTTGTTTTGTCTTTTTATTCGCTCACTTCTTCTTTTGGAAGAGTCTTCTTCTTGCTCTGCTATTCGAGCACTTCTTCTTGCTTCTGCACGTTTTTCTTCTACTGTCTTTATCCTTAGTCTCAGTCTTTTTACAAACCTAGGCTCAAGGTTGTTTCTTTTCTTTAGTCTCTTAGTCGGTACTTGGACTTCACTTTCTTTTCTTATTCTCTTGTTCTCTTTATCTTGTGGTGATTCTTCTCCACTTTCTTCTCTTTCTTCCCTTATCTGACTAGTTCCAGGGCTAGCATCAAATTCTTCTGCCTGGTTGCTAATCTGGCCTTGTTCAGGAATATTTTGTTTTTGGCTTTCTATTGTCTCTGTTTCTGTTCCTATTTCCTGAACCCGTTTTTCTAACTCTATCTGATCCTGTTCAAGCACTTCGATCTCTTGATTTTCTTCTGCTCGAACTATTACTCTATGTCTAGTCTGTCCCTTATCCACATCAGGAGTTAGCGGAGGAGTATCAAACACTTGTTCTGTATCTTGCACTTGTTCAGTATCGGGTACTTGTTCAGTTTTGTTCACTTGATCTGTAACAATCACGTGCTCTGTCCCTGTCTGACCTTCTCCTTCCTCAGTTTTGATTTGAATCTCAAGTGGCTGAGGATCTTCGCCTGTGCCTTGCCTTTCCTGACTAGTCCACTCTCTACCTTCACTAAGTCGTTCTCTTGTTCTGATAGGATCTTCGGTCAGATCAATCATCGGTATCCATTCTTCTGGCCATATGCTTGGCAGCTCGTCTTCAGCTACTCCTGGCTCAGTTTCCTGGACCTCTTCAGTAGGCTGGGTTCTTGGCAGTTCGCAGTCAACTACTCCTGGGCCAACGTCTGCTGTTCCTGCAACCTGACTGGTGCTGGGCTGCTCGTTGTCAGTTGCTACTGGTCTGACTTCTTCAGGGTCCTCTGCTGGTTGCCCTGGTTCTTCAAATCCTTTGTCTGGCAATACCTTCTGGGTGTGTCCGGCGTGGATCCACTGGGGAACACCTGCGACTTTTACTGCAGTGGTTGTCACCAGGATTACTTGGCGTTTCTTTCCCCACCTTGGTGCCAGACAGCTTGATCGAGTGTGCTTCTTTATTTTGACCCAGTCTCCTGGAACCAAGTTGTGGAGAGGAGTCGTTGGATTAAGGATGCCGTCGTCTCCAATCTGGCGAGAGATAGAACGCACTTGGTCACCCAATCTTCTGCAGTATTCAAGCACCAAATCATCAGTAATGCTCAACAATTTGCTTCCTGGCACCCATGCTTGTCTCATCACTCTTCCCATAATGATTTCATGGGGACTTAGGCCTGTCTTGCGGTCTGGAACACTTCTCAGTCCCATCAGGACCAGGGGCAGGGCCTTCACCCAGTTCATGCCAGTAGCATCTGTCAGCTTTGCTAGTCTGTTTTTGATAGTTCCATTTACTTGTTCCACTATTCCAGAAGCCTCTGGGTGGTATGCACAATGGAGTTTCTGCCTTATTCCAAAGGCCTTACAGAGTTCAGCCAGTATGTCATTCTGGAAATGTCCACCCTTATCTGATTCAATAATGCATGGTATTCCGAACCTAGGTATCAGTTCTTTTAGCAAACACTTCGCTACTGTCAGTGCGTCACTTTTGGGAGTAGGGTAAGCTTCTACCCATTTCGAAAATACGCACACAATGACAAGGACATATCGCTTTCTTTCACAAAGGGGCATGGTGATGAAATCAATCTGTATTTTTATAAAGGGACCCCCTGACCTCCCAATCTTGCTCAGCTCAACCATTGTCCTTTTGCCTGGGTTCATCTGCTGACATGACAGGCACCTCTGGCAGAGGGACTCTGCTACCTTCCTGAATTTCTTGCTGTACCAAGTCTGTTGAAATACCAGAATCATGGCATCCCTACCAATGTGTGATCCTTCATGTATTAATCTTGCCATTGTGCCAAGCAAGTGTCGGGGTAACACAGGCATACCAGTTGGACCTATGATGACACCATCCACACGTCTCGGTCTACATCCATCCTCTTTCCATTTTTCTCTTTCTTGCCAAGGAGCCGACTCCTGCCACTCTCTCACCTCATCCCATGTAGGCACTTCCTCAAACACCTGAAGCTGGCAGCTGGTTCCTGGCCCCCCTCGTTTTGGATTTATAATATACCGATCTTTGGCACACCATTGAGCCACTCGATCAGCATAATCGTTTCCCAGTGATACTCTGTCCATGCTCCTTTGATGAGCAGCACATTTTACCACTGCCAGTTCTTTGGGCAACTGGATGGCCTCTAAAAGGTCATGAACAATCTTTGCATTCCGAATGGGAGTACCTGAGGAAGTCATAAATTCCCTTTGTAGCCATAATTGGCCAAAGTCATGCACAACGCCATAACAGTACTGACTGTCAGTATACACTGTTATGCGTAAATCCTTCCCAATTTTGCAAGCCATTATCATGGCTATCAATTCGGCTACTTGTGCAGACTTGATGTTATATAGGTAACCTGCTTGTTCAATTTTTGTGAAAGACACTACTGCATAAGCAGCACTCAAGCCTCCTAATTCATGTCTTAGGCAGGAACCATCCACAAATAGTTCTTTATCATGCTCAGGCAATGGTACTTCTTTTATGTCTGGGCGTGGCTTGGTACTGAACTCTGTCAGATCAATACAATCATGTTCATCATCATCCCCACCTTCCATTTCCAAGGGGTCGGGGAGTAAAGTGGCAGGGTTCAGAATACCGCACCTTACAATGCTCACATTTGCTGCACCCACAAGAATCCTCTCGTATTTAGTCAGCCGACTAGGGGTGAGATACTGTGTTTTAGTTCTGGTCAATAGAATTACCACTCCATGTGAAACATACACAGTCACAGGATGTCCCATGACAATGGACTCACTCTGTTCCAAACTTGCACAGGTAGCAGCTACTGCTTTTAGACAGCCTGGTAACCCAGCAGCTACTGGGTCCAGTGTGGCAGAGAAATAGGCCACAGGCCTCCTGGTCGTGCCATGTTCTTGAGTCAGGACAGACAATGCGCAATTATCGCGAGTGTCACAGAAAAGTGCGAACTCTTTGGAATAATCTGGCATTCCCAACGCAGGGGCTGTACACAGACAGTTTTTCAATCTTGTGAAAGCCATTAGACTTTCATCGTCCCACTGTACAACATCTGGCATTCCTCTCGTGGTCATTTTTATCAAGGGCCTGGCTAAGGCTGCAAATCCCAGAATCCACTGCCTGCAGTACCCTAATACACCCAGGAACATTCTGACTTCTTTTTGAGTACGGGGCAACTGCATTTTTTGAATTATTCTCACTCTTTCTGAAGTGACTTTTCTGACACCCTTTTCTATCTGGTGTCCTAGATATTTCACTGATTTTGCACAGAACTGTAGTTTGTCAGGGGCCACTTTATGCCCTTTTTCACACAGATGATTTAGGAGGGCAATGGTGTCAACTACACAGTCCCGGTGACTTTTAGACGCCAGTAGAAGGTCGTCTATGTACTGGACTAACACAGAGTTCCCAGGTAAGATCAAAGTCTCTAGACATTTTTTCAAGATCTGATTAAAGATAGAGGGGCTCTCTGTATACCCTTGAGGGACCCGGTTCCAACAATACACGTGACCCTCGAAGGCAAATGAGAAAAGAAATTTGCTGTCGGGGTGCAGGGGTATCGAAAAGAATGCATGACACAAATCAATCACAGTGAACCACTCAGCATCCCAAGGAATCTGGTACAGAATCACTGCAGGGTTCGGGACAATAGGGCAGCAAGGAACTACAATTTTGTTAACCTTTCTCAGGTCCTGCACTACCCTATACTTGCCACTAGGCTTTTTGATGCCCATAATCGGTGAGTTGCACGGGCTGCTCATCACTTCCTGTATGATGTTTCCTTCCAATAATTTTTGTATTTCCAGAGTGACACCTGCTTTCACTTCAGCATTCATTCGGTAGGGCCTAGTATTAGGATATACTGCATTGTCCTTGATGGCTATTTGTATGGGGTCCACATCTTTCATCAACCCCACATCCTTTCCAGTGAAATCCCACACCTCTGGCTTTACGGCTTCCTGTAGTTCTTGGGGCAAGTCCTGCAGGGTCAATCTTTTAATTTCTGAGTCAGGTCTAAGCAACAATAATTTATAAATGCCGTCTTCATCTGGGGTCTGTATTTCAACACCTTTTGGTGTGCAAAAGATGGTACAGTTCATTTTGCACAGCAAATCACGTCCCAGTAGATTCACTGGACTGGTGTCACAGACGACAAATCTATGCATCTGTTTAAAATTTCCAATTGAAATCTCCATTGGTTCGGTAACAGGAGTACTAATCAATTGATTAGATACACCTACTACTTGGATATTTTCTCCCGAGAGGGGTAGGTTTGGAACGTCCACTGTTCTCACAGTAGAACGGGTAGCGCCAGTGTCCAACAGAAAGGTGACATCATTTCCGTCAACCTTTCCTTCAATATATGGTCCAGACTGGTCTACCGGCAAGGAAGCGCCAAGTACGCACTCCTCGTCCTCCCCTCTCAGGCCCCGTCAGTCCTGCTCATTACAAAGGAAGGTATCATTCAGCAGATACTGCGAAGTTGCTGTATTTCTGTTCTCCCCGCTTTCCCAAACCTCTATCTCTTCATTTTCTGCCTGTCTTCCCCTGTATACCTGTTTGGGTGCTCGAGGCACCTGAACTGTTTTTACCTGGGGTTGAGTCTTTCTTGGTCTTTCTTTCTGCGTCTGTGGAATTAAATCAGGAGTTTTCTCATTAACATCGACTAATTGGGGACACTCGTTTCGCCAGTGTCCAATTTCGCCGCACTGATGGCAGGGAAATTTTTTCATAGCCTCTTCCCTGCTAAATTTGGGCCGGGGCTTTCCTCCACCCCCTCCCCCAGGACTTTTGTTCTCAGCATTTTTAACCATGTTACTCAATTGTTTTTCCTGTTGTTCTGCGAGCTTCACCTGAGCCCACATAACCTTTTCCTTAAGGGCCTTTTTCTTTTCTGCCATCTCGTCCTCACAGTACTTAGCGTACCGCAGGACCTCATCCATTTTCTTAGTATGCCAACAGATTTTATTGTCTTTTATCCACTGACAAATTTCAGGTCTTAAACCATTTACAAACCTGTAAATAAAGTGCGTCATATCCTTCAGGTCGATGTTGTCAATACCACTGTATGTTTTAAATACCTGCAATAACCTCTCATAGAAGGAGTGCACTGTCTCGTCCCTTTCCTGTGTTGTTCTATCTATTTTTGTCCAATCAGTTTCCTTTGCGGGCACCTTTTCTTTCAAATGCTGAATTACCTGCTCATATTTTCGCATGACATCCTTTGATGGCTCTCCTGTTTCCTTGCTTCTGGGATACTCCTCACTGGGCCAATCTATGGCTATTTTACACTGGGTCCATAAATCTACTGGAACCACAATGTCGAAAAACCCATCCAGGTCTTTCCACAGACATTTCTGTACCTTCACGAACCTCTCCACTTGCCGGTACCAGTCAACTGGTTTCTCTCGTAATTTTGGAAAATCGTTCGTGAAGGACACAATATCCTGCCTAGACCAGGGGACATGCACATATTTCCCTCCTGGAACTTCGCGCATGGGGCATAACTGCTCAGGTTTTTCTACCTCTCTTAAAGCAAACTCGGGTGTCACTTGTCGGGAGCGAACTTCTTCCCTCTTTTTCGCCCACCTGCTTCTCCATTTTTCCACATCTCCCCATTTCTGCAGTACCCCCATTAATTCTTTAATCTGCAACTTCTTCCCTGCCACATTCAGGTGTTCTATATCTTTGTCTGAGAAGTCTGCTCTGTACGGTTTCTGTAAGGGCTTGGATTTTGAAATATCTACCCCCATACTAACTGCTGTTTCGGTCAGTTTTTCGTGGAGCACTCTGGTGTTCCTTGTAAAGCTTTTACATATGAACGACAATTCTTCCTCAGAGTAGGTATTTAATCGATCCAACCCCACATTTCCTGCCATTAATTCTTCTATTTCGACCCTCAGCTTGTAGAGGTCTAAAGGTTTTGTTTGCGGAGTCTGCTTCTCTAATTCACGACTCCAACTCTCAATTTCATCCGGAGTTACCAGAGAGACATTCCTAGTACCTGTTGCTGTCTCTAATTTAATTTCTTTTGTATTAAAAGGATTATACTTCTGTTGTATTCCCTTTCCAGTCTGTTTGTTTGGCAATTCCAAAAACGCAACTTCAGACTCGCATTCACTGGACTGATCATCTATGATGATTGGTTCCTGTCTCGGGGTTGCTATGACTGGGGTCATGACTGGAGTAATCGGATTTCCCTGACCATTTCCGTATAACGGGACCACCGGTCCAATAGTTACTGGAATAGTCAATGCCTCAGGACTGGTATTTATCTGAGAAATTTTCTGAATTATTTCTGTTCTTTGTCTAGCTAGAGCCTCTTGCTCCTTTTCCACTAGTACCCTTCTTAGAGTTGTGTCATGTAATATCTGTGGGGTCAATGGAGGAGTAAAACTCGGGGCAGTAGGCAGAGGAGTAAAACTCGGGGCAGTAGGATGCGTTTCACTTGGTCCTCCCCCATAATTTGGTTTCGGGAATAAAGTTCCAGTATTAAAGGACCTGCGCTCTTCCCTATATGGAGGTTGAACAAAAGGCAGTCCTGAATTCGAGGGTTTCTCTTCGCTTTCATACAAGGGTCGGGGAAAAAAGGTTTTCGTACGTGAATAATTTTCTTCCTGACTTGCGGGCACTTTGGGATATACGTCCCTAGTTTCCGTCAGTTCGGGTTTTTCAGGATAGGGCAATACTTGACCACCCCCTCCCAGTCCCAGGGACCTGTCTTCTTCCTTTAGGAAGTGGCGTCGGGGAACATCTCCTACACTGGAAGGTCGGGTTCCCTCATTGTAAGGTGGCGGACTCCTGGTACAGATGTCATCTATTAATTCATCATCTGATTCCCCCAGGGCCCCCCAATGCTTACATTTTTCAGTACTTTTCTCACCCGCTCCAATGTTATGACATGCCGGCATCATGGGAAACAGACCCTCAACAATCATGCTCTGTCTCCACTGTTTCATCCTTTTATCCCTGGACTCCTGTTTCAGCCTGGGGTACCACTTGGTCAAACCCTTGTCCATTCGGGGTCTTTCTCTTTCAAAAGCCTCAATCTCCCATTCCTCTAATGCCTCATACTGCGTTAGTCTCGGTCTGGGATGCAGTTCATTCATTCGGGTTCTTAAATTAAATAAGATCCTACCATTGAAAGTACCATCTAACGGAAAAGCCAATACTCCGTCATCTTTTGTGTACTTCACCCAATTCTCCAGCCACACACAGGTATTGTACCCTCGGTCAAACATCATGAATGAGGCGGGAGTATTGGGTGCTGGGACAAGAACACCTTCCCTAGATTTAATCGGTTTGTCCGTTTTAAAATAATTTTTCACCTTATTTACAAGGGACATTTTTCTCTTGGTTCCGTACATAATATCGTATCTGTTAGCCTTCCACTGATCCCTTTCAAACCCTAGATGCCTTGGATCAGGTCGCGTCTCTGTAGTCCGCGAGTGCCACATACGACTTCTGCGCTAACTTTGTTTACCAACTACCTCCAATCAGAATACTCTTTAGAAAATTCGTGCAACCAATGGGTGCGCGACACAAAATAAGCTCCGCCAATGGGTGCGCGGCCCCTTCGTGAGACAGTTCCCACGCTCTGGCGCTCACCCCTCCTTTACAATCTTCAGCTCCGCTACCCGCCCGCTGCTTCTACCAATCCCAGCGCGGCACAGAGTGACGTCAGAGGCGCTTCGCGACTGACTCCCTCCCTTCACAAGGTAACGGAAACTTTCTTTCTTTTAAAGTGCTCAGTGCTTGGTTATTTTACAACAAATACACATTCGCCACAGTGCTCAAGTGTCTAGACAGAGAAAGAATTCTATTACTGCAAGTAAACTACTTCCATTTACTTTTCACTCGCTGCGGGCAGATCTCTTCCGCCTACCCTTCACACTAGCATCGGTGAACCTGTTATTCCCCTAAACTCATCCACTTCTTTCCGGGATATTTTCCGAGTTTAAGGTTTCTCAGCGGACCCCTCTGCTTTCACGCTAGCTCCGAGGAACCTGCTACTCTTCCGATGTGACCCTTACTAGGTTACGCCACTATGGGAATTTTGCTAATGAACCCCGTTACTGTCATTTATTCACACATGTATTCAGAAAACCCTAGTTAGTGCTTCCCGGTTATCCTAACCTGCACCTAACTTTCCTCGAACCTGTGACCTCAGGACAATGGATTCTATTCACCACTTGCCCTTTCAATTCCCCGGGGAGTTCGGACAACAAGAAACAAGACGGTTGACAATTGCATGGATTAGTACATATAACAATATAAGAACAAGAATAATAACAATACAGTAATTCATAAATTTCAGCAGCGTATTCACAAGAGAGTGATCAGTTCCCTCAGAACAGCCGCTCTTTTAGCAGCATTAATATAATAGCAGCTTCCGACTTAACTAGTCCAACTAATCCTGCCTAACCTTTAGCTAGTCCCTAACCATCCTCTGATCTACTAGAAAACTGATAGAGCGCGCGAGGCCACCCGACCAACAGTTTTCGCCGTTTCCGGCTTCAGGGCCCATATACTTTTCAAATCACCATATACATCGATCAGGTGACTTCACGAGCTCTATCAAGTTGGTGTGTGTGTTCCCTGCTACCAAATTTCAGTGCACCCGACTTACCATCCACCGATGCAGGTGCCTAATGACCACAATGAATCAGGGAGCTAGCTGTAAAAGGAAAAGCAGCAAAATACAAACCCAACCAATAACATTCAAATACTGTTTAAATGACCACGGACAACTGGAAGTTTTAAAATGTTTATCTAAAGTTCAATATTTTCTTGCATGAGATACAGTAAAATAAGGCAATCAATAACCAAGATAACGTAAATCACATAGGCAGAAAGAAATAATGACAGAGTAATCATCAAAGTATTAATACAATGTAACGAGAAAAGATACTATGCAAGTCAGTATTATCTAAACAGGGATAGACTATGTGTGTGTGACTATAGGAGAGCTTATAATGAATAACACGCTTCACTTAAGGTGAAGGGACCTTTGAACAATCTAGGCAACGAAGTTCTAGACCATATCAGAAAATGACACACTGCTATGCAAAATATAATTTCTAACAATTGAGAAGACATAGGAATAACTTTGCAAAATTATAAATGACTGTTCAATAGTTGCGGAAAGGCATGGAAATATAACATATGCAATGTTGAACTTTATTCAAGCAAAAGTTAGAAATTCAGAAGGTGCAAGAATTTTAAGAAGTTCAGAGTAATATTTACCTAGAAAAAGGTGTGGAAACCAAACCCTGGCCACGGGTCAGTTAAGGACAGGAAACCCTCAAGGAAGGATACCCCTCAAAGGACAGCAGGTGCAGAATGGACACCCAGGACAGGATACCCTCGGAATAGGAATCAGGACAGGACCCTCAGGACAGTAAACCCTCAGGACAGGACCCTCTTCAGGACAGGACCCTCTTCAGGACAGGACCGGAACCCACAGTTCGGAAGCAACGCCTGCGCTCCACCCGCTCTGCAGCTATCGATCAAGACCCCGATTGGGTCAGCGAACTCCCAGTTAAGTGCCTTGCCAGCACTTTAAGGTTCAGTAAAACCTTAGTCTATGGTCAAATTCGGACAGAGTGCTCCGCAGCGCTCTGTATCTTCAGTCACCTATTGAGTGCGTTGGGTCAGTGACAGGTCAGCTAAACCAGACAAGTCGGACGGTTCACTAGGTGAACCCAGGGTAGATATACAGTTTTGGGACAGTGTACCACCCCCCAATGTTGCAAAGTGTCAGAATCCCTCAATTTCGATTGGTCCTAAGGTAGGGTTTGGGTAACACACCAATCACAATACACGAATTGAAGCCTTCATTAACATATTTGGGTACCGCCTAGCAGATTTGGGGTTCCCATGAGCTAACAGTAGCGCAAAAATACAATGTATCATATAAGAAGCCACATTCGCTGTTCTCGCAGGGCAGAGGTGACTTTCTCAGGAGCATCTCGCCCATCACTGCCAGCTGGCTATGTTCCATCAGCCAAGGTCCCTCGTGCTGCCGAATGTCGCACAGGCGCAGAAGGGACCCCCAATATGGCTCTCCTCTCACTCAGACCCCCATTTCCCGCGGTACATGAAAAGTAAGCGAAAACAAATTAATACATAATAATGTCATCATGAAAACACATCACAGAGTTTGTACTTTTAACTCATCATCAAGAAATAAACTTATGCATTTAAGTGTTAGCTACATTGAGACGAGCACAAGAGCAGTGGCACGAGCAGTACCACATGATAAGCACAGCTATGAATTACGCATGCGCATAATTTTCCCTCCACTTCTGCAGACGCGTCAGGACACGTGAGTGTGGCTGACGCATGCGCAGTAACTAAAATACAAGCGGCGGCCATTTTAGAGGACATGGATTAAATTCATTAGAAATACACATAGGCAAGCGTCTTAAACTTTACTCAAACTTAATATAAATGTTAGTAAGACGTACATTTATTACCTTGTTATACATAAACGAGGTTCTTGATTTCGGCAAGCCGCAAAATATGCGAAGCTTTGCTTCATCAATTACACCAACTTACCCCAGCTGAGTGATCAGCCAGTTGTGTCAAATAGCTAGGCCAGGGGTGGCACAATACATGCTGCAGCCCCTGGTATGCCTTGGATACACCTATGCCCTGGGTACCTAGGGTACACTGTTACAGGGGCCTATAAGGTGAACCAGTTCCAATTGGTAATGCACCTAGAGTGCATTGGCATTAATTTAGAGAGAGAACAGCAGGCTGTTGGGTCTGATTAGCAGGCCCACAGCCACAATAAGTCAGAAACCAGTGAAGCAAAAAGCAAATATTTGGGGTGACCATAGGATAGCAGACCCTACTCTCCTACAGTGGTTGACCTGCCATCCTGAGCTCCTGGGTTTTTGTGTGGATATCCCCACTTTTTGCCAGAGAAACACTTGGAGCTGCTGAGACATGGACGCTTGCAGCCGTGTCATACTCTGACAGGGCCTTATTTACTGTGGCTGCAGCATATGTTGATGGTGTGGATGTATTGGACCACACAAAGAATATATGAAGGTGTCAAAGCCCTGCAGAGGGTGTGTTATTGTCCTACAGCACCCTAACCAGGGAGGCCACCTGGGTGCAGATGCCGGCCACCTCAATGTGGGTTCTGGCCACCTCAGTGTGGATGGCAGCCACTTCAGTGTGGATACCGACCACCTCAGGGTTGGATGTCAGCAACCTCCCAGTATTTCTCCTTTTGTAGCTCCATATTGTTTCCTAGATTTAAGCCAATACCTGGCCCATGACACTTTGGGAGTCCTGGTAAACTCGCAGGAGTTGGGAGATGGCAGCCTCATTGACCATGGCCTCAGTGGGATCACTCTGCTGGCCCACAGTTACCCTCCCACTACACCTACCTTCATGGCCCTGTGCCCTTGGCATAGGCTGCACTCTTCCACTGGGTCCTGGTTCCTCTGTGACTGGGGTGGTGTTTGCAGTCAAAGAATTTAGGACGGGGGTGCAAAGGATGGTACTGACTGTGCTTGGTGTACAGGTTGGAGAGCAGTAGTTGGCTGTGATGTGTCAGCAGTGGTGGGAGGTGTTGTAATAGGCACAGTGAACCCTACTGTTGGCGTAAGCCCAGGCTGACCATATAGGCCAGGATTGTCATTCACGTCTACCTCCTCAGGAGCATTGCCATCACTGAGGGTTTGGTCCTGGCGTGGAGAGGAACTTGGTTTGGTTTCCAACCTCTATGCAGGTGCAGTGGTGGATCTGCCTGCTGAGAGATCAAGAACATTGTTACTGTTGGAAGTGAGGTATGTACATCCACCTTGTTTGTGTCAAAGTAAATGGAGACCTAGAATGGAAGAAAATAGATAGAGATGAGTATTGTCATCTATTTGCGTGGAGTTGAAGTTGTTTACTAGACATTTGTTGACAGTCAGAAGATGTAGGAAATGTAGGAAGAGATTGTTGAATTGAGGGAACAGCTGGTGAATGTGTCAGCAGAGGTTGATAAACGTAAGACTCTTCAAATTGTGCATAATAAGAAGTCTGTTCTTCCCAATAATGCAAACTCAACGTTTATAGTGGAGCATTTTAAAGAAAGGGATGGGATAACTGTCGCTAACCTACCCACTCCACAGAACATATGTTATGTGTTTAGCTCCATAAATGAATTATGTTCCCCCTCCCCAGGTTCAGCTCCTCTCTAAGAAATCTTTATGCCCTAGAATGCAAGTCATAAATGGAAACATAAGTATCATTAGTGTTGGGGGGCCTCTAGACGAGTATCTTTGTCCCTCCTCTCATATCCATTGCAGGAAGGTGTGATTTATAAGCCTTGGAAGACCCATGAAGCATATAGTAAGAGATTGAATTGTGTGTATTTGACTAAAGTCCCAAAATTGGCTACAGGGTTGAGGTAGGATGAGGATTCCTTATCCAATAAATGCATTCATTATAGAAGAGAGATGCGGAATTGCTGCTAATTAGTACATGAAGATATTCTATCCACCAAGTGATCCAACAACCCTTCATATAATGGGGGGGCCCTTTGACTATATTGAAATTTGGCTTAAGGACCCTAAAATGGTAGAAGGGCTTGTGGGGTTGGAACTTAGGAAAATTCCACTGATGGGCACTCAAATGCAATTCAAATTTGAGCCACCTCATCCTGCTCCCTCAGCATCTGCCTTTGTTAACAGAGATAGGGACAGTGATTCGGGGATCTCTAGGGTGGACTAACTGGGAGGGTGGAGCATCTTCATAACAGGCATACATATGGAATTTTTTATGGTTGCCGGCCATCCGCAGTATTTAAACACCTCTAGAAATCCTGAATTGTTTATAGTATCCTCTTTAAAGAAACAGAGGGGTTTACAACACCTATTCAAATCTGAAAGCTATCCAATATAAATATCTTGTCTTGGAGCGTGGCTAGTCTGTGTTCCAAGTTTGGTGACCCTGACTGGGGTGTGTTTATTGACCAGTTTGCTATTTGCCTGTTTCAGGAGACTTGGGCCTTTTTAGCCTGCAAATAGAAAAAGGCTTCTTAATGTTTTTGTACCTGCAACCTGCACTGGAAGGTGACACCTCTTTGGTGGCCTCTTGATATGGATATGCATCTCATCTACCTGTATACTGTGTATAATAGGCGGATCAGAGTAGGTGGAGAAGTCTTGAAACAGCTGAGGGCGCATAGGGAGCAGCGCAAAACATATGATTTTGCGATAATTGCTGGTGATTTTAATACTGCATTTGAACCTCTGGACAGTGACACTTATTAACTGAGATAGAAGAATAGGGGGTTACCTCTCTTGAGATCCCACCTGTGAAGAGATGGAGAGAGGTAGCATATCAGATGCTCTCATTTACACTAGCCTGTGGACTGAGCTCCGGGAATGGGTGGACAAAATCCGATTGACAGGCTTCACATGAATGCAATCGAATTGATCATTCTAGCAGGATAGATTACATTTAGTTTTCCTTCCCATCATTAAAATTTGTTGATGATAGCATGACAAATGATAGATGTGATTGTGACGATAATGCTGTAGTCTGCAAATTGTCAGGAAATGTGATTGTCCAGCAGGAGCATATTACAATATCTTGCTCTATATATTTAAATCTATTAAATGATAAATGTAGGCTTAAATGGGATTTTGTGGCATCTAGGCCAGAAACAGTAGTGGCTATGAGTGAGGCATTGCAGGAGGCCATTGAGACAAACTCGTCGCCTCACAGTTTCGGTGACAGGTAGTTGAGGAAATTCATGTGAAGCTCTTTAAAATCTTGGGGGATTGCTTTATACAGAGGCAACACAAAAAAGTATTTTAAAAAGGGCAAAGCCTTTACTAGATCGTATAATAAGGAATGCAAATCAGCTAAACAATAGTTGTGCTTTTATCTAAAAGGCAGGCATCCGGAGCAAGTGAGGATTCAGCGAAAGTTGTATTAATGGGCCCAGGTCACAGCTCATGCCAGCTGAGAAAATAGGATTCAGGATGAGTTATAAGAAGCTGAGACCTCTAAGCACTGTAAGAAATTCTGGTGCTTGGTAGCCAATGTGGGGGGGGGGGGGAAGGGGCAGCATACCAAAGATGTAGAACCCCAAAGATCACTTAGCTAATAACATCCATCCTGAGGCACGGTATGATTTTAGCTATTTGACTCTTCAGTGGGCCTAGCCTCTGAGGTGTGTGCCCCAGAAGTTCATGGACCGGAAGCATGTCCACCAACTCTACAATTATGCCCATCATCTTTATCATCACTAACTCTACCATATGACAAAACCCTAGTAGCAATCAAATGTGCTGCTACAGGAAAAGCAGCTGGTCTAGACGGGATGCCTGGTGACTTATTTTGTGGACCTTAAATCTGCATTAGATCTAGTTCCCAGGCAAAAACTAATGGGTGTGCTACAACATAATGGGGTCCCTGATGAGTTATTGAATATTATAGTGAGATTGCATCAGGACACCTATGTGCAGGTCAGATGGGGCTCCCAGGGAGAGCTAACAAAACAAATAGCAACTCCCAAAGGGGTTCACCAAGACAAGAACCATAGGATCCACTGGATGTGGTCGATTAGAGAGATACTCTCTCAAATCGTCCTCGAGAAAACCTTGACTGATTATGATTGCCCCTTGATTCTTCACAAGGCTGCACTTAAAAAAGCTTTTTAAGCTCATAAATGGGCAACTGAGATGAGCAATATCAGGCAAGGAGCTTTAACTGCTACCTCTTAGATCTAAAATCCCACAGCATGTGTGAACATTTTGTAAAACTACATTTCAGCACACTCCCTTTGCATTCCTTCTGTGCAAAATAGAAATCTAAGATAGACAAGAGCATGGCTTGTCCGTCATGCCAGTATCCAAATGAGAACCAGCAGCACTGTATTTTCTTTTGCTCTGCTTAGGTAAAACCCAGGATGTCCCGGATTCTCCCTAACTGTAAGCAACTGGGGGCTAAGCAATGTGTAGTGGTGCTAAGGCTCTTCCGGGTAGAGACAAAAGAATAGACTTGTCTGTGCAGTAGCAAAATATCTCCAATGGAGCTGGAGTATCAGGTCAAAATTGCTAAAGCATTCTGAGACAGATGATGGAAATATACCTTAGAATCATACTAAAACCAAATTAAGGATGGAATGGGGGTGGAATATTTTCTTCTGATATGTTTAGTAAATGCCTACCCTTTTTAGACAAGGAGGTCTGGAGCTGTATAAATGTCAATTTTTCTGTGTAAGTTTTATTATATGTATAATCAACTAGATAATATAAAGCAATGGTTTTAGTTGGAACAAGGAAGATATGTTTGATATATACTGATGATCTATTTATTTTAAAATGGTCTTATATTCGATGTTTCATGTATAACATTTATTGATTTTTACATTAATGACTAATTTACTTTTATGGTTTACACACCAAATAAAATTGATTGATTGATTCAGTAGATGTAGTAGACTTCATCAGCTCTATAGCTGTGCAGATATGTGGCATTTGACTTTAGGGATAGACATGCCATGACCAAAACTCTGCAATAAACACAATGTGGTCCTAATATGTATTAGTCCATTCCAAGGCCTAGTTGTGTCTAATGCAGGCAAACACCCAGCTTGGTGGTATATTTAGCATTGTTCATTATGTGAGAAGTGCAGAGCCTAGTGGTCAGCTGGCACTGCTAACCAGCTGAGTTTCATTCATGGCTCACATATATTAGGGGTACACGATGTTATGGCGTCACTCATGCCATCATTAGTTACAGTTGATGGGTTCAGGACACCATCAAGCAAAGTATTCAGCCATATATCTGAGTGGAGCATTGTCTGAACCTTACACAGTCCATGATGAGTGATGAATATCAGCAGTGATGTGGGTGACAATTGAAAAGGGGCAAAAAGAATCTAGTATCTTGGTTAGAGTAGGAGTGAGAGGGCCTCATGGTCGTAGCAGTCACTTCAGTCTCACTTTAACAACATTTGCCAAATGGTTACTTGAATAATACGTATGTTAGATTCAGTAGTAACATGTGAGTCAATAGAGAAGGGGCAAAAGGAATGTACATCTTGGTTATAGATGGAGTGAAAAATCCTCATGGTAGTTGTACTCACTTCATTGTCAAATTCCCAATAATTTCACTTTAGCAACACTTGAGTAATGGTAACCTGCCTGACTAGTGAACTTCAATAGTGACATGGAAGACAAGTGAGATGGTGAAATAGAAGTGTTTGTTAGAGTTACAGTCGCAGAGCCTCATGGCAGTTGTAGTCACTTCAGTCACACATTAGCAACACTTGACAAATGATCAGTATACTATAGCTGTT
The DNA here is from genome assembly GCF_964261635.1 of Lissotriton helveticus. NCBI lineage: Eukaryota > Metazoa > Chordata > Amphibia > Caudata > Salamandridae > Lissotriton > Lissotriton helveticus. The sequence goes on along the minus strand of NC_136061.1, from coordinate 1,845,466,786 downwards.
GGCAACATGCATTTGGGATAGACTATACATTTACATTTGTAGTCATATCATGAGCCCTGGATCGATATTCTGATGGTATTGCACTTACAAACAGTATTGCAACATGTGGCATGTCATGGGGTTGGATACATGTGGTCTTATATGCAACAATACACATTGCCACAGAAAAACCAACATCTAAGATACTTTGAATACTGTATGTTAGGAAAGTAGAAAAAGAACAGAATTTTAAAAGCAGAGTTGAGAGCAAACAGGACATTGTGATAAGTGTAACTTACCAGAGTCCACTCCCTCCTTTATTCTTGTAAAGCCCTCAATATGCAGAATGGCCTAGACCTTCTCCTTCCAGGGTAACAGTTGGTGCGTTTGGAAGGCCAATGCCAGTCCTCTGAGCCTCCATGTGGTGGCTGTTTTATTTGGTTCGTACCCTCAGCCTGAGGTTGTCCCATCTCTTCCTAATGTCACCCTGTATGCGGAGGGTGGTATCAACAGCTTTCACTCTGTTGACTATCCTGTCCCACATTGCATTTTTCCGACTGAGAGGAGTTTGCTGGACTTGGAACCCAAAATGTGTGGCTCTACTCTAAGGGTTTTAGCCATCATGACTGTCAACTCTTACTCAGCAATGCTTGTTTTTTTCCCAGGCATGGTAAACAAAATGTTAGTGAGTATATAAATGAAAAACAAACACATGATAGAGTTAAAAAGGTGTAAAAAAATATTACAGGTGGTGGAGAGTATTAAATGGGAAAATGAAAAAAAGGGATGCCGTATGTAAAAATGCTGAAAATGTCTGTCTGTCTTGCTGTGCGGTAGTTGGGAAGGAAAGGATGCTGGTCGGGACATGGGGTGTATTTTATAGTGTGATTTGCAGGCATTTCCACTTGCCAAAGCACATCAGGTGTGTATTTTTTAAATCCATCCAATGGTCACTGTTGTGTCTTTTTGGAGGCGTATACTGCCGCAGTCAACTGCCGTTGGGTAACCGCTGTTTGTTGTCCACCGATGGGAGATCACGAGTATGACTGTTCCATCGTGATACGCTCGGTGGGTGGACCGCTCACCTGCCAGCTTCGTTGGGCCACACGCCAACATTGCAGACTACCGTGGTCACGCCAGGTAGACCACCCTGGCAGCAGTCAGTATTTCAGACAGCACAACTCCTACTCTGGCGGACAGTAGATCGCTGGTGTATCAGTGGCATGAACAATTCAGACGTGGTTCTTGGACGGTCGGACTGCCAAACTTGTGATAAGCCCCTCTGATTGTTGGATCATTATGGTCTATTATTGTAGCATAAAATAGAGAGATAACATTCACTAGATTCTGGGTAGTACACTTAGGGGCTTATTTATGAGAGGCTTGCGCTGCCAAAGCATCACTTTTTTGACGCTCCAGCGGTGTAGGCCTCTCAATCATATCTATTGGGCAATACAAAGTCACTCTGCGCGGCTTTGCATGACCTCATACATATGGAGTAAGACAAAGCAGCACAAGTCACTGCCTTGCCTTACTCTGCATCGAGGAGGTATTTCATGGGCATTACAGTGCATTTTCCCATGCAGCACACATGGATTGTGACACTGCCAGAGATTACTTAATCATGTAAACCTGGGGCAGCGCCAAAACTTTACACCTCCCAAAGCAGACATGTTTTTTTCACTTTCAATGTGTGCTGCATTCTGCATTTTTTAAATTCATAATTTCTTTTATATATATATTTTCAACATTATTTTCACGTTTTATTACTCTATATTAAATGAGTGTATATAATATATTATTTAATTTATACTTTACAGTTTTTAATGATTTTTACAACATTGATATGTTTTATATGTTTAATACTATTTTACATTTTTTAAACATTTCCTAACATTTTTATGAATATCCTTTGAACATTATTTTCACGTATGTTTTATTAGTAGATATGAAATAATCATATATTATTTATAATGTATACTTGACAATGTTGTCATCATTTGTTATAACACTGTTTCATATGTTTTACATTTGCAGTAATTTTTAACGTTTTTTTTTAACAGTTATTCAACTTTTTGATGATATATTTAATTTATTTCAATGGGGAGATAGTCTTTTTTTTGGTTTCATTTGGCGGGCATTACATATATGTGATTGTTACTTTGAATTGTTTGGATTATGTGTTGCTTTAATTTTATGTGATGATTGAAGTTTATTTTAACTACTTTGGTTGGCAATAGTTACTTCTACATGTTTTATTATATGAGTCTTGGTAATATTGTTATATTAAATAGTTAATGACTGATCTAAAAAATATTATGTTTATTTTTTTTTAAATTGGTGTCTTGGTTTACAGTTTGTGGTACTTTTTGAGGATTTTGTTAGGTTACAATTTATTAGTAGTACGTTTTTTGGATATCATTTCTAAGTAATGTTGTCCTTTGTTATTTATGAAGAGTTTAACTTTAAATTATAGTTTTACTTTAAATTGCGGCATGTGTGCTAAGTTTAGGGCACATTTGACTAACAGATTGCTTTATTCTTATTTCTTGGTAGTTTGTGCTCTTTTTATAATGCTTCTATACATCTTTAGAGTGTAAGTTGAGTTCTGTCTAGTGTGGAATGGAAGTCATTGTGATATCCTTCCACTGTGTTTTTTGTTTTGGCTTCCTGGGTTGACGTGTATGTCCAAAACGATGCCGTCTGCCAACCCAAGTGTCTTCAAAATAGACATTATGGCACTAAGTTTGTCTTCATGTTGTTGGTAGAAAGGGTTTTCAATTAGTAGATTGTAGTTGTTGGCTACCTCTGTGAAAGGGGCATAGGCTAGTGCTATCATAAGGGCCTTATCACAAGTACAGCGGTCCTCAGGACTGCCGTAGTCATGGTGCTACCACTGCGTGTCCACCGCAATATTCTGAGTGTGGCAGTCAGATCACCACAGGACTGCCATCTCTGTCTGGATCCAGGACCTGTGGTGGTCATGCAGCAAAAAAGGCCTAGGATATGCTGGTGGAGCTGCTGTAGCACCATCACGCATATTTCAACTTTCATTTCCACTGCCCTTTTCATGCAGTGAGCCCACCATGAAAAGGGTGATGGACATAGAAGTAAGGAGGCAAAACAGGGCCCCCACCTGCTTCTGTGCCTTGGGGTGCATGCAGGGGGACACATATTGTGTCCTCCTGGAATTGTACCCCCGTTCCTTCATGGTATGACATGCACAATATTAGAATTTGTTTCTGATTATTTAGGCTGTCATGTAAATTGAAAGGTTCTTCATTATGTGTAATTGTTAACTGTACACATATTTCTATGTTGTGGTATCTTCTGGGGAGAGGTGGGGTATTGGTGGTGGCTTTTTTAGTTCATGCAATTAATATTTTCAATGGGGGGATAGGTGGTAGTTGCCCTGTTATGTGTTTGGGACTCTAGGTAAAATATCCTTTACTAATTTGCTCATAGGTTCCTGGGATATAGTGTTTGTCTCTTTTATATCTTGCAATATTACTCATACTTTTCTTTCTGTCACATTTAGGGATGGTCATGCTCTCTTACATGAATTATCACTGCAACTTTTGTAGTTGTCCTCCCATAGCGTGCATTAGAATAATATTTAGTACTTTTCCATTTTATAGTTTCTCATGATGCCTTTCTTGGCTGTAAGTGTAGCCCATGTGATTTAGTAACTGCTATCCTTTATGGGAAGGGATACATTTGGTGGCCTCTGCCATTGTATCTGTAAGTATTGTCATAATATAAGTTATAATGGGCCACATGCATCAATCATTTTTTGCCTTTGCAAAAAAATAAAGAGGTAGGAAGACCTGCGGCGGTAGGCTCTCAAGATCCCGAAGCAGAAAGGGCGAACACCGGATTATTACCCAACTGTTGGCCCACATACTGGTGGTGGCCTACCCTAGATGGGAAGTTGAGAGCCCGACAGCAGCACGGAGGGTGGGAGTATTGGCCTGAGTATAACAGTGCATTGCAAACTAAATTTTGTCACAGACAACTTTTTCCCAGCAAACTTGAAGCTGACTTATGTCCCACGCAATGTGAGTGTTGTTGCATGTGTAGGTATGGTAGTAGGTGCATGGTGTTCACCCTCTGACTATAGGTCATGTGACCAGGAACTAAGCAAGGTCTACTCAAACATGTCTTTGCATTGTTGCAGATCCAGATGGCAGCATATTGTCCCAACTTCCCTACATTATCCCATGATGTTTGACAGTAGTTCCATACAGATCACTTGTCATCATTGTGTCTGCAGTGTAGCTGCCTTACTACTGTGTCTCATGTGATGGTGCACCACCTACTTGTGGCATGGCATACAATGCACTCTGGGTGCAGTGACTATGCACAAAATCCCCTTGGTATTTGGGAATGGTACTGTATAATGAGATCGCTATGATTACTGTTGCCAGATGTTTTTATGTGGACATGCAGGCATGCACACCTTTATGTGTTGCACTGTCACAAGTACACCTGTACCATACATGAGCTGAGGGTCAAGACAAGTTACCATCTCTATATATCAGATTTATGTATTGGCCAATGTGTACATGGCTGTATGAATGAGTGATGGGCATACTGAGCAGGGGTAGGGTCAAATAGTTACACATATCCAATGACATTGATGGGTTTCATCTGGCAGGTAAAAATGTTTATGCAATGACACACATGATTGGAATATTCTATTTGTATTAGGCAATGTTTATTTGCATGCCAGTGAGAAGGGTGTATGCAGGCAGGTGGGATATACATGTGCAGACAGTCATTCTGCGGCTGGTGCTATATGTCACGGAGTGATATGCTGACATGTTGATGTGACATGATTGTGTCAGCAGTCAGTAATACATAGGAAAATCTGCCACAAAAACATGGACTTTACAGTGAGTCCCCTACCCTTGTGGAGACTAATCAGACATCTTCATGGACGGGCTCAATACAAAGCCTTATGTACTTTCTGTGTTCTCGTGGCATGGACAATTGCAATGTGGAAAAGGTGTGCTCACATAAATGTTTCCTGACTGGGGATGTACCTAGGCAGACTCATGTACAGTGTTTATTTGTGCTGCAATCTCACACCACTTCGCTCCTATTCCTATCCATATTAATCTTCTGTATTACATGTGACACATAGATAGGCTACTCATGTGAATCTGTCAACTGCATCATCTGGCTGTGGACAGAAATGAGGCTGTGTCATGGGAAGTGTTAGCAGTGTGGAATGGGCACTTCCATGATTAATGTTTGTCAGTTTTTGATGATACTTATCCCTAGCAGTTGACCAGCAGTACTACATGAAGTAGGTTTTGGACACCTGACCTTTTGTGCATTGATTGCAGGGCCCTGTGTGAATAGGTGATAATGTATCCATGTGGACATTCCAATAGATAACATCAGGTACCTATGATATGGTACAAGGGCCTAGGTTGAATGGGTGATGATATCTCCTGCTACACACATGAGAGTGGAATGGGGACATGATCACACATGCAAATGGAGCTGACAGTGGTTCTGAGACCGTGATTGTGCTCAGGTCATGTGGCATTAATGCATGTTCTCATACCAATGTTTGAGCTAATGTACTTATCCTGGTACAAGTAGTTATCCCTGCTAATGTGTAAAGGGTTATGTTTTGATAGGCTAATATAGTTGTCTTACGCAATTATATTGAACCTATTTCTACTCCTATCACAGCATCAACTGAGGGCAGGGAGGGAGAAAGGGCCCAGACAGTTGGGGAACCAGCTTGCCACAGTGGTTTCCTACAACACACTGACACAGAGGTGACCAGTAGCAAGAGAGTGCAGGGAGTGCCCAGGAGTAGCCACAATATGGCTTTTCAATATCATCTTTATCAAGTTCCAGTCGCCACTCCCTGGTGGTGGAGGACAAACCTGGATAAGCATCCGCCACATCCATGTTCACTACCCCCGTTCTCCCTACACCCTCCCTGCTGCTCCCCAAACTGCTTTCTAGGCCCACTCCCCTACGTAGAGAAGAGTCTTCTTCCAACCTGGCACTTCAGCTCCTGCCACTGTCTCCCCTGCTGCCCTGAGAGTGGAGGCCATAGCTATCCTGATGCAGATCTCGGTGGGTCACACTGCAGTGCTGAATGCCCTCCACAAGCAAGGCAACAAGCTGACACAGGTAGTTGCCTACCTGGAAGGCATCTACACTGACATGGCAGGGTTGTATGACGTTACAACACATGCCATTACAATGCATGCTGTTTCAACGCATTCCTTTATCCCGACTTGCTGTCGGGGGTGCGCTGGAAGTTGGAATAGAATAATTTACTGTTCCAACTCCAGTGTGTGCAACAGTAGGGAAGGTGTTGGTGTTAACTCCAACATCTTCTACTACCTACCCTGGAACAAGCCTTTCACGTTGTAACGACATACGTTGTATTGGCATGCGTTGTAACGCTTTCGTTGTAAAGGCTGTTTCCCACATGGCAGGCCGACAGAGATCTTTTCAGGCTCTGGCTTCCACACTCTCGACAGCCTTCAAATTATTCCAGCATTCCACCACACCTCTTGCCCCTTCTCCATCCACCATTTGTATCCCCAAACCTGCCCAAAGCACACACAGATCAGCACACATCTACCTATACTCCAACAGAATCCGAAAAAGGAAAAACACCCCCACCACCACATCCAGTGACATACAGACAGACACCACACTCCCAGACCCTGTCACATCCACTCTCAAGATCACACACCCACACACTACAACCACAGCGCCACTGACACAGACTACTGGCAACACACCAATACACTGCACCCACTACACTGCACACATCAACATCCTCTGCCACTACAGACATGACACACCAAGACACCACACCCACAACACCAGCCACAGACACATCATATATGCCCACACACCTGAAATATTCTACAACTAAACAGACATCAGACATACAGAGACATGCACGCACATCACACACATGCACAACTCAGACCTCACATCACCTAACCCCTTGCCTCACCTGCTATCAAGCTTGCCAAAAGCCTTACCATGTTTGCCCTTGACCTCTTCCCTGCCACAGCTGCCCTCCTTCCCAAACCATAAACAGCTGGTATCTCACCCAGACCCTGCCCTTCCACGTCAACCACAAGATGCAAGAAAAGGAAACCCACCGACCCCGATACTGACCCACTCCCTCCCAAAAACAAAAGGCTCACTCCCCACCCCAACCCATATCTTAAAACCAGAAGAGAAAAAGGTCTACAGCTGTTCCCACCATTCCTATACACATAACTACGCTTTAAGGGTACAGAATACCCCGTATGGTCTGGCCCAGCCCTCCCAATCCCGAAACCAGCCCCCCCACAGACCAAGCCTCCCAATCTCGTGCCCTGCTTTCCCACAGACCAGCCCAACCCTCCCAATCCAATGCCCAGCCCTCCCACAGACCACCCCAATCCTCCCAATCCCGAGCCCAGCCCTCCCACAAATTAACCCAGCCCCTTCCCCCCCAGCCCCTTCCCCCCCAACCCCAACCCACACATTTCACTTCTTAGAGGTACCTAGACTGCCCATTGGATTGGATGTCCCTTTTCCTTCAAAGATAGGAGTCCAAACTTTACTACTCCTAAACTGAGAAAAATCCTAACTTTAAGACTTTCAGTATTCACAGAAGGCATTTAGGAGTCCTAAAGTTAGGAGTCCTAACTTTACTACTCCTAAACTGAGAAAAATCCTAACTTTAAGTCTTTCGGTATTCACAGAAGGCATTTAGGAGTCCTAAAGTTAGGAGTCCTAACTTTACTACTCCTAAACTGAGAAAAATCCTAACTTTAAGACGTTTGGTATTCACAGAAGGCATTTAGGAGTCCTAAAGTTAGGACTCCTAACTTCTGTGAATACCGAAATGAGTAAGTGCCTTCTGTAAATACCGAAATGGTAGTAAGTTTAGGATTTTGTCTTAAGTTAGTTCTGTGAATCGGGCCCGATATATTTGCACCAGGGATACAATGACCCTAACCTTGTCCACAGTGATGTGACACCAGGGTTGATTCTGTTCTTCTTGTTTTCCACAAGAGGACTTTGAGTGGAATATATGTACTGGGGGGGGCTCTCACTGGGGTGTGACTTATGTACATGCGGACCTGGCTTACATACATATGAGCCATACATCTGTGATTGGTATTTTGTCCCACACAGTGACATATATTCCTCCTTGTGACATAGCACATCATGTTATCTGATTCTACAACCTACTTGTTGATGACAAGGACTAGATTCTAAAAATGGTTGTTTTTAAATTATTATTTGTGAACCTACTCTGACTTCCTTGCATGATATTGTGGTGATGCTTCTGTTCTGACCTGCCAACACTGGGTATGGACTGTTATGAGTGTGTTTGCTGTTCCATCTGTGGCAGTTGATGTGATACTGCTGCTGATTTCAAAACTTTTCACACTCTGAAGGTGTGGGCACATATGTATTGTCTGTTGGGTACCTTATGAGCATCAGCTTTAGCGACCTGCCAGTACTAATGACAGACATATCCCAGAACACTACAAAGCCTGTAACACAACTCACACTGCTGAACTCTTTCCAGGGTCCTTCAGGCGGCAGAGGCCTTTAAGTGGGTTGAGACTAACTTGGGGATCTCTGAAAGGGGCATGCCTTATGTGGTTGTGGGTATGTCTTATGACCAGTAAACTACAAATATGTGCTTATCCTTGTGTGCCGCCTGACTAGTATTTTGCTACTTACTTCTGCCATTGCTTGCAGATATGTGATACAAGTAACCTTGCACCTAGGACAAGCCAGGATTATTGGCTTTGTAACAGGTTGTGAATTACATAAGATCAATATGCAAGAACTATGGGCCAAATTACGAGACGTCGTATTACAAGGCAGCCATGTGGACCGTCTCCGCTGTGCCGGCTGCACCAGGTAACCACCATTCCCTGGGGATGGCACAGTGGACAGGAGTATACAATATGCAAGGTGGGACTGCCGCGGTCTGTTGAGCATATTATGAGTTTCCCCACTGCCAGCCTTTTCATGTCTGTGAAGGGGGCCTTACATGGACCCCATACCCCCATCGTCATGGGGATGCATTCAGGGGGGCACAACATGTGACCCCCTGTTTGTATGCACCCCAACTCCCAGCACGGCATGGACTTCACTCTCAATGCCTTCGCGTTTCCATTGCAGTGGCCATTTTCAGGACGTTGCCATGGGAACAGCAAAAGAAAAGCACTTCAGACACGAGTTGAACTCGTAATCTGGTAGGCGAACCATGCATGGCTTTGGCAGTGCTGTGCCAGCACAAAGCCGGTGCAGCACCGCCAAATTCGTAATCAGGCCTCCTAGGCTTTGTTGTGTTATATTTTGGAACAGCTTATATTCTGACATGATGAGACTGTGAAAGAATAATGAAAAGTCTCCTTGAAGTGACATAATAGGCAATGAAGAGTGGTACTGCTGCAGAGATCAGATGTTATTATTGATCCTAATAGTGATTGCTAGAATGGGGAGCCCGATGGGGACCTATCTAACCACATGCTTTTTCGTACTACCAGTGCTGAGCACCAGCAGCACCCGGCCTGCTGTACGGCCTGAGGCCCCTCATGTTCAGCTTCACTACACATGTATTGGCAAGTTGTCCCAGCATGAGGACTAGGACACATAATGCTGAAACACCCACAAACATGCAGACAAAGGAACTCCCTGCTTTTTTAATGGTGGACCATTAATTTGCTACAGAGTTCAGTGATATTCAAAGTACGGCCTGGGGGCTGCCTGCAGCCCTCCTGACTTTCACATTTAGCCCCCGGGTTAACAGTAGCACTGGGCTGCTGTTTACTTCTGTGAGCACTAACTTTCAGCAAGATGCTAAATGAATGGGAAAGCTTTTATTTACAATCCTATTAATCCTATTACAATTTACTATCCTGTAACATTTAACCACCCACAAAGCCCCACTCCAATCCCGCTACCATCAATATGGTCCTAGGGCTCACCACAGATCACACTTTGCGGCCCCTCAGAAAACGTTTGAGAGCATCTATAATGTAGAGGGTTAGGTGTGTCACTCACAGGCTGTTGAGTCCATGTTATTGCCAATTTTCTTAACCGTCAAGCAGGACGTGTTAGACAGGCTCCATGTCATCACAGAATGTGTCAAGCTGTGTGGAGGCGGTTGTCATCCATATTTGTGCCTCTCTTTCTGCCAGCTTTAAAGAGGTGGTTGGATCACCTCAGAAACATGCATCGTAATAGGGTGGGCAGTTTGTCCACTGCTCCGCTCTCCGATTGGCTTCATTGGTCCTTTCTGATTCTCATGTTGTCATAATTTCCTGTTGGTGTCAGTAGTACTGCTGTGTTCTGATTTCTGTCTATTTACATGCATTGTAATCCAGCAGTCGGTGCTGTGGCTTCCGAAATGACCACAGCCATCCCACCGCCTCCGATAGGGCAGTGGTAGCCAGTCCAACCTGCATCGCAATGAGGCCATTATACAAACTATCGACAACCATACTAAAATTATTATGCCGGGTAAGGTGAAAAGTCTATAATCACAATTGGTAGGAATTGAGCATGTTACCCAGTCTAATGTAGTCTAAAACCAAGAGGTTAAACCAACCCGTGCTTGCCTAGCCACTGAAGGAATAGCAGGGGCTGAATAACACATCCATCCATCACATAATATGTCACCAAGAGTCCAGGTTTCATGTAATAATACATAGCTTCCTTGATGTCTCAGCATTGTTCCAGCTTAATAGTTTAACTGACTTAAACACCCCAGGTAGCTTGATTGATAGGGAATGACATTGCACTTGGAACAGAGGGTCAACTTCAACTAGGCAGAACTTGGGGTGCTTAGGCTCAAAGGTGGATTGCTGAGTCAAAAGATCCTGGGAACCCACAGATAAGGTACTTTCCTTATCCACCAAAGATTTTCTAAGTCAATCATTCATAGGTGTGTCTAGAAGGGCAGAACTATGATTGAATGTGGGGATTAGGGTGTCTAGAAGCAGGTGAGGTGCAAGACGTAGCTTACCTACCAACATAGGATTGGGCCTTTATTGGTTCTGGACCTATTAGCAATTATAGAATCACCTACAAAGTTCTTCTCCCTGGGGCCCACCCATCCCACTCTCTGAGCAAACAGGGCATCTTTAAACACTTGCACCCTGCTCTTATGTTTCCATGTAACTAATGGGTAACCGTGACCTGTGGTTTCCACTGCCTAGTGAGCTAGATTGGGCCCATTGCCAAAACTAGACCGTAGGGTCAGCTGTGGGTAAATGACATACTGGTACACTATGAGACCGATGTACCTTGGAGCTTAAGTCACAAGGAGCTGACCATGCTTTATGTGTCATGAGTTACTGTGTCTGGGAAAACTCTGAGAATTAGATGTAGCCGCTCCTATCCCTCATGAGAATTGTTGCTTTTCAATTGAATCATGGCGTCATATAAGTGACAGAGATGGCTATCCAAAATTAATTTGGATATCAGGAACCAAGACCTCCTTCCAGCATCTCTAGACCTCTGTCTCGAGAAAGTAACCAAATGGATGAATAGTTCCTGCCTTAAACTAAACGGATACAAAACGGAGCTTATGATCCTGGGTAATAATCTTAACTCTCTTATGAGTTTGTGCTGGCCGAGCTGTTTGGGTCCCCCTCCTGCTCTGAAAACAACTACAAAGTGCCTATGTAAGCGGCTGGATAAAGCTATTAATTTTTATTCCCAAGCAGCTAAGCTAGCAGCCACCTGCTACGGCATGCTCAGGATGCTTCGGAAAATTCTCCCTCCACTCCCTCCCACCTTGAAGAGATTGGTGGTCCAGGCACACATTCTCTCACACCTGGACTATGGCAACTTACTCTATTTGAGAGCCTCAAAAGCCTCAATAAGGAAACTGAAGGTGGTACACAACTTCGCTGCCCGGACACTGTATAACATCCCAGACTTAAATCTGCCAACAGCCTTGAGCACACTCCATTGGCTCACGGTGGCAGAGAGGATTACATTTAAATCACTCTATATCCCACAAAGGGCATTCCTTGACAAAGGGCCTATGATCTCTCATTCCTTGATATCTTCCTATTCTCCTCAGAGAACTTTGAGATCATCTAACACACATTTGACCAAAGTCCCTACAGTTAGAAGGGCAAAATACAAGGGAAGCTCTTTGTCTATAATGTGGCCTAACACTAGAAAAGCCTTCCCCACATCCTGAAAGGAAATTCCTTTTTAAAAACTATTAAAGACTTTGCTCTTCCAGAATAGCTCCCTCTAAGTACCTCTAGCTAGTCTGCGTTGAACTATCAGCACAGGGATGCCCATGGGTAGCTATGCGTGCTACAAGAGCAGAATAGAATAGAATGTGAGATTGTTACTGATCTGTAAAACAACTTGGTTCTTGAAGAATTATGAGATATTTCTATTGGTAAACTGTATGTGGGCCATTTCCTCAAGCAATTCATGGCCCCACATTTATAGTGTTTCACCCCAGCGGCGGTATCGAGTAAAGGTGTGGTGGCAAAGGGTAAATCTTTTCAGGGGCTGCAGCCATTATCCACTTCAGGCCCAAATTATAATTTTGAACATTCATAACGGGGTTTAGTTGACTTCTAGATGGCAGAGGTAGGTCCAAAGTTCCTGAGTAAAAGACCAGCATCTTTCCACCAGATGAATTTCTCTGCATAGAACCCCACCCATACAGCTCAAAAAATCCTTTCAAGATATTTTTATTAGCAGTATTTGACTTGATAAGCCCCGATTTGCACTCCCTCATAATAGCTTAAGGGAGACAAAGATGCAATACAGAGAAAAACATAGTCACAAGTCAATCAGCCCTAAACCATAAGACAATTCCATAATAAAACAAAAGAAGACTTTTCAACTTGCAGAAGTACTTTAAAATAATTCTGGAACATTGGTCATGGAACCATAAGGGGTGATAAGCCCAACCTCTTCTGGGTGATTACAGGTGAAGACGGGCCCACCCTGTGCAGTGGAAACACATTATGTGCTATATATCACACTGCAGGAACACTGTAGGCACTATATAGCGCAGTAACAGCAGCCCCTCGGCCTCTGGGAGCAGCAGGGTGTTGGGGGGCTGAAAGTCCTGCCAGACCCTCAATACCGCAGATAGCTTTTTCCAGACAGCCGGATCACAGCAGCCGATATTTAGTGCATTAGGAGCAACCTCTCCTCAGGGCATTGGGGGGACTGGTCGTCCTGTAAGACCTCTGGCATCAAAGATGGCTCTTTCCCTAGGATGTAATGCTTGTCTTGACGTACACCACAAATTTTAGATTTTCTGCCTGAGGGATCCCATAAGGGCTTGTTGGTGGCTCCATTAAATGTCCAGTTAGCTGGCTTTAAGATATTCTTTCAGCAATGGGGCATTTTGATGATCTGATGCCTCCCCTGAATCCCGATTGGAAACTGTTGGTGCCCCCATTACATTTGTCTTTAGTTTTGACTGACTTTTAGAGACCTCAATTTGAGGCACTTGATTTGATATATTTGTATTTGCTGTCTTTTAAAGTGTTTTCAGTAACTGTGACATTTCACAGATGTCTGGGGAATTTGGGTTTTTCTAAGTCATTTGTATCATGTGAGACATATTGACTTCTAAGGGTGGCCTTCCTCCCTGCTTACCTGTCTCAATTCTGTTTGTGACTACTGAAAAAATGGGGAGGAGGGGATTCTCAAATGGTGGCTATACCATCCTTATAAAATAAATTCCTAATAAAAAAAAATACATAATCTGCACAAAATGGAATTTATTTATGTGTTGAAGGATACGATGAACTAATTAAGATCCCATGAATTTGGAACAAGTGAAAAGTCTTGGAACAAGAACCCTCAAACTCTCAATGTTGAATAATTTATTATTGGTTCTTGTTCTCACCTAGACACTAAGGGGCCGATTCCGATCTTGGTCTGAAGGGCACCGAATCAGGATCGACATTAGCGGATCGGATTCGGACGCTGAATTTCTGTCCAGTTCGTACACGGGTCCAGCCGTCGAAGTACGATGTGAACAAGCGCAAAATCTCTGTCCGAATCGTTTCCGGGTCCAAACCGCTCCGTACGTCTCGGTCGTAAGCTAACCGTGATATGCAATAGAGGCGAATTCCGACCGAGCCAGTACGATGCTTGATTCGGACAGCTGGATCGAATCGGAGCTTCCAGCTCGCAATAGCTCCCGGAGGTGGGCTTTGAGGGTCCGCATCGGACCCCCTGTTACCTGCATCCTTACAAATCGGACACAGGGGAGACCCATGGGTCTCCCCAACATAGGCATGTACGTGCAGATGGCACCAACACGTACCCACTGTAGGGGGCACACTTGTCCGCGACGTACCCATTCAGTCAATGGGAGCCCATGTAACTATACGCACGACCGGCTCCCATTGACTTCAATGGGAGTCCGACCGAACCGAGTCCAACTGGATACGGCCGCATCATACTCGCACGGTCGGACTGCAGGAGTCCGGTTCGGTCGGAAATCACCCCAGATCCGGATTGGTCGGAGTGCTTTCCAACCGAGATCAGAATGGGCCCCTAAGTGCATTAGGTTGGGATCAACCACTGCTTGGTGCTCTTTGATATAGAATTATAAATGGGACAGGATCCAAACAATGATGAAGGATAAAATGGTCTAGTGAAATGTTCTACAATGAGTTTTAGGAGTGTCATTAACATTGATGTTAATGTGCCAACGACACATGTATGTACAAAAACTAAATCAAATCACTGTTGTCGAAATCTCCTGATATGACCTCTCCATTATCCCTGAGTAAGAAATACATGGTCAGGCAGGCACTGCACCCTAGGCCTAAACCTACTGATTGATAGATCACAGGTGGGGTGGCACGTAACCAGCAGGACAAACATATGTACAGGAAAAACCAAGTTAGTCCCACTAGGGTGCAGAGACAGAATATCGAGTCATAAATATCAAGTTGCACAAATATCGAGGTATATATATCATGGATCAGAAATATCGACAGCAAGAATATAGTGATCAAGAATATCGATTTAAGGTAAGTAATATCAATTTTTAAAAATATTGAAGTGTTTAATAACATTTGCAGAAATATAGTTGTTAAAAATATCATTTTTATTATTGGTAGGTATTTTAGAATATATTTTATATGCATGTGATGTGTGTTTTTTGTATAAGAATTGTTTTTATTTTTAATATGTGTTACATTTTTAGTAGTTATTGTTTTTTATTTGAATTTTGCGCTTTTAGTTCCGTAGCGGTTTATGGGTTTATAGGGGAATAGGGTGGGAAGTAATATAATTATATTAAATTTATTGTTTAAATTAAATTAATTAATATTTATTAATTCAATTTATTAATATGTGTTTAATTGAGATGTTTAGTGTTAAATGTGCAAAGTAAATTATTAATAAATAATTAATAATTGGTTGTTAATTATTTTTAATTAAAGAATTGGTAATTAATGATGGTAATTGTGTAATGAATTTTAGGTGTGTGTTGTGGTGTTTATAGGTGTAAAGGGTGGGAAGTAATGTATTTTTAATTCATGAATTAATTGGTTGTTAATTAGTTTTAATGAATGAATTTGTAATTTATTTTGGTAATTGAGTAATTAATTGTAGGTGTGTGTTGTGGTATTAATAGGTGTAAAGGGTAGAAAATAATATATTTTTATTTGAATTAATAATTGGTTAATTCATTTTTATGAATTAATTAGTAATTAATTATAGTAATTGTGCAATTAATTTCAGGTGTGTGCTGTGGTGTTTATAGGAGTAAAGGGTTGTAAGTAATGTGTGTTTAATTAATAGATAGTTGTTTATTCATGTTAATTATTTGATATTTATTTTGGGTAGTTATTTATTTTCTTGTGTGTTGTTTTTACTTTTAAAAGGGTACAGGGTGGGAATTATTTAAATTTAAATATTTAATTATTAGTTGTGAATAGTAATAGGTTTACATTTTAAAATAGGTTGTATTTGTGTTTTATTTGTTTTATAGTTTAGTTTAGGTGTGTATTGTGGATATTATAGAGTTACAGTTTGTTTAGTTAATTATTGTTTATTTGTTTTTTATTAATACTATGTTTTAATTGATTATGGTAATTATGTAAGTACATTTAATAAACAATGTTTAAGTGTTTGGTTATTGGTGTGGTGTTATAGGGTTATATACATTTATGTTTTAATTAAAAAAATTATTTTAAAATATTTTCTAGTTTAAAATAATTATTTTTTGTAAATATATAATTATTTTATTTTATATAATATTATCAGGTTTTTGTTATATGTAATTAATATTTAATATGGACTTGGACTCTACCACCCCAGTCCTGGACCTTTCGAAGTGGGCCTAAAGTGCTTTGCCAGCCTATGTGGACCCACTGTAACTGGGGTATCACCTATGCTGTGTGGTACAAACCAGAGCAAAACTGACATACTACTGCTACAGCATGGATCGGACCTCTCGCAAAGACTTGTATCGCCTCTGCAGCCTCTTTGGAACAGTGGCAGTGTGAAGCATCCTTGACACAGGCCCTTTCATCCCCCGTCGACAGCAGCTTTGCTGATGATGCCGGACTCTGCTTTGCAGCCTTGTAGTTCATGGGAACTGACATATTGCCTCGACTGCACAATGCATCCTCGCTGCTGGACTTCACATCGCAAGCCCTTGTCGACGGCATCCTCAGCAATGATGCTGGGACTTGCTTTGCACCCTCGCTGATTCTCTGAACCAATGCATCACCTCCCTGGCACAACGCTACTTCAAATCAGATCCTTGTAATGCTCTACAAACAAGGATTTAAGGTACTTTGGTCAGTGGGTCTAGTTGGGTTTCTGTAGACATCGCGGTCAACCAGAAGTTGTGACTTTGTCCAGGTCCGGCGCAACCAGATAGCCACAGTTGTCCCTTCGTGCTTTTTGAATATCTCTGGTTCTACTGATTGGATTTTCAGAATTTTGTTCTTGTTTTATTTATTAAAAAGTTATCTATTTTTCTAATGTGGTGTGGTATCCTTTTCGAATGTGTTTTTCACTTTATTACAGTTTGAAGTGTTAAAGAAAATACTTTTCGTATTGCCTCTAAGCTAAGCCTGACTGCTCTGTGCCAAGCTACCACGGGGCTGAGCACAGGTTAATTTAGGGTTAGCTTGTGCCTCACCCTTACAAGGATTGTGGTTTCTGCTTGACGAGGTCTCACATCCCAGTCAACCATTAACCCAATTTTTCACAAGTATCTGCTGTTTCTCCTTATGAACTATGTTCAGAAGCCTCCAGATGTGAGGTTATTTCTGGACTCTGAGCACTCATGGAAGTTGTAGACCATCAAGTGGTTTTACTGTTGTGATGAGTTGCTTGAAAGCGCTGGATCCATTGGCCATTTTGGATAGCTGCTAAGAAAAGAAAAACAAAATTTAATTGCACCAACCTTTCCTTTGTTCCATAATAGAAGTGAAACTTTCCTTCACTTAGATAGGACATTTTATATTTTCAGTAAAATTATGTTTTTAAGTAATTAATCTTGACATTTGCAAATCAGTATATTAGTTTATGAAGGAATTAATGTTTCAATGTGTATATATAATCACTAAGAAGTGTAAGAGTGTTGTTATAATAGGAGAGATAATGTGTTTACCACAGGAGCATGAGACGTCAAAACATTAAGGGCCAGATGTACGTGCGTTTTGCAATTCCCATTGGGGTTGCAAATTGCGAGGTTCATTAATAATAATGAGCCTCTCGCAATTTGCGAGCCCATTGAGAATGACAGGCCCTCCCAGGTATGGTGGCCTGCTGGGCTCAGCAGACCACCAGGTCTAAGACTTCTTTTAAATAAGCATTTTTTTTAAATACAGCCTGTTTTCCTCCAAGGAAAAGGGGATGTTTTTTTTTTTCATAAATTAAACATTTCCGTTTAATTTTTTTAAGGGCAGTAAGTAGTCCCAGGGACTACTGCCTGCCCTTAAAAAATATTTTTAGAGACAGTCACAAAGTGGAAGGTGTCCCCTGGGGACCCTTTCCGAATTGCGAATGCATTACCACCCTCTTGAAGAGGGTGGTAATTTGCGAGTGTTTTGCTACCGCAATTGCGGTAACAAAACATTCATACATTGATTTTCGGATGCAATTAGGAAGGGACGCCCCTTCCTAATTGCGACTCGCAATTCTTAAATATTATTTTTAGGAATTGTACATGGCCCTGGGCCATTTTGCATGCACAAACGGGTCGCAAACCCGTTGATGAAGCATGCCACTTTGGTGGGTGATGGGAATCCGTCCTCTTAATTGAGGCTCCTTTTCTGTTAGTACTCCTCTGAGGTGTGTACTGCTTAAACGTCTGTCTATATATTCTTCGTTGAAGACCCGCAGATTTCTTGTTGTTGTCAGATTTGGATAGGGGACTTATCCACGCAGGTCTATAATCTTCCCTTGGACCCTCTCTTTACCTGGTAATTTATTGACCTCTCAATCGACCCAGAGTCAGGGATATGTGGTCAGGCAGGTCCCACGACCTATGCCCATGCCTATCGAGTAACAGGTCACAAGTCGGGTCCTCCATCAACCAAAAACACACACACACAGGGAAAGACCTGATCGATTGCACAGATAGATAGTTGCCCCAAAAAAAAGTCTGACATAATTGCCCCAATAAAACCCGTTTGACCAAAGGCTTGCATTCCTCAAAAATACCACAAAGCTAGACACCATGTGTAGATAGGCACACTCAACCAATCAGGACAGGTCAGGCACATCAAATGTAGTGATCGTGAGCTCTTCATGCCAGACATCTGGACACATACACACTGGCCCACACTAGCTCTCCCCAAGGATGAGAGCTATCTGTGCTCTTATCAGATGCTCGAGTTTGTTGATTTACAACTGAAAAGGTTTTTGGGAATGTAGAAAAGTTTTTTATTGTACCTCTAGAACTGATTAACTGGACTGCCAAATCTTGGTTCATTGAGAGATTTTGAGCAGAGGCTTTCTGTCCAGGCTTCCCCAGCCGTATCATTTAATTAAACCTACTTGTTCCTGTTTTGCAAAATTCCTCTCGTCTTTTAATTTATTTATGGTAAATTCATATCTGAGCAACATTAGCATATGCACTATATCTTAACTCTGGCTGGCTGCTCACTTTACCTATGATCATTCCTAATTTAAGTAACATTTTCTTCTTTGTATTTTGGGAAATTGACACATTGGCTCTTAGAGTCTCAGTTCTTCCAATGCCCTAAGATTGGCCATCTCATTGAGGTGATTTGTCAAACAGTAGACCCTCTCTTTCAGGTACAGTCTTCAGCCTACCACACAGATGCATTGCTAGTTCTGGTGAAATTCCTTTGTGATATCAAAAGAATGATTAGACTTTGGGTGGACTGTGTTGATTTGTTGTATTCAAGGGAGCTATGGATTGGCACAGTTCCATTAACATACACTGCTTCTTTTTTCTAGTACGTGTGATGGCGGCCAGTGGTCCTGCACCGAAAAGCCCTGCTCTGGCAAATGCTCATTTACAGGAGGATCTCACGTAGTAACATTTGATGAGACAGCCTACACTTTCCATGGTGACTGCAAGTACCTCTTATCAAAGGTGATCTAATGGCCAAGAGTGCCATTTCATTGAATGTTGTGTTTGACACTCTAGTTATGCCAGGTGGTGTTCACTAATTAAGAAGCAAGGGAATGGTTTAGTACTTGAACTTCACAGACATCACATTAAAGGGCATATGTACAAAGACTGAACGCTGCCGTAGCACCAATTTTTTGACGTTAAGGCAGCTTTATTTTTATCGCCTTATTTACAAGTTGCCGCTGACCTCAGTTAGGGGCAGTTTTCTGGCAAAACTAGAATTTTTAAGATCGCCACTTCTGTTGGCGGGAGTTAACGAAAATGAGATGCAAGGTAGGAGTTCCTGTGCAAAAACTGCTGCTAACCCCAGTTCGCGTTATTTACAAGGAATTCCTTATACGGAGCAAAACGAAAAACACTGCCTCTAACGGCAGTTAGCTGTTTTTTTAGACCAGAAAATAGCTGTTCTTTAAAATTGTGAAAACACTTGGGACCTCATATCAGAACGTTTTGGTGCTGGACAGCGCTGCAAGGAATGTAGCTGCGTTACCCTGCGTCAAAATTACAGGGCAGGAATGCGCACCATGTAAATGTAAATGTATGTGTCTTGTAAAGCGCACTGCTGCCCTGAGGCGTCGTGGCGCTGTAGACCGCTGGGGAACCCGTCCTGGCTATCCCTGTGAGATGGTCCCTACTGGGTATCTCCAAGGTGAAACCAGGCATCCCCGGCGAATGTGGGGGGCCGTTGTAGAGATGAGGCAAGCTAATGCCCAGAGTTGCCGAGTGTGATCCCTGGTTAGAGTAGGCACCGAGGCGAGAATTATCGAGTCCGCTGACCCTGGTCCACAACCCTGCCGCGTCGGGAATTGAACCCTGGTCCCGGGCCGTTCTCTGCTTCCAGGTCTGCCGCCTCTAACCAGTGAGCCACACCACTCCACTATCAATAAGATAGGGTGCATTCCTGGGCCTCATTCATGAAAAGTGTTGCATTGCTGTGACAAACAGCTTTGTACAACTTTTCATAACGACCTTCTTGCAACACCATGGATACGCTGTATTCACTGTACGGTGCTCCATGTCTCAATTATTGACAGCTACATCTGGAATCCTGATGTATCTCTCAGGGCTAAGGTCACGCATTGCTGCAGTTGTGTCACAAGCATGCCACAACTCCAGCAATGCATGGGGCCAGTCTATCCCTGTGGCACAGTGTCACCCCTATGCCTGCCATGAGGCAAGCGTAAAGTACTGATGCAGTGGCATCCTACAATTGTTGCAGTGGAATCTGATGGATTTCACTGTGCCACTCCTATGAGGCTTTGTTGCATGGGAATGCCCCCCTGCATACATCATACTTGATGCAGGTATAATGTGGCACAGGGCTTCACAAGGTCATGAATATGTCTAGATGCATCTCTTTGCAAATACGGCACAACGTGGTGCAAGAATCTCACTGCAAGTACATCAAGGAAATGTGGCACTGGCGGGGCGAAACTTTCAGAAGGGGCTCATGAATAAGCCCTTCTGTCTTTTTCCCAAATGCTGGCGCACAATGGCTGCGCAAGGCGGTCTTCTCACACAAGTCAGCAACGTGTCTCCATGTGACCTGCCAGATGTCATCACTGGGTAAGGGCGATCGCCGTGCCTCAATGTCTACCGCCATGGCCCAGCGGCTGAACCTCCCCATGCAGGAGTAGCAACAGGGCCCCCTTAGGCGCAACAATTAATGAGTTTGTAAATCTTGGTTTGCAATATATTTGCTCTCAATGCCGTTCTGTTAACCAGAGAGTTGAAATACAGAGAGCAGAGAGAACATTATTTCCCAGTGTTTTCGTGAACAGCTGATGTGAGAAGTGGTACTAGTGTGCGTAAATTATTTGGATAGAATACACAGACTGTCGTTCAAAAACGCACTTACTGCATGTTAACACGGCACAGTCAGGCATGTAAAATGTCCTTGCACCAATGAAAATGTGTTCATGTGATATCAGCATGAATAACTAACAATTGTTTGCACTGGAGTGGAGAATCAATTTATAAATGTATCTTCAACCAAAATTTCATGGACACATGAACCATAAAAGGCACGTATATATCATCTAGAGTTTGGCGATGGACCACTGCACATTGTGTCACAAAAGCCTTTAGATATCAAAGACGTGTTGATTTGTACCTGGGATTTTGAACTTCAGGACCATGGACCTCTTGGAGAAGGAACTTGAAGGAAGAACAAAGCCACCTACACTTTGGTAAACATTTTACACTGGACATCAATTCTTGCAAGGGTTACCACGGATGTATGACATTACAACGCATGCTTTTACATCGCATGCCTTTACAACGCAAGTATTACAACGCAGTCCATTACAACGCATAGTGCTTTGGGGTGCTGGATAGTGAATAGTTGAATTTACTATTCCAACTCCAGTCCCCGTGGACACTAGGGAAGGTTATTGGATAGTAAATTAACATATTCCCTATCCTATAGCGCCCCCCAGAGCAATGCGTTGTAATAGTTTGCGTTGTAATGGTTGCGTTGTAAAGGCTCTGCGATGTAAAAGTTGCGATGTAAAGGTTGTTTACCGTTACCACTGAGGAATACCAGATACTGGTTTAGACCTACATTCATTTGAATTCTAGCTACACTTCAGAATTTCTCCTGGAACTTTCTGACACTGTGAGAAGTCTGGAATGTGACACGAAACTCTTTAAACATTTTTACCTAAATAGACAAGGCCAGTGTGCTGATAATTACAGAGAGTGTGTTTCAGAGTGAAAGCCCTTGGATTTTAAGTGTCTGACTCTCTCAGACCTTCAGTATTTTCAGAGGGTCTTAAAGAAGGATTAGTTGAATGAGCACAAACAGAGTCCTCGAGTATGATATTGTATTGTAATGTTGATGTTCTGTGCAGTCTTTCAAGTTTGCATTTAGGATTAAGGGCCTCCCTTAAAATTGAGTCAAAACTGCCATTGCTAAAAGTTGGAAGATGATCAGTCCGCAAAACTCTTGAATCAGCCACCTCATTTATAAGGTGGGAAGTGCTGTGCTTTTGGCAGTTGAGCGATAGCACCATACCATCTAAAACACCTTCACTAATGCGCAATCACAGCTCACGTGGTGCGGGAAGGTCTGCTTACTAGGAGCCAGTCTTCCAACCTAATGAGACCTGCTGTGAGTCTAGTTTTCCTTTCAAAGACCTCTACGCCCAGCATGGTGGAACTGCACAGGAGACACAGAAACAATGGGGCATATTACCAAGGGCCATTATCGCCCCTTTAGCGGCGATAATTTTATCGCCCTTTTACCAAGCTGTCGCTAACACCAGTTAGCGACAGCTTGTAGGCGATAGCGCGCATTTAGGGGCCCACTTTGCATGTCAGCGATAATTATCGCTAATGACATGCAAAGTGGGCGTGCCAAAATGTCAGCGACTGAAAACAGTCGCTGCAATCGCTATTGCCTATGATTAACACGGGCATAGTTTTGGAAATATTCTCGCTAAGCGCGAATATCTCCAAAAGCTAACGCCTGCCCTGACCAGTTCTTAGCCATTTTATCCAATGAGAGGTGGATAACATGGCTAAGAGCATTGTCACGGTAATGCCTGAATATCGCTGTATTGACAGCGATATTCACGCATTTCGCCTGTTTTTTATCGCTCTTGAGATAAACCTTGCTAATAGCAAGGTATCTCAGCGATAAAAACAGGTGATGAGCGGCGTTAGAAATATTCCCGCTAAGCCAACCTAGCGATAATTATCGCTAGTTGTTGGTAATATGCCCCAATGTTCTCCATGTTCCTGAAGAAAACTCCTACCATGTGAGGGACATTGAGTTTCAGTTGTCAAAAACAAACCTGTTTGGTCGTTTGTTTACGGAAAACAAAACAAAAATCCCTTCCCGTTCTCTATTTTGCTTTGGTACAGTAAACTCGCCAGCATTAATTTTTTGTCCCAACTGCTGTCACTATGACGACAAGAACAGTTTCAACTAAAAACAAAGCAGTGTCAACACAAAACTTAATAAATGGTGCGCTGGCCAACGTAGTACCAATGAAGGTGGCAATTCATACATAAAATAATATTTTAAAAAATGAATTCAGGCAATTTTACTACAATATCAAGTTTTAAATATGGCCCCACTCAAAAAATATAGCCGGAATTTTGACTACAATAATGTGAAGGTAAATGTATGTCGGTGAGTATAGATTTTTTTCTAATCAACTTTATTTCAAGATTTTTCATAGTAACAATACCTGCAGACATAGCAAACAGTAGACACCTCTGCAGCATTTCTTTACCAATCCCCCCAGCACGCTTATTTTATCTTGAATAGCCCTGCCAGCACGTGTCCATTCCATCTGGTCCCTGACATTTCCCACTCCACTACCTCATAACCAATACTGAGTATAAGTCACATCCTTTCCCTAGTCCGTGGATCTACCATTTGTGCCCCCTTTCTCCATTACATCCCCTACTTTTTCGATTCAAGTGTAACCTGTGTCTCCATAGAGCAGCTCCTGGTGCCACAGGAGGAGCTGTCAGGACAACTTTTTGTATCCCCAGCCATCGAAGGTTGTTAGTATTGCACCCCAGGCCTCTAGATCTTCAGCCACTTTGTCATCTCTATTTGGGAGCCTAACGCGTGTCTCCTCTGTCGTTGCCCATTATACGGTGTGTTTTGACCATCGGTCCACTGCTGGCCCCTGAACACCCTACCATCCCACAACAATGTGTCGCTTTGACGGAAGGATTGCTAACTGGAGGTACTTCTACTGCATCTTTCCTTAATGAGGCATGCCGCTATGCCCAATAGGCACTGCTTGGGTGACGGGTCAAGTGGTAGTCTCGTTGCTACACGGATCATGTCCACCACCACCCGCCAACACAGTAGTACATTGCCATGCCATGTGCGGAAACATAGCCCGTCTGTCACCACACCAGCAGCATGTTGCCGATCTTTGCCTAAATATTCTGCTTAGGTAAATGAGTGTGAGGTGTGTACGATGAACATAGTTAAAATGAATCAACTTGAATCTAGCATTACCGGAGACCACACTGACTAGTGAGCACGTCATTTCTCATTCATTATCTGTAAGCTGGCTCTCCAGGTCATCCCCCAGGCCATGATGTACATCAACTGTCATCTGTGCCCATCTGTTTCGAACAGTCTGAATTGACACACTTGTAGCAGTTTATTGGCTAGTAATAGTGTGTATACTGTCATTGGAAGCGTTGGCAGTGGCAATGGGTGGTACAAGCTGGGGTGGCCTCCTCACGAATGCCCTGGCACTTATTATTTTACAAATGAGGCACTGGGGGTGAGTGAGTTTGGGATGGCATTTAGATACGTAGGAAGGACCACTATTTTCGCAACGGCCACTCTACCCATGATGGTCAGTGGCTTGCCTGGGCAGAACTGGACCAACAAATGCAAGCCCTTCAAAATTCTGTCAACATTATGGGCATACTGCGTTTCTGTAGTTGGTGCTGCCATGATACCAAGGTGTCGGAATTTGTCCTTTTCCTAGTGTATTGCCAGGTCTTTTAAGCGATCCTTGGGGGTCCCGGCCAAAGCACCCGGGGGTGGGGGGGGTGTCAAAAATACCTTTATGCATATTAGGCCTCAATCCTGTCACTTCCTCAAACTCTCGGAGTGCAACTTTAATACTGGAACCGATTCATCAGGCCTCCTCAGGTAAAAGAGGGCATTGTGCACGTAAAGTGAGATTACACGTGTGGTATTACCCAATCAGATCTCCCACTCGCCAAACTTCTTCTGCAGCTTGGTAGGTGACAACGGGCATCCCTGTCTGGCGCCATGTTGTATCTCTAGAACCCCTGTATTTCCTTGCTGGTTCTAACGTGGACTGAGGATTTGCCTAGAGTAGTCTGACATAGACATAGAAATTCCTTCTGACACTTCCATTGAGTATGACCTTATAAGTGTATCAAAGGCCTTGGCAATGTCCACAAAGGGCACAATCAACTCATCATTATTGTCTCACACCAAGTGGCACATGTGCGTGAGCCCCATAATGTTGATAGTGATACTGCAAGCTGGTATAAAGCCGCAGGGGTCCTCGTGCACCAAAAGTCGGATCACCCACTGCAAGTGTGCTGCCACCCTTCTGTAGTCATGGTCAGCGGCCTATAGGATGCTACCTACGTGGAGCCCCCTGGTTTTAGCAGCATACAGATGAGTACCTCCTCTAACAATGAGAAAAGCTTCCTGCAAGCCAGAGCTTCCGCTAACACCTCCAGTAATTCCTCAGACCTGCTATATATTTACTATTCTTAAGTCCCCATCTACCATGGGTACATGTATATCTATATTCTGTATGCAATATTATTGCAAGATGATATTTTGTCACTCCATATTGTGACTTCCACCCAATTTCATGGCCAATTAAAGTGAATACCAAGGCATCTTACTATCTAAGGACCTTATTGTAGAATTGTGGATTGCATGGATAATTTGCTATTTGTGGGAGTCAAGGAAAGAAGCATCTGGAGTCAAAGAAGTATTCCTTGCGCTAGACCATAATTTCATGAATCATTCAATAAGATTATGAATTCTTTGAACTTGTTCATTAACATAAGGAGTCATCAATTATTTTCACAAAGAATCATTAATTTGGGATTATGAACATTATATTGCATTAAAGCCTTCTTAGAAAACTTATAACAATAAGGAGTTGCCTTAGAGGAACATATGTATTAGTTGTTTAGGGGAGCTATATGGTCTTAATGAACACTTATCATGTTGCAGTGAACCAGTTACATTAAACAAATCTGAGCCACAGAACGTTCTCACATAACACAGATGTGCCTATTCACAAAATGCATTTTGTATACTATTAGTACTAAAAAAGTGCTATAAAAGTATTAGAAAATGCTATTCACAAATTCTATCTTTTCTATGGGACATAAGTTTACTACTTAGGGGCAGATTCCGATGTCGGATGGACCGCAGTCCGTCCGACATCTGTCAGGAACCCTAACTGACCGACCTACTGTCATCGGTTACGGACTTGCAAGTACAATGCGACCGATCCCTGTTTGGCACCCCAAGGTGCCTGCCAACGGGTGCAGGGATCAACAGGGTGGTGCCACCCAAGGCGCCATTTGGTGACCTCACACCCATGGGGGGGCTACTGGGGGTCCCCAAAGACAGTTTCCGACTGCCTTTTTGTGCCAGAAAGACTAGTGGCCGGGGGAGTACTGAAGGGTTTCCGGATGGCGAATGGGCTCTCCAAGCCCGCCATAAGCCATCTGGAATCCGAGTTGAATTCTTTTCCGATCAAGCTCATCAGAATGGCTTGGTCGGAGAGGAATCCGAACGGCACATTCCGATGCGGGCGGAAGGGTTCCGATCGTCGGTCAGAGCCCTTCCGTCCGACATCAGAATCGACCCCTAAGTAGTAAATGTGGGTGGGGTCAAGGAGCATGACTGGAAAAGGGGTAAAACTACTACTAAATAGGAGAGGTGCAAGGAGGAGTAAAGAAGGGTCTGAGGAGCTGGTGCCGGATGTACAACCATTTTTTACAGCCGCAAACAGGACAGGAGAACCTCCTGTTTGGGGCCGAAAAAAGGGTAATAGCATGTACAAATGCTATATTGCAAGACCCTGACTCGCAAAATAGCATTTGCGACTCTCGCTATTAGAAGGGGGTTGTCCTTCCTAATAGGGAGTCAACATGCTAAGCACGACTGTTTTGCGGCTGCAAAACACTCACAGTTTACCACCTACTACAAGTGGGTGGTAAACCACTCGCAAAGGGGGAGGGGTCACCTCTTCCCCTTTGTGAGTATGTCCAGAGACCACTGCCGGCCCTTAAAAAAATGAAACTGAGAAGTTTCCTTTTCCTTTTTTAAATGCATCCCGTTTTCCTTTAGGGAAAACGGGATGCATTAAAAAAAAGCTGCTTTATTAAAAAGCAGTCCCAGACATGGTGGTCTTCTGAGCCCAGCAGGCCACCATCCCTGGGAGGGTTGTCATTCCCAATGGGCTCGCAAATTGCGAGAGCCTCATTAATATTAATAAGCCTTGCAATTTGTGACCCCATTGGGAATCGCAAACAGTGTGAAATACACTGTTGTACATTGGAAATTGTGCCTCGCAAATTGCGACTCACAAAAGAGTTGCAATTTTTGGTGCACAATTTTCTTGGTCATACATCTGGCCCTAGGTCTATTGCTATACATAATGGGCATTTATGAAGTTACTACAGCCACAAAGGGACCCCAAACTGTAGTACATGAATCCATCTCAGAGCTGGAGCAAATCGAGCACCACAAATTTCCAGCCAATGGTATTCTAACACCATTCCATAGAAAATAATGGGAGTAGGGACTTAAAATAAAACCCCATATGCAATATTGGCAAATGAAATACATTATTTAAAATAGGTAAAAATATCAATAGTTTTAAATTAATGTTAATAAAATCTAAAAATAAAACATTTTTGATTTTATTTTCAAATATGTATTGTTTTTTTAATGTATACATTAACACAAACTAAATGTCATTAAAATATGATCAAATATGATCAAATTGCTCTTGACTAATTCTATATAAAACCTTAATAATTATTAATGTATGATACAAATATAAATCATGCTCTAGGATGAAATGTAGTTTTTGAAGTGCAAGAGAACATTACACATGCAAATTACTCACAGGTGTAAACTAACAGTTTCATTCAACTGTAGAGAATTGGAAATAAAGATTTGCAGTATCAGAAGTTAGATGACAATCAATATATTAGCATCACTAAGGGTCTAATTTACAGGAGCATTTGTAAATTGTGAATACCTGTTAGCTTAGCAATCATAATTTAAAAGTGGTGCGATGTTTATCACCCCCGGGATGTATTAGATGCAATACATTTGACACCTTCTAATAAATTTCAGGATTCAAACCTGTCAGATGAAGTGACAGACTCATTGGGGACATTTACTTTCACTGTCCCGGGCCCCGTCGTACTGTGGCTTTGGAAACTGGGTCAAGTAAACCCCTTCTGTACTTTCAGTGGTAGTGGTAGAGATAGCGCGCAGTCACAGGCTTCTCAGGGAGGTTTGTGTTGGGGTTCACAGTCCCAGCACAGAGCACCTCAACAATGTGAAAGGAAATATGGCTCAACCCACTCTCTGCATGGGACATCGCTAAAGCCATCCCTGCTAGCTACAAGATATCCAGGCAAGATCATCAGCTCAAGCCTGGAGGTGGGGTTGCTCTCATTTTCTAAGATACCACCAACTGCACCACCTGCTGCAAAACCATGACTAGCTACATGAAACACCTCACATTCAAGATACGCATCAAGTCCAACTTCCCTCTTGGTGGAACCCTCATATTCAGACCACCACGACCCAACGCCAGTTTTGCCAGCAACATCACAGACTTCATTATACCCATCATTATCACAACTAGCCAAATTCTGTGGCACTTTTAGAAAATATCAGAAACCTCAGCCTCACCCAGTCTATTACTGAACCTACCCACACCCCTGGAGATCTATTGGAACTGATATTCTCCTTATTCAGAAACATCACAGTCGACAAGCCAACTATGACCTGGGCCAACCACACCCTCATCGGGTTTGGCATACCCACCCTGCAACACCACAGACCTACCACCACTTTATAGCCTACCACATATGGAAATACATCACATAAAAGCACTGGAATTCCCTCTCCATGTACAGGCCGCTCCAGGAATCCTAAATACTGTAAGTAGCAACTTGCCAATAGCCAAGAAGAACCTCAACAGCTGGATCACTGCATGCCCCAATACCCTGCCGCCTGGAGTGCAACCCAATAGCAAGAAGCCAAACTCAGGCCAGCTGTGCACAGAGGAACTCAGGCTGACAAAATGCACTACATGCAGCGAGAGGGAACAAGCCAAGACACCATAGAAAATACATGTTTAAATCCGCCCTAAGATGCTACCACCTGCATATGCAGAACACCAAGAGCACAGCTCTTGCAGATCTCATCAATGCTGGCACAAACTGAAGCTAGCCACTAAGGCAGGCTGGTGTGTGTATCATGGATTGGATGCTGCAGCTTTGCAGGCTTCTTCTTTTGGGGTGGCAGGGACTGGTTGGGTACATGTTCAGGAGTGCTGCGTTCATGCTGACTGTGATCTGGCACCCAGAAAGTTCCATGGATTATTGCTGAGCATGGTTTCAGTCAGGCAAGCCTTTAGGGCAAACGTTGACAAGTGGCTTGGCAGCAACAACAGGGATGGCAGTTCCTCTGAGGTAATCAAGGATTTGCTTCCAATTCTGGCCATACTAGTCACAAGGGCTTTGAATAGACAGACTACAGCACAATGCTCAACTGCTTCTTCGCCACACCAATAGTTTGCTTTTCCTACAGAGTTGTGTCACTCCTTCCCTCTCACTCATACAGGAAACTCTGGGTTCCCACAACCAGTCAGGCAGTCCTTCAAACAGATCAGACTCCATGTGATGTCTGTTACCTGTGAGAAGCTGTTTGTCAGGCAAACACATGGCCCTGGCTGTGCAGTAGTTATCTGGGAAGTCCGAGGAGTAGTCACAGGACACTTGGAACTGAAACAAGTGGGTCAGTAGGTCCCATTCTTATACAGGAATCTTCTTCTCAAGTTGTCCTTCAGCCTTAGGCTTAGTCTTAAGTGATGCTCATTATAGAAGTGTTGTCTCCAGGTTGGAGCACCACAAAAGAGGCCATAAGAAGTGTGAGCAGAAGGGGTGGCCAACTACCGAGCAACATGGCAGCACCTTGAGGCGGCTCCGTCTGAGTACACCCTTTATGGAGATAATCCTCTAATGAATTTGTAAATGCAGAGGTACAAAAGATAGTTTCGTGCCCATGATTCCAACTATCCTTTTGATTTACGGTATTACCCGTTTCAGTGCGAGCTGGTCGAGATCGACCCAACGACGTGATCAGCCTGAAGGAACTGCCATGACAGTGGGGGAGGGGTAAGTAGGCCCTGGTTCACAAACTACAATCAGCTCTCCTGCACTGAAAACCTGTGCGTCCTGCGATGACCAAAGTTGTACAGCCCAACAAAGGAGAAGCACGGAATGATGACTGGCCCCAGCAAGACCCCCGGTGCGGTGCGCCAAGCAACAGAGCAGCCCTGAGTGCGATCAGCTGTAGAGCAGTGGGGAAGCTGAGGGGAAGTGGAGAATCCACCATCGATGGGGCCTGCCTGTGATGGGCGTGTAGGGTGAGTGATTCTGATGCTGAGTCCTGCCTATCCTCCCGGGACCAGTGAGTTGAGGCGCAGCACGAGGCAGGAGTCCCCCGTTAGTCTCCCCGGCGGCGGTCTAAATCTAACGACCATGGTAGCAAATGTCAGAAGAGACACTGGGGACAGCCAGGGAAGATCCTGCCCTAGCCGGTTGCCGAGGGTTTGATGGAGACAAACAGCAGACGGAGAGACAAGATTGGTGATATTCGGTCACCGCAGAGTTGCAGGAGCGGCTGCAATAGTGGGGGTCTGTCGCCACCTGGCTTCACTGCTGCTGCCCCGAATAAGAGATAGAGGCTTCGTACCCTTAGGTGACCACAACAAAAGGGCGCATTGCCCTCCCTGACCGGGAGTGAGGAGGGAGGTAAAAATACATTGGGCTTACTGTTTTGGCTGCTGTCGCGCTCGCCTGTGATCTCGGAGCAAGCCAGTTGTCCCAGGGAGATTCCTGAGCTGGGACAAGAGCCACACAGCGACTTGCAGTCTGCATAATTAAAGGCACTACCCCAATAAGTAAAGCGCAGGTGCAGCATTACTAAACTCACCCACGAATTACAGTGCACAAACTGGCAGTTCACAATGTACTAACGTCACCTGACACACCGAGCGTAATCCTGCAAAGCCGTCCCACACACCACAAAGAAACTGCCTGTCTGGTTTCCATCTGCTCTTACTTGGGCTTGTGCTGCCTGGTCATGGCCGGTGGCCGTACCTCTAAGGCCTCTATGCAGGCCAAACTGGAAACGTTTGCCTGGGACAAGGGCCCCAGCCCCACCCAAGAGGGAGGAGGCGATCCATCTGAGAAACAACAGACAACAGATGGGGTAAAAGAGCCGACTCTGAAGGACAACCAAACAGCTATAGCAATAGTGAGGTTGACAATGAAGTCCAGGATTGAATCAGTGTCATCTGAGATCTTCCTGATTAGAGCAGATATGCACTCCAGGAATACTAGACTCAAAGACGTTGAGTCGACCACAAACTCCCTCGTCACTGACACAAACTCCCTTCAAGGGAGGGTGGATGATCTTCAGACCCTGAGCGTGAAGTTGGAGGAACAACTGGATGAGTATGAGGGACGCTCACGGTGCAACAATGTCCGCATACTGGGAGTCCCTAAACGAACAGAGGATCTATTGATGGACTTGTTTGTTGAAGAACTGGTCATGACTTACCTGAAACCAAATAGACTGTTGAAAATTGTCATGGTCAAGAGAGCGCACAGAGTGCCTGGGGCAAACCGAAACCTGGGGCCCGAGACCTATAGTTGCAAGAATCTTTAATTGTAGAGATAGAGACATCTAACATGGTGGCATCTGCTTGTTGGGGGCATTTACTGGAGACCGCGGGAGGTCTCAGTCCCTGACTCACGGCCCATAATCTTCACGGCTCTCCTCCGCCGCAGCCGCTTCTGACACCGCGGCCGCAGAGCGGGGAGAGTGGGGGCAAACTACACTACCCAGCGTCCCTTGGTGCTGCCAGAGACGCGAATTGACGCGTCAGGATCCCGCGCCCGGAGGCGCTTATCAGACGGCTGCTGCTGCGGCCGAGTGGGGGCATCTGCTTGTTGGGGGCATTTCCTGGAGACCACGGGAGGTCTCAGTCCCTGACTCACGGCCCATAATCTTCACGGCTCTCCTCCGCCGCAGCCGCTTCTGACACCGCGGCCGCAGAGCGGGGAGAGTGGGGGCAAACTACACTACCCAGCGTCCCTTGGTGCTGCCAGAGACGCGAATTGACGCGTCAGGATCCCGCGCCCGGAGGCGCTTATCAGACGGCTGCTGCTGCGGCCGAGTGGGGGCATCTGCTTGTTGGGGGCATTTCCTGGAGACCGCGGGAGGTCTCAGTCCCTGACTCACGGCCCATAATCTTCACGGCTCTCCTCCACCGCAGCCGCTTCTGACACCGCGGCCGCAGAGCGGGGAGAGTGGGGGCAAACTACACTACCCAGCGTCCCTTGGTGCTGCCAGAGACGCGAATTGACGCGAATTGACGCGTCAGGATCCCGCGCCCGGAGGCGCTTATCAGACGGCTGCTGCTCCCGCCTCGCGGGACGCGCGCGGGCAACGCCGGGCTAAGCCCGGGCAAAGGGCGGGCCCTCTGTGGCCCTCAGAGGCACAAGGAGGCCGGGACGGGCCACCCCTCTTGGCTACGAAGAAGGTGGAGGTACTGAGCTATTTTGTTATCATTGCATCTGTGATCCGAAACTGTAATATTGTTGTTGCTGCGGCTCCGATTCCCTCACACCATGTCCATCTGGGAGGAGCTGAATGCCCTGTGTGGTACGAACTATGCCCAGGACCTATCTACCCCCGGCAAAATGGGTAGAGAATTTGATGAGAAAAACGACAATGACACTGAGATCCTTTCTAATGCCGGTAAATTGTGTACTACCCCCTCACTAACTCCCTCCAACCATCCTATATCACTCCCGATCGAGGTTCTGAACAGAATACCTGACTCAGTTTCACCTCTTCATTTGACCTTACTGGCCCACATCGAGCAACTGTTATCAACTCTACTTTCACCCCTGGTCACAAAAATCAACAATCTGGGAGACAGGTTGACCAGTATTGAAAACACAATATCAAGGAACTATACTCCAACTGAAACAACAGCTACATCCATTATTAATTCTTTTCCCCATAGTAACATTGAAAAGCTCAAGCCTATGACACGCACAAAAGCTCAAACCCTTGTACCCCTCATGTCCATATCAAATAATACCACTCATAACTCTGTACCTGTACCCCATAGAGCCCGCAGGACTGCACTTGAAAGCAGGACGCGGATTAACTTACCTCCAGAAGCCGCCCCTTACGTGGCTGTTCTCTCTGGGGTCCCTGTACCCAGTCAGGGCAAATTCGAAACCCTCCGGGACCTGTTCAACAAAGCCATTTCCTGGCTACAACAAAACAGACCACTTCCACCTGACTTGGATGGCGGCATCTTGAGTGTTAGGAGGGTGGGGTGGCTGGGTACGTCACCCAAAGACATCCCGGGCGACCTGATCTTAATTAAATTCAAGAATACGAACATCGTCCCCTATTTGCGATCTTCCCAGTCCAAAGAGGGAGATGGCCTCATTCGCATCTGGACTTGTACGATTTCTATCCCGGCCCCCGGCTCCATTCGTCCCTAAGGCAAATGACATGGAATCACCATTTCTGGTGAAACGGGAATTCAAGAATCTTGTGATACTAACCCCCTACCCTTTTCTTGGTTGTACATGTACCATTTTTCTTTCAGCTGAACTGCTAATTTGATTTTAGTCTGCTTTAATAGTTGGTTCGTCTTTACTTTGTAATGATATGTTGAGTCATTTATACATGTATGTATTTTTTTTTCTTGCTGCTTGTATGGTTTTAATCAAAAAACCGAATAAAGCTTACTTTGATTTGATTTGATTTGACCTGAGAGTAGAATAGAATAGAATAGAAAGACATTTGTAGAGCGCATGGCTATCCGGACGCATCCCAGCGCTAATAACTGACATGGGGGAAACAAGAGCTACAAAGGCTAAGGGACAAGCATGGTGTTTAATTGCTTCTGGAAAGCCAGATGGTCAGGGATTATGAGGAGATGAAGAGGCAAGGAATTCCAGAGTTTGGACACATTATAGGAAAAAAGCCCACCTCCACTTCTAGACTTGTTGATCCTGGGGATCTCTGCTAGGTACAGATCATCTGATCGAAGATTCTGGTTGGCTTTATATGGACGAATCATGGTGGAAATGACAGGTGGGCCAACTCCCAGCCTTGCCTTATGTACTAGGCACAAAGCCTTGAACCTTAACCGTTCCTGAACCGGAAGCCAGTGGAGGGAACGGAGGGCTGGTTTAGCGGAGAGTCTATTAGTGGTTCCCATCAGGAGTCTTGCAGCACTGTTTTGTACTGTTTGGAGCTTTGTGACAGCGGCGATGGGGGCACCCAGATACAAAGCGTTTCCATAGTCCAGTCTCGAGAGTATTATTGATTGGACCATTACTTTACTGGCCTCCAAGGGAAGGAGTGGCAGGACCTTTCGAGCCATTCTAAGAAGGCCATAGCAGAGAACTGCTGTTTTCCTGGCCTGAGCCGTAAGGCTCAGGTTCTGGTCCAGCCCTACACCAAGGCTCTTATTTTCTGCTTTCAGAACTGGGGCTGGACCCATGCTAGGGTAATGAAATGAAATGAAATGAAAAGCAACTTATAACGCGCAACTAAAACCCGAAGGCATCAAGCTGGGATTGAAACTGAGAGTTTTACCCAGAATCATGATCTCAGTTTTTTCTCTGTTAAGCTTCAGCTGGGAGGCGTCCATCCAGTTTGAGATGTCATTTAAGCAAGAGTAGAATGCATGGGTAGTTAAATCTGCTTGATTGAGCCCAACCACCAATTGTGCGTTATCGGCTTAGGTAATTATCCGGATTCCATAGGGAGCTACTATGGCTGCTAGGGGGGACATATAGACATTAAAAAGGGTCAGACTGAGTGATGAGCCCTGTGGCACACCACTCAGCAGACAGGTGGGTGTGGATACAGTGTTTTCTTCAAAGACCTGAAAGGTTCTCCCCACCAAAAAGGAGGATAGCCAGCGAAGCGCCGTGCCGTCCACTCCTATACGCCTGAGTCACCGGATCAGAATCAAATGATTCACCGTGTCAAATGTGGTGCTCAGGTCTAGCAGTAGAATGGCCGCCGAACCTCCTGAGTTCAAAATTTTTCCTACTCTCTTCTACAATGCCAATAAAGCAGTTTTCTTGCTTTGGCGCGGGCGAAACCCAGTTTGGGAGGAGTGGTGCAGGTTGTGACTTTCAAGAACCTCCGAAAGAGATCGGTTAACTTGTTTCTCTATTACCTTGCTTATGGCAGGCAAGCGGGATATGGCGCGATAGTTGCCCAGTTCAGGCTATTATTGGGGTGACCTGTTTTAAAATGTTTAGTGGCGCTAGGTCAGTGGGAAAGCCACTCTTTACCGTATCCCACAGGGAAATGAAAGTTTCCAGGGACACGGGAGGGAAGAGCTCGAGGATGTGTTCGGGGGGACAGAGGGGGCATCCGTCTGAGGGCGAGGGAATTTTTTTATCCTACCTTTTAGATGGAAGAGATTCTAGGATACACTGGATTTTGGTGTTAAAAAACTCAGCCATTTTGTTGCATCGTTTACCAGTGGTGTCAGGGTCCGATGTCGGGGAGGGAGCTTTAAGTAGTTTTTTTATAATGGTAAATGTTTTTTTGGGTGACTTAGATGGCTAGCCTATAATCCTGCTTTTTTGAAGGATGGAAATCTTTCCTCAAATGTCTTTCCTTCACTTTATATTGCTGCTTTAGGGTGCACAATTCTAGCGAGAACCATTGGGCGTTATGAGGCCTCACCGTTTTTTTTTCTTATTCTTGGGAAGGACAGTATTGAAAGACTCCTCTATCCAGTCGAGGACATCCTCATTAGCTTTGATCGGGCCCATTACAGGTATGGGGTTGCGGGAGCTATGCCCGTAGGACTATCATCACCGATGCCCCTGTGGTCCGGAGCCTCTGCACGCTTCTTCTCCCTGCCTCCTGCCTTTGACTCTGGAACTGTGTACCCTTCTTTGACTTCTTCCCTCGTTGTGCTTAATTTTACTCCCTGGTTCGCGTTGTGGACTTTTGTCCCTCTGATTTTTGACCCGCCAGCCATTTTGTTGCTGACCATCGCAGATCACTTGGACCTGGACCCACCGTCTTGTTCTACTCGGGTCCTCCCCCCCTCCTGTCCACTCTCACTCCGACGATCCTCAAAGTATTTCCCCCTCCTTCTGTTCTGCCGTACTCCATCCTCCCCACCCCCTCTGGCTCCCTCCTATCCCTGCACCCGCTTTTATAACATCACTTTTATCCCTTTCTACCTTCTCTCCCACCTTTTGAATTTTGTCCACTATTCTTGTAGATTCCATGCAAATCTGTCTCTAAATTACTGTTCCATGACCTTATGATTTTTTTGCAATTTTTTCTTTTTGCTTGAGTTGAACGACTTTTCTCTTTCTGCCCGCTCTGCCTATGCCCCCTCCCCTCTCTCGGTCTCTCCTCCCCTCCCCCATCTATCCTATCCTACTCTTACCCCCCTTCTCCCTCTCTGCCGCCTATGATTTGGCATTCACTTTGAAATGTTCATGTAAAATGTTTAATCGATTAAAGCGCTCTGATACCTTTGGGTCCAGACAGCGCTATAGAAAACTCAACAAATACAAAATAATACAAATCTCTGTGATGCGATGGCAGCGGCTGCGACGGCGACACACTTCTTCTCCGTGAGTCGCGCTTCCAGCTCCTTGCAAGACGCAGTCCCTCAGAAGGCCCAAAACAGCTACAGGCACTTCCAAAGAACTCTATGGGAGCTGGTGGCTGAAGTCTGTTGTTCCTGAGACTTCAGCAGGAGGCAAGCTCTTCTCCCAAGCCCTTGGAGATCCTTCACAAGTTGAATAAAGCACACAAAGTTCCTTTCTCCTTCCTTTGGCAGTCAGGCAACCACTGCAGGCCAATCCCCCAAGCAGCACTTCAGCTTAGGGATACTCTCTCCTCAGTCTCTCTCGTTCCACTCCTCAGCAAAGGTTTCTTCTTGTTTCCCAAAGTGATCTAAATTCTTGGGCTCAGGGTCCCAATACTTATACCCCAAACTCCTTTGTCCTCTGAGGGCAGAGGAGCCTTTGCCTTTTCCTCACCAGTTCCGGTCAGTCCTGGAGCACTCTGTTTACATGACTCCTTCTTTCCTTTCATAGTGCAAGGCAGAGACAAGGCAGAGACATCAGACACAGGAGGTAGCGCCAGCCTTGTGGAGGGAAGGCACAATCCTATTCAGTTCCCAGGTGCAACTCCTCCCCCCATCTAGATGCAGATCTCTCTATTCACCCCTGGGCTGACTCACCCTGTCTCCTGGAATCCCCCAGCCCTTGTCACTCATACTCCAGTCAGGGAATACACACCTAGTAGAGGCAGGCGTGGATAGTTAGACAAGACAATACCTACTTTCTAAAAGTGGTATTTTCAAACAGAATGTTAAAACCAACTTCACTAAAAGATGCATTTTATCAATCAGGCCTACTAAACTCGAATGTCTACCTTGTTCCCTGAGTCAGTTAGGATTATAAAATATAATATTTTAACTTCCCATTCTGGCCTATGGGGAATAGGTAGCCTTGCAAGAGTGAAAAACGGCTGTACTTCACTATGAGGACATGCCACACACATCAGTGCTTGTCCTACATTATACTTACAATGCTCCCTGCCCTTGGGCCTACCAATGGGGTGTCTGACATGAAGAAAAGCAAAGGTTTAAGGACTGGCAAGTAGGTGCACGTGTCCAGTCAACATGGCAGTACCAGACTGCCCACAGGCTCTACAATGGCAGACATGAGAAACACTTTTACAGGCTGCTTCTGTGGGTGGCACAACCAGTGCTGCAAGCCCACTAGCAGCATTTGGTTTACCAGCCCTGGGAACACATAGTGCACTGTACTAGGGTCTGAACCAAATCAGCCAATCATGGAAGCACTTATCCATACATTAATTTACAATAGGGAGCACTTGCACTGTGGCACTGGACGGCAGTGGCACAGTGCCCAAAGCATCTAACACCAGCAAAAACACATGAGGCAACAGCAAAAATGGAAGAGAGACCCACGCCAAGGTGCCAGGTCTTACAAGAAGCATTGCGGGCCAGCTACGGTGTCGGGAAGTCCCGCACACAGTACCTTTTAGAAATGTAGTGTGCCGGTAGCCTCGCAATGAGCATCGTGATGAGCCTTGAGAGCCGCCGTCAGCAGGTGTTGGTTCCTGAGGTCGGTGCAGGAGTTATTGGGACCTTGAAGTTACACGAGTTGCAGATCAAGCTCCGAGCGCTGGTGTCATCTGCGGTGCCTTCAGATCATGGAACTGGCAGCGGTGTCATTGATGGTGTTAGGTTATGTTTTTCCTCTGTGGCAGCTGAAACATCCAGTTCCAGAAGCCGGTACCCAGAAGAAGTTGAAGTCTTTGATTTCCCTGAGACTTCCAACAGGAGGCAAGCTCTATATCAAGCCTTTGGAGATACTTAGAATGCAGAAAGAACAGTCCAGTCCTTTCTCTGCCCAAGACAGAAGCAGCAAACTGCAGGCCAACCCAGCAATGCACCCAGCAAAGTAGTATTCTCTCCTCAAAGCTATTCCAGCTCTTCTTCCTGGCAGGTTCTTTAGTCCGGTACCAAGACAGGGTCTGGGCTCACTGGCAATAAGGACAAGCCTCACATCCAATAACTTTAAACCAAAATAAGCACCACTATTGCCACGCTACTTATCTTATGGATCACGATTGATCGCTCGAATTACTGAGCCAAACAGTAACTCTCAGGACATATATTTATCCGGAGTCAATCCAACAATTTTTATTAATTTTGCATCAACAATATAAATGAACAATTTTTTGTTTGAATACGAACCACACATATATCAACTCCACATCATGTATTAAAGTGTAATTATTTACAATACAAAAAAAAACATTTAAGACAAGCTACAACCTTTCAGTCAAACACTCATACATCACAAAACATTAATGGACACACAAATACTAATTACAATTCTACAGCAATATTTACAAATTCCTGAATTTTGGAGAAAATAGCATTGGAAACAACAAATAACCAATTTTTAAATGTTGGATAAATCAATAGAATCTTCCTAATGCTGGGTAGAGGGGGTCTACGCGTTTCGATAACCCCTTGTTGTGGGGAAATCTCGTCAGGACCAAGTGCCTGTGGATGGAGAACAAGATTGAATCAACCAAAGGGAAGAAAAACCACGTCTCTGACACTTCAGTGAGGGGCGGGGGGGCTAATCCTACCTCTTAGGTGCACGGGTGTTCTCTTGCTTGGAGAAACTAAAAACAAAAATAGACCATCTTTTAGACTCTCGTTCAAGGGGAGGCTCTTACACTCTTTGCTTACTCACACTCATACGTGAGATACTCACAAAATGCTTGCCGCGTTTCTGGACGAAATCCAAGTAAATTCAGGGTTGGTGGAGGCGGTAATCTAAAAGATTAGAGGTTTTGTGTCAAAGAACGGGTGAAAGTGCGCTCGCTCAAACACCGTTGCTGGGGAAGGGGCGACTTACTTAATCGCAGCGTGTACATCGGTCGGGTAATATTTCCCGGGACTGTCTTCTCGTTTCAGTGTTCTGAAACAGAGGAAAAGCCTGCGTCAAAAACTCTGCCTAAGGGGCTCGTCGTTAGAATATCTTTCCACACAAGACGTGTGTGAATTACCTGAATAAAAGTTTTGTAGTGAATAAATCTGGGGGTTCACGCTCTTCGGTCTCTAGCACTTAATGCAGGGGCCGGTCACATCCAGTCGATGGTACTACTCTCGTGTTTCTTAGTTGTACCTACTTCCTGGTTACGGGGATTGTGGGGATTGTGGTTTTGATTATCGTCGTCATGGGAACGGGCTGTAGTTGAATCAAGCCGGCGCGCAGCCGACCTCATAGTCTGTGGCAGAGGCAGCGCACCTCTTTGGGCTATCTGTCTGCTCATTGGGGATTTGGGGGTTATTTACAAGCGGTAAATGTTTGTTTTTCATCGTCATGGGGATAGAGTGGACTTTCATCGGGCCGGCACACAGCCGATCTCATATACCACTGTTTGAGGCTCTCACTCTATTGAGATCTATATATAGATGCCGAATCACCCAGCACAAATCCCGGATAAAAAAGAAGGTCACAACTGCCCCTCTAGTGAATCACTGGACAAACCATGATCACACGCTAGAGGACCTAAAATGGACGGTGATTACAAAAATTGAGAAAGACTTCAGAGGAGGTGACATAGAAGACAAGCTATCACGTAATGAAGCCATGTTGATTGTGAAATTTAACACCGCAACCAGCGGTCTGAATGAACTTTCAGAGATTTATCGCTTGTAAATATCCCCCAATGAATAGAGTGAGAGCCTCAAACAGTGGTATATGAGATCGGCTGTGTGCCGGCCCGATGAAAGTCCACTCTATCCCCATGACGATGAAAAACAAACATTTACCGCTTGTAAATAACCCCCAAATCCCCAATGAGCAGACAGATAGCCCAAAGAGGTGCGCTGCCTCTGCCACAGACTATGAGGTCGGCTGCGCGCCGGCTTGATTCAACTACAGCCCGTTCCCATGACGACGATAATCAAAACCACAATCCCCACAATCCCCGTAACCAGGAAGTAGGTACAACTAAGAAACACGAGAGTAGTACCATCGACTGGATGTGACCGG
Source organism: Lissotriton helveticus (assembly GCF_964261635.1). Classification (NCBI taxonomy): domain Eukaryota; kingdom Metazoa; phylum Chordata; class Amphibia; order Caudata; family Salamandridae; genus Lissotriton; species Lissotriton helveticus. The sequence continues at coordinate 1,845,425,727 of NC_136061.1, read as the reverse complement.
CCCCTGCATTAAGTGCTAGAGACCGAAGAGCGTGAACCCCCGGATTTATTCACTACAAAACTTTTATTCAGGTAATTCACACACGTCTTGTGTGGAAAGATATTCTAACGACGAGCCCCTTAGGCAGAGTTTTTGACTCAGGCTTTTCCTCTGTTTCAGAACACTGAAACGAGAAGACAGTCCCGGGAAATATTACCCGACCGATGTACACGCTGCGATTAAGTAAGTCGCCCCTTCCCCAGCAACGGTGTTTGAGCGAGCGCACTTTCACCCGTTCTTTGACACAAAACCTCTAATCTTTTAGATTACCGTCTCCACCAACCCTGAATTTACTTGGATTTCGTCCAGAAACGCGGCAAGCATTTTCTGAGTATCTCACGTATGAGTGTGAGTAAGCAAAGAGTGTAAGAGCCTCCCCTTGAACGAGAGTCTAAAAGATGGTCTATTTTTGTTTTTAGTTTCTCCAAGCAAGAGAACACCCGTGCACCTAAGAGGTAGGATTAGCCCCCCCGCCCCTCACTGAAGTGTCAGAGACGTGGTTTTTCTTCCCTTTGGTTGATTCAATCTTGTTCTCCATCCACAGGCACTTGGTCCTGACGAGATTTCCCCACAACAAGGGGTTATCGAAACGCGTAGACCCCCTCTACCCAGCATTAGGAAGATTCTATTGATTTATCCAACATTTAAAAATTGGTTATTTGTTGTTTCCAATGCTATTTTCTCCAAAATTCAGGAATTTGTAAATATTGCTGTAGAATTGTAATTAGTATTTGTGTGTCCATTAATGTTTTGTGATGTATGAGTGTTTGACTGAAAGGTTGTAGCTTGTCTTAAATGGTTTTTTTGTATTGTAAATAATTACACTTTAATACATGATGTGGAGTTGATATATGTGTGGTTCGTATTCAAACAAAAAATTGTTCATTTATATTGTTGATGCAAAATTAATAAAAATTGTTGGATTGACTCCGGATAAATATATGTCCTGAGAGTTACTGTTTGGCTCAGTAATTCGAGCGATCAATCGTGATCCATAAGATAAGTAGCGTGGCAATAGTGGTGCTTATTTTGGTTTAAGGTTCCTTAGTCCAGCAGTAATCTAAAGTTCTGGGGTCAGGGCCCTAATATTTAGACCATATTTTCCTTTGAAGTTGGTATGAACAAAATTCCTCTGGCACACATAAACCACTTCAGCCTGTCTCAGGCCAGGTTCACCACAGGAGATGGAGACAGCTTTGTGTGAGGCAGCCACAGTCCATTCAGGTGCAAGTGACAACTCCCTCCACTACTCAAAATACCGCCAGATCTATTCGACCTCAACGCCCCCTTGTGTCTGTCTGGTGTGATTGTACATTCCTGCCCCTTGTCACTCTAAACCCAGATAGGGAACACATAAAAGTGGGGAAGAGGTGTGGCGCCGCGGCTAGGGCGACTGACTTCGGAATCTGGGGATCACAGTTCGATCCTCGGCACCGGCGGCAGATTAGCCCAGCACCATGTAACTCTGGGCAATAGCTTGCTTAATCCTCCCGAAGGCCCCCAGCGGCTAGAGACCCTTACGGGTGATTGTTCGCTTTACAAATGTGGATTATTATTATTATTATTATAAAAGGCAGAGGCACACAGGATGGTTAAGCAAGAAAATGCCCACTTTCTAAAAGTGGCATTTTCAAACATACAATATAAAAATATCTTTACTAAAATACGTATCTTTAAATTTTGAGTTCAGGGAGGATAAACTCCATTTCTCGATCTTGTCCCCATGGAAAGTTGAGCTTGTAAAATCCTGCAAAGCAACTCCCAGGTTAGCCTATGAGACAGATAGCCTTGCAATAGTAAAACATGCATTGCCCAGTATTTCACTATCAGGACATGTAACCGACACCAGTACATGGCCTACCATTCACATACACTGCATTCTGCACATGGGGGTATCTTGGGCCTACCTAAGTGGGGTCATACATGGCAGAAAAGGGAAGGTTAAGGCCTGGGAAGTGGGTGCATTGCCAGGTCAACATGGCAGAAAAAACTGCGCGCAGGCACTGCAGTGACCGGTCTGAGAAACCCTTTGAAAGGCTACTGGTGTGGGCATGCCCATTCTGGACAGCCCCCACCCCTACAATTACATAGAAATGTAATAACAGGTTATGTGGGGGCAAATTGAGGGCTATTGCCCCATCTGCCACCCATGTGGTGCAAAAAGACTGTGCCAATTTGTGGATGGGGTAGGGATATTAAAATGCCCATTCAGGGCAGCTCCCACTCCTAGATTTACGTTAGAAATAATCCCTGGCTCCTAATGGGCATTCTGCCCCCTGTGGAGAATAAGGGGGGCTATTGCTCCATCTGCCCCCTAGGGGGTCAAAAAGACTGTGACTATTTTTGGGGGTGGCTGGGGTATTGGCATCCCCATTCTGGGCAGCCCCATCCATATATTCACATAAGAAAGTAATCCCTGTCTCTGAGTCAGCTTTCAGCCCCCGCCCCCATGTGAAGGAGGGCAGAAGACTTCCTTTAGGGGTGGTATGGGGTCATTGGCATGCCCATTTTAGGCAGCCCCACTCCTACATATCCAAAAACAAAAATCTCTGGTCCCTAGTGTGTGTTCCTCCCCACAGGGGTTAGCAGATCAGGGGCTATTGCCACATCTGCCCCCGGGGGGATGAGGACTGTCCCTTTGATTTGTTGGAGGGTGGGGCATTGGCATGACAACTTTGGGCATCCCCCGCTTCTATATATTCAAATAAAAATAAATCCAGGTGCCTAGTGTGCTTTCTGCCCCCAATTTGCCTCCCGGGGGGCGGAAAGACTGCAAGTGACCCAAATAGTTGGGGGAGCAAAGGCTCTTACCCAAGGGGCTGCTCCCTCCTCCCCGGTGTTTAGTGGTGGATCACCGCTTGAGGATAGCCTTACTGCGACAAGCCCCAAGCAGGGATCCACTAGGAAAAGGTACCAATGGAAAGGGGCTATTCTCCCCTTTGAAATGACAACTATCCCATCTTCTTATGTGATCAGGGGGCTGAGATAGACCAACTAGCACACAGGCAGTGAAAGTGAAATGAGCCAATTGCCTTATTTCACTTTCACTTTCAGGGTAGTAATCATCATTACAGTCGCTTGAAATCACATTTTTACACGGACTAACACCACTGCTCTCTAATTTCGTGACGGCTCCAACCACCCTTGGCAGAGCCTCTTTGATCTTCCAATTCCTTGGAGGACACGCACGCTGGTCACCCAACCTCTTGGACACTTGCCTGGGGACATGTAATGCCTGGGGCTCTTTCTATTGATTCTGCCTCCATTGCCCACGGTGGAACTCCGCTGATTCCTCACTGCTTCACCTTTTCATACTCTACAATCCCTCTGAATCAATCATCCGGTATCCTGCTACAGATACCTCTCCATAAATTCGCCCTAACCGGTTCTGCACTCGCGAACCCATTGAATGTATGCATAGACGGTCTGACCGGCATCTGGACAAAATTACGCCCCTCCATGATTGAATTTTCACAGCACTACAAATTTCATGTAACCTGGTCCTGATGATGGCCTGTATTAATATTAGGACAAAACGACGTCGACTCTCTAGCGCAATTACTTGGCGCAACCTTGTCCTGCTTCATTAATTAATTTATCTATTTCTAAACCATTTTTGAATGCTTTCGGACCATTATTGAAGTTCATTTGTAAATATTATCACTGTTTTTCTTGCGCCGTCTCTCGCTGATTACACTTGTCACTTTGCGTCTTTTAACTTCTCACAAGCAAAATTCTGCACAAGTGGTACAGCTTACATTTTATCTACAGGAAATACAATGCTTCCTCTTTAATACATTTATCTTTATGTATATAAACTGCTCTCAGCAATTATTTTGCATAGTCCTGTGATGTCTTCCCTTGTTATGTTTTCCTGTTCTTCACTGCAGCTACAGTGATTTTTCCTAAATATTTGCATTAAAATAGTACCTGTTGAAACACTGGTACTTGTTGCATTGGCAGCTTGGGAAGCATTTACCCAGCTCCCAAGGCTGAAAATACAAAAAATAAGTTCTGACTGGTGTGCCGAGAACGTAATGAGGCCCCTACACGGAACGGGTTAAAAGCACCAATACATTAAATAGATAAGACACAATACATAATAAATATGCTACACCAATTTATGGAAATAGGTCATATATATATTGGGAATCAGAGATATGATTTTTTGAAGATTAAACACTTTCTAGTGCTTTAAAACCAATAGCCCCAACTTGCTACATCTGGACGTGCTTGACTGGGACAATGTCAAAGTTTGAGGCTGATTTCGATGGAGCCTTGGTCGTATACACTATGCAGGAGGCCACGGTCAAAATTTTACCTTCGCACAGGATTTTCTCCCGATGTTGTGCAGGCCTCTCCAGCAGGTCGAATTCACAGTGGCATCCTCAGCTTTGTCCAGTACAAGGCCTTACTCAACCCCTCGAAGATTTGAGCTCTGGAGCTTTGAGCAGGACAGAACTGAAATCCAGGTCGCGGTTCAACGTTGCCAGCTTGACTCTTGATGTCGAGTCGGTCGCCTTACTGACTTTTTTACAAAAGTTGCTCCAAAGTTATTGAACTTCTTACTGAAGTTCCTCTTGTGGATTCAAAGTGTCCAAAACAGCAATCCATCCTTTTGATTTGTTCAGTATACCATCCATCATCTGTTCTTTTTGATTTTGTCCCCATAAGTGGGAAGGGTGTGCCCAGACGTGGGTCCTGTGCTTGCTGTGCCACTGGATTCAAGATAGCCTGGTTGATGAGGAGTGATACCCTGAAACCGGTCTCAGAATACTTGTTCTTGGTTCAGGGTGGACCTGGCCTTGAAGTTCAGACTGCACTGTTCCCATTGGAAGCAGGGTCAAACCTGGATGGCTTGGTGAGCTAATAAAACAATGGATTAAACCCAGATCTGTGACTGGGGGTGAATGTTTGATTTGTTTAGTATGCCATCTATCACCTGTCCTTTTTGTTATAAATGATAGCAGGCAACACAGTAGTGCACACTTAAGTGCATTAAGTTAACTGGGCCTCTAAACCTATATGCCCTACTATATACTAGGGACTTACAGGTAGGTTGTCTGAACCAATTGCAATTATACCTAATCATCATGTACTTTTACTTGTTATCAGAGCACAGTCCCTGGGTCTGGTTAGCAGAGTCCAGGGCACAATCAGAGACAGAAAACCAGCATCTAATAGTCAAAGTGGGAGAAAGAAGTGGGGGGGGACACTGCAAACAGGTCCTGATTTCTCGCACTAATCATTATCCAGTGGATAACACCATCCCTTGCTTTGTGAAGTTGCAGTGAGTGTTGCCATGGCAGGAGAAGATGGTGGGCTGAACTCACCACTGATAGCTCCTCCCCTCCCTGCTCTCCTGTGAACACTCTCTTACTGAACCTGTGCTGCACGGCTCCATTGCGATTTTGCTCGGAATCCGGATCCCTGCTAGCTGTCCATGTAGCAGTTATTTAAGTGGTGTGACGCAGCTTCCCCACGTTGGTGTTGATTCGATACTCGGCCACCTGTGATTCTGCTGTTGCCAGAGGCTGGTACCTGTCCCCAGTATTATGGCGTCGCCACGTTCTAATGCTCCCCTTGGTGGTCCTGTTGCCAGAAGCACTGCTAAAGCCCGTATGGAGGCGAGTTTTGAGCTCAATGTCATCTTCAAAAGGCCTGCTGGGATCAGAACATGAAGAATTGCTGGTTTGTGACCGATTCTAAAGCTGCTTCTGCCTAGGTTGGCCATTAGCTTCCTTCATGTGCCCCCATGGAGATGGGGATGTTGATATCGGGGGTTGACTCTCTCTTTGCGGACAGACTAATCGCAACACGCTACAAAAGGTATTATTATCTCTGCCATTGTGTCTGTGCCTACCTCTAGCAACATTTTAGCTGGACCCCTGGAACATATTGTGCCACCAATACAAAGTATCAGCCCCCTGCTTCACAATGCTGCCACTGCTGTTGAGGTAATATGCAGCTTCACCCCCTGAAATACATGGCTTCAGGCTGCACAGGACAAATTGTGAGTGCTCGGGAGGGACTGACTCAGGTTCCCGAACGGTGGGAGTTGACACTAACATTGTTGCTAAGAAATAACCAGGTGACTACACCACTACCCAGTTTTTCCTTGTCCCAGCAGGATGGGGTTTCTCCTCCCTGTACACCAGTCTTGGCTGGTTTACTTTCCCTTTTACTTTTAGTTTCTTCTTAACTACCCAGTCTTACTTCTGACTCAGCCAGTGTTATTTAAAATGCACTTCATGCAGAGTTGAGGAGAAGGATGTGGAAAATGTGGCTAAGGGCGGCTCTGCTGCTCCAATGAAACATTCTACTGAATCTATTAGGAGTGATAGAAGCAAACCAAAAGTCACTAGGTTTTCTCTAAAATCTCACAATGTGGAAAGTCAGTTTCACCACAAGGGAGGGGATGGGCTCCAAGCAGTGGTGAGAAAAGGTGTCCACTACAAGACTGGGTAATGTCAACAGGGGAGGAGAAAGAATGTATTACTAGACTATTGTCTGTCCAGGATCATGAGGGAACCCTGAAAGTTACAAAGGGAGAAAAGCAGGAATAGCAAACCATCGATGCTTCATCTCTTCCTGCTCCCTGTAGTCAGGAGGACTCTGCCTCATATGAGACCAAACTCAACTCTCCAAATTATGTCTCTCCCAGTCGTACATCTTCAGTAGTTTTATCATATCCCTTTATTGTAGATGAAGAGCAGAAACCATCATTGCTTACTCTTCTGCAGCTGCTGTAGGCTCAGTGGATAGAGGCACAGCAATACTATGCCCAAGCAAGGACAGATAGTGTAATTATTCAACAATCCTTAGCTGAGGTTACTAGTAAGGTTTCTGTTCTCTCTACGGCCACAGAGGAACTCTAACCATGTGTTTCAGATGTAGAAGGCGCTGGAGCAGCTGCTTAAAATTCTATTCAGGGTCACAACCGTCATTTGGATCTTTTGCAGTCTAAAATCAAGGATTTGGAAAACCGGCAACGATGGAACAATCTCCATGTTTTTGACATACCAGAGGAAAAAAAGGGTTATGATCCCTGACAATTTATTGTGAATCTTTTTAAGAAAGCCTTACAGGATCTCTCAGACTGGGATGTGGACTCCTATCAGTCGGATCAATAAACCAGCGTATTTTAGATTCTCTCAGTAAATCAAACTAATTCCAGACCAATATTGATCTACATTGGTAACTTTCTGCTTAGGCAGGCTATTTCAATCAAAGTGTGCTCTTCTTCTCCTGTGGTGATTGAATCTATGTCAATCTCTGTTTGCTCTGACGTTTGCAAGCATACTATGGAGAGGAGTTGATAGCTTCAGCAATTCATTGATCCTTCAAAAGCTTTTGAGCACAGGTCTTCCTGCAAGAGCCAGCCCAGCTCAAGATTATTAAAGATGAACAAATATAATTTTGTTGTACTGAACATGATGCCTCACAGATTCTTAGCAGTTTGAAGGGGGAATCATTAGATTGTCCTCTCAATAAGCCTCAGCATTTCTTGAACAATGCCCTCCTGCCTCCTTCTTTCTGCCTTTTTCTAGATCTGCTGATCCTACCACCTTTACCCCCTTTTACTTCTTTTTATTCCCTCTGCATTGGCAGTTATTTAAAAAAGGGAAGGGAGGAAGAAGGGAGCGGGACATTCTCCTTACTTTTGGTGGTTTATTTGGGAGGCACTGCATAGGATGGGTTCTTGTGGGTAAAGCTGGGGGGATTGCTCTCTAGGCTGCCATTTTTTTTCCTTGGGCACCCTTGGGCTAGGAATGATTTCGCTTGCCAGAGACAGGTGGGGGGCCCCCTAGGGGGTGGGAGGAGGGGGGTAGAGAGGTAGCTCCTGGGGATAAAATCCATCAGAATGGTCAAAATATATTGTTTGTTTGGACATTTGGGCCTTTTTTGCATTTTAAGAGTGGGGACAACAGTGCCAACAGGATGATTACGTCAAGCTGATGAGAGTGTATTTCATAAATGGATACATTTAAATATTTATGCTGGAATGTTTCAAGCCTCAAATCATCATGCAAAGGACAACTAGTCCATGAAGAAATTAGAATGTGTAAGCCCCATGTGGTTTTCCTAACAGAAACACGTGTTCCCTATAAGGACCGAGCATTATTAAAGCATCTGTGTTATAACACAATTGTATGTAAGCTTTCCTATGTGGTATTAAATTTGTGTTTTGCACAGTAGATGGTTTATTGTTAGAGCTATTGGATTGGTCTGATGAACTATGTTTATGTGGGATTTCAACTCTGTCCTTCTATTGATATTACCAACCACGGGCATCTATTCTTAAATGTGCATGCTTACATCAGCTGACTGACACTTGGAGGGTATTGTATCCAACTGAGCCAGGATACACTTATTATTCTACACCTCATCAACACTACTCTAGAATCAATATGATATTTGCTGGTACAGACTGCTATGTTTTAACATACAAGCAGCCAGTACTTAGTGGTGTCAATTTTACTTTCCGCATCATCTTCTTTCTAACTCTGAGTGATGTCAAAAGCCCTTGCTGAATTTATCCATGTAAATGTTGGTGCAGCTTCTTTGTCGGTAGTCTGGGACACAATAAAAGCTTTTTATACAGGGTACTACACTACAGTTTTTTTAGTTTAAAACAAGACTAGTTAAAGTAACATGCACCATCTTTGCCAACACTGGAGCATATTATCACAGTCACCTCATCCCGAAAATTTGTCACAAGACTCAAGGAGAGTTCCCGATTATCGGCCCACAGTCATGCACTGCTTGGGAGGTGGACATTGGACTAGCCATCATAGACCAGCAATGGGTCTTCGTCTTTAATCGACTAGAGCATCTCTCTCCCAACTACCCCCTCAAGCTCATTCACTTTAAATATTTGCACCGCGCTTATCCCACCTCGACACAATTACAACGAATGGTACTACGCCCCGACACACGATGCTGGAGATGCGTATCCCCCCAGGCAACCTTTTTACACTTAGCTTGGAAATGCCGACCCATGGCCACATTCTGGTCTGCAATATTGTCTCATATAGAGAACGTAACCGAAAAAACGCTGCCAAAAACCCCACTAGTGGCCCTATTGAGATATGTGCATAGGACCCCAAAGGCAGCAAGAACGCTAACAGCGCTGCTGCTGGTCCTCGCAAAAAGACAGGTGGCAATCCACTGGAAAAAGACATCTCCCCCTACTGTGAAGGCGTTTGTGTGGGATATCACATGCTACAGAGATCAACTGTCACATTACTGGGAACTTATGCCGAACAGTTCACGCCCCAAAGATATATGAGGTCCATTCACCAGTTGGCTTAGTTCTGTAGATGGGGACATCGGATTGTCACGTAGGACCAAGCACAGCTCTGGTAAAGATGAATTACCAGTAACATGTGAAAATCTAGTTGGTGCAAAGTGATATAACTATATGTATATCATTTACCACGGGATTCGGATAGACTGCAATGTCTATAATAACACAAGATGGACAACATTTGTAACTATGTAAAAATGCAATTCATTCTTTGTCAATGACACGCAAAAGGCGGTGATTTCCATTAACCGTTTTCCTTTATTCTTCCCCCTTCCCCTTTTTTCTTTTCAATTTCATGCTGTTGCATAAAAATTTCAATAAAAAGAACTTTAAAAAAGTAACATGCTATTGCTCTTTAAATCGATACAATACTAGCATTTTCACATGCCTACAATATCAGAGCTTGGGGTCCTGACCAACAGACTACATATTTTTCTTCAATTGAAAAGTGGTCAATTTTGAGTCAAACATTAAAAGAGAAGGCTGCAGCCAGCTTTAGTAGAAATCGGGCTCTTCATTATAAACAGGCTGGGCACGTGCTAGTACATCAAATCTCGAATAGGAGGTCTAAGAATCTTATTCACTCAATTGAAGGGAAGGATCAGCTGATTTATACTCACCCACATGCAACGCGGAACAATTTTTAGCTTTTTATCATGACCTTTACAATTAGCGTGATACTTTTGATGCATCAGGGTTTGGGCGATATCTTCAGGGCTGTCGGCTGCCTGACTTAGATGAGCCCATGCTTTTCCTCTCCAGGTAGATATCACTTCTGGTGAAATCATGATCGCCTTGGCTATTCTTCTATCTGGTAAGGCGGCAGTAGCAGATTATATATCTTTGGAGTTTTACAAACTTTTTAAGGATATTATCACCCCTCCATTTCTTAGTTTGTTGTGTTTTTTTAACAACAGATTTTAATTGGTCATTTTGCGATACATCAGGCGATAGCCCCACAGTGGCATGTTGAATCATTTGGACAATATGTGCATCAATAACCATTTCCATGAAAATAAACAAACCCTGCTGAACATGTAGGTAAAATAATAACCTAAACAATATGCAGACAGTAGTCAAATTTCGAGGTACAGCACATGATTCAGCAGCTTCAAAATATACATCCCAGTAAGATAATAAGGCAGTCAAGTGATAAGAACTTGGGGGACACATGGCAGGGAGCGGAGTGCATTTCTTAGTTTTAGTCAATACATCGATACTAGTAGGGAAGTGCCTGATTTTTAAAAATGACCAATATTGTTATGTTTTTAAAGAAAGCCAAACCACCAAAAGAACGTGCTCCATATCGTCTGATATCCCTTGTTATTGCTGACGTGAAGATATTTGCAAATATTTTAGTGGTGCGCCCTGCTCCTCTTATGGCCGGTCTTGGTTCACAAAAGCAGCATGGTTTTATACCTGGGCAGGACACCACCTGTCATATTAATGCTGCTGTGGCCGAATTTGATGTAGCAGCAAAATCTGGCATGGTTATCAGTATGATGCATTTAGATGCTGAGAAAGCATTTGACTGTGTAAACTGTGCATGTCTTTGGGCAACTATAGCCACTTTTGGCATGAGGGCCCACTTTAAAAAGTGTTCACAGTCTCTATTTAAAAAAAAAAAAAACAGTGACCAATTAGCATAGGCTGGGATTTCTTCTACTCCTTTTTGGCTTTATTCTGGCACCCGGCATGTGGGCTCCCTATCCCCGCTGTTATGTGTCCTATACATGGAGCCATAGTTGCGCTCCTTGCACTTTAATTAATATATCCAGCCTGTTGTCACTGTTATCTCAAAATCACTGCATATGCTGATGATGTTTAAATTTATTTCTCTAATTCATCGGTTGCTCTTGACTACGTCATTAATACTGGTAAATTTGGGGCATTTTCTGGCTATAAGTGTAATACGACTAAAACATAAGTCCTTCTTAACTTCGAACCTGAAATTCTGATAACAAGGGTCTCCTCAACAGCCATATATCTCTACATCCAGCTGACTCCAAAGATGCCTCAGATCATCAAGTTGAAATATTAGCCAATTCTATTATCTTTGTAAAGGAGACTTTGTACCTCTCATTACGATGTTGGTCTGACGTGCCGGCCCCACCGGCATCTAAAGCAGCAGTCATATTGCTGTATTATGATTCTGTCGTTCCAACCGCATGGGTTGAGGGAATGACTGCGGTGGTTCCGACAGGCTCCGCCCATTGGGTTGCATGTAATCCCTACAATAAGGGCAATGCCTGCTCAAGCACTGCCGCAGGGATTACAATGGTCCTATTCCTCTGCATTTCTATGGCAGTCCGAACGCCATGGAAAGGGACTTTGGAGGGCCCTAGCAGGGTCCCCATTCCTCTAGCGGCCGCCGCAAGAGGCCTGGGGGTGCCCCCACAAATATTGGTGCAGGGATGTTTAAAAACATGCCTTATGGCATTGCGGCTTGTGCTGTGGCCCTTTTCCAGGCCGCAGCACAGGCCTCAATTGAAAGACACATGGAGGCGGTCGGATCCTAATTTGGTGGTCGGGAACTCCGGCTACATGTCTGCTGGTCCCTTTACCGAAAAAATGCTGGTCAGATGTTCGTACAACCGACATCGTAATCGGGCCTTTAGGGTGCGGAATATGCTTCCTGTTTCTATAATAGGCCGATGTAACATTATTAAAAATGAACACCTTACCTAAATTCTTATACCTGTTTTGGGAAATTCCCATGTAATCTTTTTACTGTTGATATTTCTGGTGCAACTATTTATTTCATATTGGGCTAGTTTCAGATTCAAGCTTGTTCTTATATAGACTTAGGGATCCCAACTACTTTAAGCATGTCTGATTTAAGTTTGCTAAATATACAGTACATATATGGTGTAAAATCTATGCTTAATACACTATTCTGAATGTGCGTCCGGAAACACCACTGTGAGCTATCCCAATGTTTTCTGCTATATATAACGATCAGGTGGGCAGAGCCTGGTCTAAGTACAGTGTCAACTGTTTATTACATATTTATGGCGTTTGCTCATATTCTGGGCTTCATGCATCCTTCAATCTACCCAACCGTTTTTTTTTAAAGCTCTTACAGATAAGGGATTTAAAGACTGGCTGTGAATTTACAGCTTTGGCGGGCGGTCATTCGGTTTGGATGTACTTATTAGTTTAATTAAAGTACCTCAGAAGTCTCTTATCAGTACCGTATTTCTAAGTTTAAAAGGTGTAATGTTCCTATTGCGACCTGTGCTGCAGCTTGCAGCACAAGCCACAGTAGGAAATATGCACTTTCCAATTGCCATAAAGGTGGTCTCATCCTAATTAGGGAAGCGAGATCGCTGACTCCTTGTCGTGCGGTCACGTTTCCGACACGATGGCAGTTGGACCTAGTTGACACCTGACAGAATTTCAAAATGGGTTGGGAATACTCTGGCGGATAAGCCTACATACCCCAAATGTGGTTATATCACGGCTGATATTTTACATATGTTTGTTATCTGCCCTATGCTTCAAAAATTATGGGTAGGTGTGTCACAGCTCTCTAGATCACGTATTGGTTATGATATACAGTTCAAGCACAAGGAAAGCATGTTAGGCAATAGGATGGATGACGCGTTTGGTTTGAAGCAAATGTTATCTATAATTATTTTTGCTGCCAAGCTTTGCATAGTAGGAGCCTGGACCTCCTCATTATCTCCTGGCATAACCGAATGGTGGTTTTTTTTGCAGCAAATCCACGATTTAGAACTCGCTGTGGCGAAATTGAGGGCGCTCCGATCTATTACAAATGTGATTGTATTTGGGCGAGATTCGGCTGGGACTCGTATAGTAACATAATCCCCAGGAATGTAGGCTAATCTGCTTAAATCTCCAGGTTTAGTGATACATTTGTTTTCGGATTCTATAATAGCCTTTAACAATGGATAATATCTGTATTATTGGCATCTCTTATTTACCATGTTGCTCTCTACCTATGCATCTCTATCTTCGTTTTTGTTTACATATTAATATATCAGAGATGCATTTATTGATGTTCTGTAAAATGTAGTTTTTCCTCTGATCTACTGAATCATCATATGTGTTGCATTGTGTATTGTGTTGATGACTTACATTTATTTTGTCTTCTCATATGAACATGTCTGACTTTATATAGCAATAAAAAAAGGAAGAAATTGCAGTGAGTTGCAGTTGATGAAATGTAAAATCGAGGACGTGATGTTTATTTTACACAAACACGTATCATGTGTGTACCAAACATGGGATGATCTGAGGATATAAACAATAATTGCATTCATTCAAATATTTATCTTCCTGGGCCATGTAGCTCAAACCTTCAATATGAATTCATTTCTGCACCCAAGGGTATCACAACATATTTAGCATTTTATAAATTAATATCCGGAATTGTAGTGTACTCAGGTGTCCTTTAATACTGAATTTTTAAAAAGATGTAATATCTTTCCTCAGCACATTGATCGGTCATACATAATTATTGGACAGATTGAGCAGTGTGGAACTTCAAGGACTGTGACCTGTATGAAGAGCATTCACATCACTACACGTACAATGGTGAGTGAGACAGTCTTTTTTTTTTAAATGGATAATTGTAAGCTTAATAAGTGAAAATGAAGAAAAACCATCTCAGTGGCATTTTTAGCAGCTGTCCTATAAAATCTATTAGCAATACAAAAACGCTTTTCCTATGGAAACTTTCATCCTAACTTAACTACCTACATCCACTGGCTATCAGCAGTAGGGAAACTAATATCTATCTATCTATCTATCTATCTATCTATCTATCTATCTATCTATCTATCTATCTATCTATCTATCTATCTATCTATCTATCTATCTATCTATCTATCTATCTATCTATCTATCTATCTATATATCCATGAATCATAAAGACAGGGACTAGGAGCCAGATTACGGTCCAGTACCTGTGTTCCTATACTATCATTCTTTTTGCAATTTCTTTTCGCATTTGTCACCCTGAGTGGGACGGGTATGCCCAGACGTGGGTCCAATGTTCTCCATGCCACTGGAATCAAGCTATCCTGGCTGATGAGGGGTGCAACCCCGAAACTGGTCCTAGGATGCTTGTTTCCAGTCAAGGGAGGACCTGGCCTGGCAGTTCGAGCTGGACTGTTCCCATTGGGTGCAGGGTCAAGACTGATGTGCATATGGCTGGATTCAAACTGGAATGGCATGGTGAGCAAAACAACGATGGATTTAGGCCCAGATCTCTGTACTGGGGTGAAAGTATGACATTGTTCTGCAATCTGTCCATTAGTTGTTCTATCTGCATTTGTCACCCTGAGTGGGACGGGTATGCCCGGACGTGGGTCCCATGCTCTCCATTCCACTGTAATCAAGCTATCCTGGCTGATGAGGGGTGCAACCCCAAAACTGGTCCTAGGATGCTTGTTTGCAATCCAGGGAGGACCTGGCCTGGCAGTTCGGGCTGGACTGTTCTGATTGGGCACAGGATCAAGACTGATTTGCATATGGTGGATTCAAACTGGAATGGCATGGTGAGCAAAGAAACGATGGATTTAGGCCCAGATCTCTGTACTGGGGTGAATTTATGACACTGTTCTGCCCATCAGTTGTTCTTTTTGACTATACTATAATTAGCACGTCTAATCAGTGTGGGTATTTGTTCGTGTGTGGAGAGGGTATAGAAAACATTAATGAAAAGGTGTGGTTGGAATATATGGTTCTAGAGGGATCTTCCTTATTTGGAGGTTTTGCCCTCACTCACCCATGTGGGTGACATGCTTCATTATCAGGCATTTTGCTCCTCGTTGGCCTCAAGCTATGGCAGCGTCAGCCCCACAAGGAGCAAAACGCCTAATGATGAAGCATGACAGCCACATGGATGTGTGAGGGCAACACTTCCAAATAAGGAGGATTCCCCTAGAACCATATATTCCAACCAAACCTTTTCTTTAACATTTTTTAGATATATCTATATACACACACATATACATACATACACACATATATATTCTGAAAATTTACATGAAAATATATCTTCTACAACAACTATATATATATATATATATGTATGTATATATAAATGCATACATATATATTTATAAATATATACCAATATATATTCACACACGCATACATATAAATATACAAATACTTTGCATAACGTTAAATATAAATATTGTGATAGCATTACAATTCATCAATAAATAGGTAATACATTTATGTAACAAATAAATACATTTAAAATGAAATCAAGTCTTTTTAAATAATGTTAATATTTAATAAATAATTCAAATCTAATTACAAAATGTTAACATATGTCAGCAAAATACATTTAAAAAAACATCCTGGGGTGTGTGGCCAAGATGGCGAGTGGGTAAGATGTGTTTCTTTCATCTACCTACTCATGATCGCCTGCCATGACCTAAATCAGAAGTAATAGACCCCTGGAGGGTCACCTACAGTGCTGTATGTGATCAAGGACCTCAAGCGCCTGAAGGAAAAAGAAAAACCCAGACACTGGCGGTAGGCGACTGGCAAGTTCGGCCAGAAAAGAGGAAATAGGCTGATTGGTGAAAATGCCCACTGCGCTTCTCACAGCCTATGCCCAGCGAAGAACGTTTGAGCATCTGGCTGCCGACGTTGGTAACAAGCATAAATGCATGCAGCGGATGCCGTGAGGTGATCGCTATCTCTGCACTTTTCGGCTGGCACGCTTGGCTAGCGAGAGGAACTGAGCCATGCTGAGTGATGAAGAGGACTCTGGCCAGAGGGAACCAGAGGAGTATCAGTCTCTCTGCTGCCAAATAACGGCCTGCGCTGGTGTAAGATGACAGTGCTGAGGAATAAGGGTGAGTGCGATGGACCAACGTGACTAAGCAGGACCTGGCAGGCAGCAGCAGCACCTGAGACCCAGAAAGATGAGCATGGCCTCCATCCAGCCAGAGTGGTTAACGTGACAAGGGGGAGCTCACCATGCATACTTACCTAGAGCAGAGACCAGTTCACGGACCAGCAGGGACGGCGACACACCGAGCTGCAGTCGGGAAGATACACAAATTGGCAGCGCTGCTAGTTATGATCCCCACCGCAATGAGAGGAAAGTGGCGAGGCACCAGCACCAAGGCGCACCAGCGCGCCCCTGACACAAAAAGGCCATGCGACCCTGCCGCGCTAGGCCATGCTGGTGTGGATCGGGCGGACAACCCTGCTCCAGCTCTGTGTGAGAGACCCAGGACGCCAGTTAAAAAAATGTGGGGCCCTACAGTGTGTGACCTGGACTACAGGGCCCATCCTTGACTGCCCGGTTATAAAGGTACGGCTCTGCTTGCCATACTATGCATCGGTGCACTGAAAGAAGTGACTACGGAGCAGTCAGTTTCATAAGACAGAGATAAAAGTGAGCAAAGGAATAGACTGAGACCTGGTCAGAGAGGCGAGCGACATCAGAAAGGTCGTCTGGGCATAAGGGGAAGAGAAATGCAAGGAGGGGGGCCAATATAAAAGTCACTCGGTGACACCAGGAAAAGCAGGCCCCACTATGCTGCAACCTTGCGCTGGGCAAGCAGAAATTAACATGCACAACAGCAGAGAAAGAACTGAGAGGTAGAACTTCACAGAGAATGTAGAGGAGGGCCTGGTCAGGAAATGGAGTGGGCGTCCTCCAAAATCAATAGATTCATGTGGCGGAGGAGAGCAAACCTGGTGAGATTCGCGAGGAGGCTGCGCGCTGTGAGGATTCCAGGGTGGACATACAGAAAAGAGTCAGTGGGAGAAAACACTTGAGGGAAGGCGCACCTGAGACACAAGAAGCATGGGAATAAGCAGTCCAAGAGCAACACGGAAGGGAGACCCCAGTGTTGCTGAGAGATCCAGCCAAAGCCTTCTGAGCGGTTACACAGGGACACTACACACAGATTCCCCACAAGCCTCATATCCTTCTACTCCGAACCCTGAAATAAAGCAGCACCGATTCAGATAGCATTACTGTTAACTCTCACACCTTAACATGTCTTCATCAAGGGGAAAGGAAGACAGGACCTTAAAAGACTTGCTGACCAAACACCCAGTGGCCACTGGAGGTGAAGGTTGGGTATCACCTACTACTCAAATGGGGCAGGAGTCAGACGCCGGTGAAGAGCCAGTCACACGTTCCTTTCTAGAGGCACTGTTCTCCACATTCCTTGAAGACTTGCAGACTCTCAAGTGGGAGTTTTCGAAGGAAATGAAAGAGAACAGACAAGATGTTGACGCACTCGGAGACCGCTTGGCAAGTATAGAACACCACAAGCATACTTGGTACAAAGAGGTACAACAACTCCAACAGGAGGTATTTGCTTACGAGATTGGCATATCGACCTCCAAGCTTATGCTGAGGACCTTGAAAATCGTTCTCGAAGGAACAATATTCGCATCAAGGGAGTTCCATCCAAAGCAGAAGGCTCGGATATCAACCTTTACCTACAGGATCTCTTTAGATTATGTTGGAAGCCCCTCCAGAAACTGAAGTTAAAATCGATCATGCTCACAGAGTGGGCCTCCAAAGGCGCTCGACAGCCCCACCTCCAGACATCTTGGCCTATCACCCAGATTTTCAAATAAAAGAAGAAATCCCACGCAAAGCTAGAGACAGGCAGTCTCTAACATATCAAGCACATTCACCCTCTCTCTACTAGGATCTGGCCATGATAACTCTACAGAAGAGAAGAGACTTTAGGCCGGCAACAACACAATTGCATAACCTAGGGATCGCATACTCTTTGGTCCATCGCTTTAGACTGATCTTCAAATGGAGGGTAAATTACATCAACTTCGATTGTTCCAGGAGACGTGTTGTATCCTCAGAATCGACCACCCACATAGCGAGGACTCAGAGTAAAGCAGGTTTAAGGCCCCTGAGAGCAATGGCAATGTGTCCCAGGGGGATCCCTCCTAGAGAACAAGGCAAACCAGATCTGGCTATGATTGCAATGGAGAAATAAGTGGTTATAGAATCACTATCTAACAAGAAACTTTCCAAAGATGGCATCTGAAAGGGGAGCAGACCAGTAAGAGTCAAGTATAATCAAACACAAGTACACTTAATATGACAATCCATATAATTAATATCCTCACTCCAAATGTGAAGGGACTCAACAATCCCATCAAGGGGCGTGCCATACATTCGTACCTAGAAAATTCTGAGGCAGACATCTGTCTCCTCCAGGAAACACACCTCTTATCCAAAGATTGGCATCACCTCCCATCTCATGCCTTCCTCCAACAGTTTATTTCTTCCACCTCAGTTAAGAAAGTGGGAGTTGCTATTCTAGTCGCCAAGTGCTTTGGAAAGGAGGTAGGTTGTAAGGTAGCAGAAATAGGATGTAGATTACTAGCTCATACATTCCTTATAGGGAGACACCCCATAGAAATTGGGTCAATATACGCACCCACAGAGGACAAGAAATATTATTTCAGGCAGCATTATCAGACGTAATGGCCACACGAACACGTATGACATTAGTGGGAGGGGACCTGAATATAGTCTTAGATGCGGACAAAGATAGATGAAGTGGTCATTTTGTAAAACTGGTGTTCTGTCACCGAGAGGGAGTAAGTGGTTACAGGAGCTAGGGCTGGTAGATCTCTGACGAGAGGAGCATCCACAATCAACTCAATACTCCTCCTCCCATAGCCATAAAACATATGGCCGACTTGACTATCTATTGGGAACGAGAATGATAGGTAAGATTGTGAGAGATGCCAAAATAGAACCGGCGGGGCTCTCAGACCATGATGAACTGACTCTCACCCTACAATTCCCCCCAAAAGAAACATTTTGGGACCTGGCATTTGAGAGAAAGCATGCTACTTAGCCCTCCAATTGTACAACAACTTACTAAAACCATGCAAGATCACTTAGACACAAACAATACTCCATACACTTCCATATCTACGCTGTGGGAGGCATTGAAAGTAGTGATGAGAGGGGAATTTATCACGATACCTGCAGCAGACAATAGAGCACACAAAGAAAAGAGGGAGATGTTAATGGCACAGGTTACAGAACTCGAAAGGTTGCATAGTCTTACAGGGGCGCCTAGAGTCTGGTGCCAGTTGCGAACAGCGAGGGCCCAGATAGCGGGTCTTGACCTAGATAGAGCAGAATGCGATGCACTAAGACTAATACATTGATACTATATAGGTGGAGATAAACAGGGCATCTCCTAGCCAGCAAATTAAGGGCTCAAAGACAGCAGACGAAGATCCAATCCCTTACAGCTGACGATGGGAGGAATTGACGGACGAAGACCACATAGCAAGAATTTCAGGATTTTCATGCAGAGCTGTATAAGTGAGACACCCTAGAAGCTCTAAACATAGCTGCTTACTTAGAAGGGGCACTTACTCCTGACTAACTACTGACCAAGCCACTTCCCTTGACGCTTCCACAAGAATCAAAGAGGTGATAGTGGCAATTTCTTGCCTTAAGCCTCCCATATTTCGGGGCCCAGATTGGTACTCTGCAGGTTTTTACAAAGCATTCTGGCAGTTATTAGCTCCCATCTTAACAAGACTATTTAACTCTTTCAAAGGCCCAGGATCAATTTCCGCTAATATGCTGGCAGTGTCTATCATTATCATACCCAAGCCAGGAAAGGATTCATACCACCCTATATCCCTATTAAATGTAGATGTCAAGTTGTTCACGAGCATCCTAGCAACAAGAAAGTGTTTGATTGAGTCAATTGGAGATATCTGGAACAAACACGGATTCATTTTGGCATGGGTGCCCAATTCCGTTCCTGGGTTGTGAGCTGTTATAGCGCCGCTACCGCTATGGTTCGGGTAAATGGCAGTTCATCACACCCCTTTTCTATTCACCGGGGCACCAGACAGGGGAGCACATTGTCACCCCTCTTTTTTGCCCTGTGTGTTGAACCTCTGGTTCAGTGGATCAGAGACAATACTGCAAGTAGAGGCATTCTATTCGGAGGGGAAAAGCACTCAATTAGCCTTTACGCCAATGATATATTAGCTTCACTTGAAGCCCCGGTGGTGTTGCTTCTAGCCTTTTTGGAAGAATTAGCCACCTTCAGTTTGGCATCCGGATTTCAGGTAAACATCGGCAAATCTCAGGCTCTTCATCTATCCAATTCACACGTGCACCTGATGGCGATAGGAAATCCATTTCCAGTGTCTCAGGCTAGCAACTCTATCTATTTAGGGAACAAACTGGCCCCAATGATTGCTCGCATTGTCACGCTAAATTCCGCTGTGCTGTCTCAACAAATCAGAGAAGACTTAAATAGCTGGAAATGCCATCATCTGTCACTTCTGGAGCATATTGTTGCAATCAAATTGTCAATGCCACCTAAAGCCCTATATCTATTCCAGACACTGCCGGTTTCCCACCCCCAAGAGGTTGCTCAGCTTGCTCCAGAAGGAAATTCTCCACTTTGTGGGGGCCAGAACTCGACCATGAGACAGGAACTGGGTTATTTGAGTCCTGACAAAGGAGGGTTGGGGATCCCAAGCCTACTAGATTATTTTTGAGTGGCCCAGATGAGATATTTGGTGGAATGGAATAGGGGATAGTCAGAAAAGCACTATCTATTCCAAGACAAGGCAATAGTGAGGCTCCCCTTATGGAGGGTACCCTTCTCAAAGAAATCTGACAGGCCACGGAGCCTGCAGAATTCCCCCTTACGAAGACGGTGTTGGAGGTGTCGGATAGCGTGGCCACTCAGAGAGAGCTCCCCACATGACTCTTCGCATGGACACCCCTATTTGAGAATAAAGATTTTTCTCCAGGCTTGGAAGGCAAAGCGTTTGAAGCGTGGCATCACACACCATGGAGGGCAGTAGGTCACATGTTCGATGTAGAGGGAATTATCCCCTTCACACAACTACGACAACAGTACACAGTGCTAGAGACCGAAAGGCTGTGATATTTACACGTATGACACTGGCTGCTTATCCCACTACCTATCCTTTAGTTAGCCGGCAACTATCAAAATCTGAGAATTGACTGGTAACAAAAACCACAGATAAGAAATTGATCTCTGAACTTTATGCTATGGTCCGTCAACCAGCTCCCTCACAACCTACACCTAGCCAAAAGCGTTGGGCAATAGAAATTGGAAGGGACCTGTCTAGTAAGGAATGGGGAGAGATTTACTATAGGGCCAGGCACAGCGCACGCAACGCATCCAGTATTGAAACAGCTACTAAAATGTTATGTTATGTTATGTTATGTTATGTTATGTTAATTTGGTCTTTTATAGCGCGCGGCTACTCCATAGAGTGTCCCGGCGCTTTTATTGAAGACCTGTAGCAAAAACACACAACACAGCAAAATAAAACAGACCAAGCTAAGGAAAAAAGCATACTAGAGGGCAAAAAGCCAAGTCTTGGTATTTAACACTGGCGCTCCTTAACAGGGGTAATCCTGACCGCAGCCCAACTTATTGGTGTGGATGTGGGGCAGCTGGCACCCTTTTACATCTGCTCTGGGACTGCCCCAGCCTGACATCCTATTGTACCCGGATTCTAGACGAAAAATATAAACAATTCAACACACCTATCCCGCGGTTTTCAGCATACACGGTTTTGCGATTGCCTAACACTTTTAACCTACCCACTTAAGTCCCTGAAAGGAAGACAGATCGGTTTGGCCCTTGGCGCTGCACTTCAGAATATATTAACCCATTGGGGGATGCATCCATCACCTACGTACTTAGGTTGTCTGCACAGGCTATGGGTCATCTTAGGTTTGGAACGAATAACTGCCACCCTTGCAAACTCTGAGGCCACCTTCGGAGAGGCCTGGAGACCATTTCTAATCCTTTTGTCCACAGAGTTTTGAGAGATGACCTGCCCAAAATACCTCTGCATCCTCAGACTAACTGAAATAGAAGAACATTCCTATACCAATAATAGACACATAAATTCGCGATACCTCTCTACAATTGACATACATACAGTTTGCAACAGGAGTACCGGGGGGAGCTGAGGAATGTTAATAATATTTCATTTTGTTTTAGATAAAATCACGTTATAATTGCTGCAATGGCCGCTATAGAACTTAACTGCATTAACGGGATTGGGGATACTTTGCATAAAAGATGTTGTGTAACCGTGATGTGTTAATAATAATAATTAACAGATTTAAATTAGAAATATCTTCCCGCCCAATTCCCCTACAATCTCTACCTCCCTCTCTAAAACATTTTAATAATTTAAAATATTATACCACAAAATCATTATACACACAAATAAAAATTATATTAAATAAAACATTACAAAAATTAAAAATACATCAAAAGCAAACTACTGATTTTTTTAGAACATGAAACATAAAAAACACATCCTACTTTAGTACCCTATAAAACACACTTCTAGCTCCTAAAATATAAACTAATTGAATAAAAACCATCACTAAAAACATAAACACAAAACACATATCATAAATAAGTTATACGAAATGCAGAAGTATTTTAAATGATAATATCATTACCAACAATATTAAAAACACTCAGAAAAGAACATTTTTGTCTGCAATATTAAACTTGATGATTTTTCGGACATCACAGTATTATTGAAATTATATTCTTGAGTCACAATATATTTGTTTTCTATATTTTGGGGCAATACCCTGATATGATCACCATCAACTGATATATCCTATCCAACAAATCTTCCTAATTAGAAGACCTCTGTGTACTTTGTATTATTCCACAGCCTCTACATATACATTTTGTGAAAGTAAATCTATAAACCTCAGGCACCACATTAAAGACACCTGCAAACACTTTGAGGCTTATTACGATGTCAGGCCAACCGCACCATTAACAATGCGACCGCACATGGTGCAGTCGAATACTCCCATTTCTCCAAGGGAGTTTATGATGTGGCTGTAAACCAGCCGTAGCACAAGCTCCCATAGCAAAATGGGAGAATCTGATTACCAGGGGGACACCATAGGTGCCCCGTCGCCCAGCAACCAGAGGCTGCAGAGAGAAGGGGACCCTGCTAGGGGCTCCCAAAGTCACTTTCCATGTCAGAAAACCCAACATGTAAATCCTGTCGGAAGCCCACATTGTAATCCTGACGCCGGAAACGCCATCCATTGGAATTACTGTCAGGCCTCCGACTGGCTGACGGGCTCCTTGAGCCTGTCAGAATCCAGCCGGAATGACTGGCTGATTTAACTTTCAACCCCCTGCATTGTAATGCAGCAGTCGAAAGTGAAACCCACGGTGAGACTCGGAAAACCTCGGACCTGTGGTTCAGAGGCTTTCCGAGTCTCATCGTAATGAGGTCCTTAATGTGACACTGTTCCAGATAATCTCTCCTGTTTTGGGTATATAACATTGATCTACCCTAATCATCAAATATTACGCCTGGGAAAACAGAGATTCCATGCCGGATAAATAAATATATGGTTACAAAATACTGTACGCAAACTTCAAACTGTGACCAGTATTTTGGTGACCAGTAAAGATTTTGAAGAACTGACAATAGGTCGAATTTTTTAAATCTGAATCGTGGGGACTTGGAATACAACCTATTTCGTGAATACTAATAAAGAGGGGATGGTGTCTTGCTGAGGTCAGCACACCATCATGTCTGTGATAGTATTTCAATAAATAGATTAAAAAAAGGCAAATTCCTTGTCTTTTTGTTGTTTGTTTTAGAGTTGCAGTGGTTTCATGGATCACTGCCCACTCTAACACTTTTGAACATTTCCAAAGGTCAAGGAGTCACTAAGGAACCCCTTCCCGTTTGCAAATGGATTACTATCCATTTTTGCCTTTGGTAACTTTTCAATTGATTCTGACAGCTATTTCTTTCGTAAGCCATTGATACATACGAACAGGAATCGTTATTTTAAAGGGACACCCACAACATACCCCTCCCAAGTTCCTTATCTATTTCTTAACCCACTTTAGGAGTCAGCAGAAATGTACAGACTCCGAAAATGAGTTAGGTACATTGATAATACTAGCAAGCACAAAGTGTTGTAAAAAGCGCTTGAAACATTGAACCCACATGTTTGAAGCAACACATGTATGCATGGCATTGAAGTTTAAGAACATGCATTAGTGTATATGCACCATCAGCTGCTAGCCTGATTTATGGAACCCGGTTATAATTCTGCTGCAAGTATGTGATTTGCATTCTAAACCTAGATGGGTGTACAATGAGAGTGCAAGAGGGCTAAGGGAAAGGGATTTCAATAGAGAGGAAGCTACTTTGGCAGAGCGGGGCACAATCTGGGTTTGCAATTAGGAGGCAGGGTAACGATGATGAGAGCAAAGCTAAAGATGTGCAGGAAATGTAAAATGAGAAGGGTGAGGGGAGGAGAGGATGCCTATGGGACTTTGCAGAGCAGCAGAGAGGTATGGGAAGAGATTTACATCTTTAGTTTGTTTCTGCTAATGGGTAATTAGACCTGTGACACACATATTGACAGGGCCCTGCCTGGTTTGAAGTTAGAAGTTGTTTCTGACAGCCTGAATCACTTCTTTGGACATCTCGAAGCTTGACAGTGCTCCAATGTTTCCTTTTACCTTTAACAGTAATCCTTTCTTTTGCAGGTGATAAAAGTCTGTTACTGTGGTGCAGTCTACATTAATAAGGCTGTTCAGACAATGCCCTACATCCAAGGTGAGTTTGGTTGTTTTTTTAGACTTCAAGCTATCGTATACTTATGCCACTTGAACTTGAAGTGCCTCCATATTTCTCAGGGTTACAAAGCCCTACAATCTACCGGCGCTATCCAAATACATGGAACCGGCACTTTGGAAAATGTGTCAGTGGATGCACACCAGATGATGGTGATCATGTTTCTGCACCATTTCAAACTGAAACCAAGTTTTTTCTCCCGACCAAACCGCTCTAGCTTCATGCAAGCCTGGCTTGATTTAAGAAATGTCAGCTTGATTAATATCCGGTGATCAGACCACATTACCCCAATACTGATCGACCTAACATCGTTTCCCTATTGAATCCAGAGGATTTTTTAAGTTACCATGAATTAGTCAGAAGGCTCTGCATGAGCCAACTATGAACTATCTGGTCCACAATCAAGTCATCTCTGGTGGCTCCAGTTGACTCTGAAGTGCAGAACTCCTCAGTTTAGACCCCTCTTTAAAAAAAACAATAATTTTAAGCAGTCTTATCCAGAGAATGGCTCCATGATATGGAGGTCCATCCCACTGGATTGTAGCAAGAACTCCTCCAATGGCAATCTTAGTAAAGATCTGCTTTTTAACTTTAATTCACAAATATGGCTTATAGCATTCTTGCTACAACTAGTGGACAAAGCCTGAATGGTCATGAAAACTCATACTAGAGATGACGTTTACCTACAGGCCTATATCAATACTTATACAAAATCTGAGTCCTTATTACTATGTCCTAATATATGCCCCTGGCAACTCCAAATACATTAAACTAAATATAGCCATAATAAACACTAACTTGCTTATATAGGAACTGCACAAGAATATATTTTGCAACCTTTTGTGATATTAAGTAAATAAGGCCCAGATGTATGAACAGGTTGGTCCTAAAAGTCGTTGCAAATTGTGCACCAACTTTTTGTGGCTAGGTTTTGATTTTGTGGTCTGAACTAGTTACTAAAAGGTCACGTTTAAAATCTCCAGTAACAGAATACACAATATGACCTACTAAATGAATGCTAATGAGGCAGATTGTGATTTGTGACCTACTGTAATTAGCCACAAACATGGGGATGATGAGAGAGGAACACAGCACTATCTCTGTCTCCAGATTTCCAAATGGGAAGCTTTTTTAGGCAGCCCGTGTTCCTTAAAGGAACTAGTGATGCTTTAAAATAAATCCGGTTTGGGAAGATTTCTGGGACAGTGGGCGTGATCCTCTTGACCATTGCCATCTCCCACTGAGGCCACCTAATACCGTTCCAAAAGGTGGCGCTGTCTAACAGGCATAGCTTCCTCCTTGGAAACCTATTACTACCTCTCTTAAAGAGTTGATATATATATATATATATATATATATATATATATATATGTACCCTGTGAGCGCCCACCTTCAAAGTGAACCAGCGGATATGGTGGCAACTGTTGTGGTTTCAAAGACTTTTTGGAAAAGCTGGATCCCCGCTCACCTGGAACAGTGAATCTAAGCCACAACTGATGGACAGCGACTTCGCAGGAAGGTGTCTGCCTACTGAGGCGGTACCTCCGGGTCCTGTTCCTGTATGCTAGCGGTGAGGTGAGGGGACAGAGTAACTGCTGTTGGCTTCAGACCGAGCCCCAGAAGACCAACGGCAAGCAGGGGGATAGGAGCAGACCAGGGCCGGACTGGGAACCAAAACCGGCCCTGGCAAAGTGCTCGGCCAGCCCCCCCTCTCCCCGGGAGGTTTGGGGCTGCGACCGCGCTCTTTGCCAGGGCCGGTTTTCGGCCGTTTTTGTTACAGGGCCGTTTTTTGCAGCTATGCTGCAAAAAACGTCGCTGTAACAAAAACGGCCCCCTGGGGCCCAAAACCGGCCCCCACCCATGCGACCGACCGGGGATTGCCCGGTGCCCGCAACGGCCAGTCCGGGCCTGGAGCAGACACAGTCCAATTGGGGCAGTACTTACGCTAGGTGTCTGCTGTGCACGGTCTCACTGGCTGAGTCCGGGCCACATCTTACCTGCAGCAGTGCCCACAGTGTATTCAACCAATAGCAGAAGGACACTGTGTTTTAAAACTGAGGGCGGCAAACAGCGCACTAAAGTACGGCATCTGAGGAAGTTTGCAAGAATGAAACGCGTCATGCCGAGTGTTTTAATAAAGGCGCAGTTTTTATCTGGGATCCCCGTGTGTGCTCAACTTCTTGCTAACATGGAAGGAGTGCGGTGTTTATATATTTATATATATATATATATATATATATATATATATATATATATATATATATATATATATATTTTTTTTTTTCTCTTAACCTCATGGGTCTGTTTGCACTGCAAGAGACCATAAAGTGAATATCAAACATAAATGGGACCTACTCTTCCTTGCCGGACTCGTTGGTCAATGTATCTCTGGCTCCATTTTGAAATAGAAGATCAAGTTTTATGGCCATATTGGAATTTGGACCAAATGTTCAAAGCTTTTACTGGCCGCAAAACATCTGAGGATTTGCGATCATTATACGGCTTTTCCCAATGGACTGAACCCTTTTAGTAATTCAGAAAAGTTTTTTCGAATCACTAATGGGTTTACAATTGAATAATAAATCACAATTTTGGAACGGGCATCCTTTCCAAAATGTGAATTGTTAAGCTGTGTATCAGTGGTTTGCAACCATAATTCCAGTTGCAACTTTGGGAATCATGGTGACAGCTTCAGAGTGAGTTAGCAGGGGTCTTGGAGCCCAATGCTTACTGTCACTCAAGTTTTTCAAAATGGAAACTCTTTTTCCTTTTCAAAGCAGCGCTGTTTCCTTTAAGAACAGTGAACGCCTTAAACAAATCAATTTTGGAATAGTTTGACAAGAATGGAAGTTCGCTGTTCTTTTCAGGCCACTCTTCCTGTGAAGGTAGTGAATTTGAAAGAAGTTGCAATTTGTGACCTGCTCATGAATAGTAAGTAACTAGACGGGTCATTCTGCTTCCAACTCCAATTCCTTATTTCGAGCACCAACTTATTAATACATAAAATAGATATCCGGTCATAAAAAGTGAGTGAAGAATTTGAGACCACTTTTAGCAACCAGAACTATAGTACATTTGTCCCTCGGTTCTCCCTACCAGGAAACATCATTTACCAAGCAGTCACTATCACAACCTGCCTTCACAACACAGTCATTACTCCAACTGCAACGTTAACATGAGCTCCTTTGCCATGAAAGTCATAACAACATCTTGCTTTAGGGCGTGCATTGTTGGACTAGTTTGAGTTCGACACCTGCCCTACTGTTACATAGACTGGTACTGGATTAGTAAGTTTCACTATTCCAAAGTCCAGCACCCCCCAAGGCAAGTCATTGTAACGACTTGCATGGTAAAGGAATGCGCGGTAATGTCGCAGTCAGGGTAAGGACCGAGTTATAAAGGCATGCGTGGTATACATGTGGGGTTCCATCATACAACCCTCTATACCTATCAATTTGTGTTCAGTTAAGACAGATAAGCGTTAATGATGGAGGGAGTTGTTTCTTCAATACTATAGAGATACTATTGGGGAGAGGAGTTGGTCTAACGGCTAGGGCGGTTGACCTCGAATCTGGGGAACTGGGTTCGAGTTTCGGCAATGACGCTGAACATTCTGTGATTCTGGGAAAATCACTTAATCTCCCCGTGCCTAACAAAAATTATGTGTCCTCATGTAATGCAACTGGTGCAATGTAAAGCGCTCTGATACCTGATTCGGGCCCAGTTCGCGCTATATAAAACTCTGTAAAAAAGATAATATATATATATATAATGGGGGCCTGCTTCGCCCCCCGTTATGCTAATTTACACCCGGGCTGGTGGGAGGAGCAGGTGCTCAGGGGACCATCCCTGGAGCAGTGGTCTAATAACATCTTACTCTGGGTAAGATTCATAGACGACGTTTTTGTGCTGTGACAGGGCACAAAAACGGATGTAGAACAATTCGTCATGGATCTAAACCAGAATTCATTGAATTTGAAATGTGTGGGTCAGTGTAGTAAAACTGCCATAGATTTCCTTGATATCAGAATTCAACCAGTAGGAGAGAAATTAGAGACCACGATATTTAGAAAAGTCACTGTGGGGAATAGTATTCTCCACGCGGATAGTGCCCACGCAATGCCACTGATACGTAGTATTCCCTTTGGGGAGTTCTATAGGGCACGGAGGGCATGCAGTAGCCAGTATGAGTATTTAAAAATTGAACAAGAAATGACAGAAAGATTCAGAGAAAGAGGTTACTCTTTGCAAGTAATCAAGGGCGCAGCCAAAAAAGCAATAAATCTCGATAGACAAAGGGCACTCTTTAAATCATCAAGAATCCAGAACAAGAAAAATAGTTCAAATGTAGAGATTCCGAGATTCATCATGACCTTAATACCAACCAGAAAGAAATCAGAGCCATTAAAAAAAAACATTGGTATCTAATTCGAGGAGACTCCTCTATAGGCTCAAAATTGAATAGACAGCCTAACATTACTTACAGAAAATGTAAATCTTTAAAAGATCTTATTGTGAGTTGTGAATTTCAAGATAGAAGGAGGGGGGGGGGGTGCCAATTGGCTCCAACCGAAAGCAGGGTTTAAAAAATTCTTTAAATGCAAAGCGTGCCAACATGGAATGAATGGCACGACTTTTAAGACAGTTTTTTAACAAAACCATTTTCATCAAAGGTTTTCTCACCTGTAGATCAGACTTTGTGGTTTATTTATTAAAATGTGACTGCCCCAAAGTTTATATAGGAAGTACTACTCTTTCTGTATATAAGAGAATTCTCCAACACAGGAGAGCAATTTTAAACAAAGACAGAATGTACCCAGTCGCAAGACATTTTGAAAGATTTCATCAAAGCAATCCCTTAAGTCTCAAATATAGTTGTATAGCTGACATCTCCCGGAAGAAGAGAGGAGGAGATAGGGAGAAGGAACTCAGAAAATTGGAGACTTATTATATCTTGGAGTTCTATAGTAAGGAACCTCATGGTTTGAATGTCCATGAAGATTTATATAACTGCTTGTGCTGAGGTAGTGAAATGTGGGTTGCTAAGGTTTAAAGCTGCACAGAATGAGACCTTTTTCGTTTTAAACTGAGAGATTGAGACGATGAGTAGGAAATAGAACATAGGGATGATGGTTTTCTTCTGTATATCAAATATGAATATTTTTAGTATGTAGGAAATATAATACATGGGTTGATATGAAGTTTTCTAAATATATAATGGACTTTTAATTGTATATTATTAGTCTTTTTTGATAAAGTGTTTTTATTAAGTACATGAACATTTGTGTAATAATGTACTGTTAAGCACTTGCACTTCAAAAAAAAACCTTGAGATTTCTAAATATGTAATGATATTGTAATTCTGTATTGATGAAGGGTTGGATGGAATCAGTCTATGACAGATGTATAGAGGGCACTAGCACTTTTAATGAGCATTTTTGCGCAAAGCACTTGCACTTTGAAGTATATTGTGACCCCTTCTGTTTGGTATACAGAAATGGCAAACTAATACCATCTTCATTATCCTGGGTTAAATCACGGTTCTCTGAGTTTGAGGAAAAATAAACATCAATGTATATATTGTGAAATTTACAGGTGTAGATATAATGTGTTTGGTAGAGCCATTATTTATATTAGGCCTGTTAGGTAATCTGGGTTAGAAATACAAGGGGTTAATATCTCTGTAATTTATATGAATCCAGGAAAACAGAGCTAGAGTATGGCGCCAACATCTGCAAAATGTACAATATTCTGTATTTTGATTGTTGCAGCATATACTGTATGAATTGGAACTTTCCATAAGATGAGCTATTTTCATATGCACCTATTACATTTAAATATGGCCGTGCAGTAGTTCCTGAGAAAATCAAAAGTAAAATCATAGATATATAGATATGGATGAAGTACCGTCCGAGGATTATACGTGTACCCTTACGAGCACAAGCTGTATGCTAATTGGCTGTCAACTGTCTGTCAACACTCCAAACCAGCAAGTGTTGGCAGCCATCTTGTGTCTCGGTAGAATCGAGGGACAAGAAAACTGAAAAAGAAGTGCGCAAAAGAAGCAAAGGGGGCAGGGTAGAAACATCCTGACCCCCTAGGCCTGCTCAGTGGGTCCCTCAAGGACCCCCAAGGCCCCACATTTTTTTTTTTTTTTAAATATATCGCGGGATTATGAGACGTGTATCCAGGGCATGCACAAAAGGGGTCCACACTGCGCAACCTTTACTTTTTCTGTTAAAAAATAGTCCCTATCAGAACTTTCTAATATTCCTGGGGATCTTATCCCCGGGTCTTATAAAATATGTTGGGGACCGTGAGGGGAGCCACGATGCCCCCACGGTCCGGCCGGCTTCTTCGGGCGCCGGCATTGCTTTTACACATGGGGAGATGCTAACTTGCATGTGGAAATTCAATCTTGTTTGGATTTTGAAAATAAGAACAGATTTCACTGCTCTGTCTTTCTAAATGCAAACTAAGTTTCCTATGGGAGGGCGGGAGCCGCAAGACTTCCGCCTTCTCATAGCAAACAGCAGTGTCCCGGGGGTAGGCACCCCAGGAAACTGCAGGAACCGGCTTTGGGCGTGGCGGTCTCCAGGGTTCTCGAGGGCACCAGGCGGAGGGCCACCAGCCCCCTACACACAATATTGAAATCTCCGGGGGGTGGTTGTTCCCGGGGTTTGAGGGGCGTCATTGAGGCCCACACACTTTTAATTTTGTTGGGGGGGGGCTTTGGACGCGAAAGAGGCGCAAGGGGGTTGTAAATCTGGTACACAGTGTTTTATTTTACTTTGCTTTCCTTTCTGTCTTGTAGAGGATCCAGGGTAAATATAAAGTTTTTTTGTACAGCCAGTACCTTTCAACCCTACCTCCAAATGGCTTTCTGCCTGTTACCATAGTACTTCAAATTATAGACATTATTTCTATTGGGGACCGCTACCCCCCCCCAAAAAGACGTATATACTTATTTTTAATGAACTTTTATTAAAACAACAATAAATAACTGGAAACGTAACTTAAAGATAACAATACAATAAAGAACTAGAAACATAACTTTAATAAATCAATATCATAAACAAAATGTGATGTGGACTCCAATAGACGTACGGTAGGTAATCTGCAAAACAAAAAAAAAAGAGTGTTTAAAATTAGATCGATGTGACTAAATGAGGTCAAACATTACAAGTCTAGGTAACACTAGGATTTTATGTGTGCAGTGTGCCTGGTACATTTCACTTGTGTTATAGGCCCGCGTTGAAGCGGTGACTGTATGGAAGTACCTACTGGGTTAGTGACGCAAAAGAGGCGCAACGGGATTGTGAATAAGTTCTTTTATTTCTAATGCATATAATCGGAGGCATTGTATATCTAGGCCGCTCTGCTTACCTTGTGTAAACACTGTGGCCAGCAGAATTCACAACTTCAACTTAGCTTTGGTTCTACACGTCAGAGTAGACAGCAGCGTCCATAACTTTAAAAGAGAAAGATAAACGATGTGAGAGAGAGTGAGAAAGAGATAGAGAGAACAAACAATATTAAAACATGGGAGAGAGAAAGTTATAGATGGAACAGTTAATAGTAGAGAAAATACTCATAGCTCACCTTTTGCCTCCGTTCTGTGTCCAAGTTCGTGCTGCTTCAGAGTGCACCCTCCAGTTTAGTGATCTGAAAGATAGTATAAAGAGTTAGTAATAGCATAGTCCATACAACTGCACACATTTTTCTTTTCTTTATTTTTTTGTACACACAGGGTACTATATTACAACAAGTTCCACTGTAAGGAGGTGTCTGTGAGCTGTTTTTCTTTTAAAGTAGAATATCCCATGCACTCCCACTGCAAAGCGGTGTGTTCTCAATATTGCGTACCTAGACTGTTGCACCTCATTGACTCGCAGAGTCTGGAGGTGAGTGTTTTTCTTGAGAAGTCTGAGGCAGATTTACAAGCTCCTTGTGCCACTTTTTCCATACTAAAAGTGACACAAAAGTGTCGCAAGAAGCTTCTAGATCAGTTCCTCAGACTGTTGTAACATATCTATTCTCACTGTTCGGAGGTAATTGTATATTTCTACGCAGTCAAGCTGCTGCACACTACCCACTCTCTCCTTTCACAGATAACTTGTTGTTGTTTCGGAAACAAGTTTCTTTGCTCACCTAGTGCCATTGGCGTGATTCAAAGAGGGTGCACTATGTGTCGAAGCAGGCTTCACTGTGGCCAACAGAGTTCACTACTTGTGAGGTTGTACACGGCAGAGTCGACAGCGGCGTCCATAACTTTAAAAGAGAAAGAGAAACGATGTGAGAGAGAGTGAGAGAGAGAAAAAACAACATTAAAATGTGGGAGAGAGAAAGTTATAGATGGAGCCGTTAATAGTGGAGACTGTTGTAACCTATCTATTCTCACTGCCCGGAGGTAATTGTATTTTTCTACGCAGTGAAGCTGATGCACACCAGGCGGGCAACTAAAGCCAAATTTCGGGCGAAGGGGGGGGGGGGGCTGAAAAATAGTTGGAGGGGCTAATTCTTCCAACCATAGACAGAGTGGCTGTAAGAAGGGGTGAACACACAATAAAAGCCTCATTTACAAGTAAAAAGTCTTTTAAAGACCTGTTAAGAACTCGGGTGTGGCTGCAATTAGATGCTCGCCAGTCCGTGAAGCTGTCTCGGCCTGGGCTGACACACACGACGGGGGGGCTGAAGCCCCGTGAATCCAATGGGTGTTGCACGCCTGCTGCACACTACCCACTCTCTCCTTTCACAGATAACTTGTTGTTATTTCGGAAACAAGCTTCTTTGCTCACCTTGTGCCATTGGCGTGATTCAAAGAGGGTGCACTACTTGTCGAAGCAGGCTTCTCAGTCATTGTTACAATGGCCACGCATCATCGCAGAATACACAACGTAGAGCTTTGTAGGTTTTTTTTGGGGGAGGTGACGCCAATTTGTGAAACACAACCTGTAAGATAAAAAGGAAGTTAAGATTGTGTGTATTTTTTTTTATCAAAGGAGAGAGGAAGTGAGAGAGTGACTGCAAAGAATATTCGCAGCTCAACTTTCTGTCACCAGTGTGTGTTTCACTACATGCCGGGACATAATGCACCCTGAAGCTCTACATCTAAAAGATAGTAAAAGAAAGATGTTATGATTGGTGATTGTTACTATCTTAATGTGGGGTTGAATAACATCGCCCTTTTGCACCCGTTCCTTCTCACATTTAAAATAACTATTTGTATAGTTTATATTCCGGACATTTGAGCGATTATAAATACGTTCCTGCTATTGGAAAAAATATATATTCATGTAATTTGATACACTATATAGGATTGCGTTTGTCTAAATTGCTGCGTCGCTTTTTTGTATCCAGTCTGCTACAGCTCTTCGACTCACTCTGATGCGTACCCAGACCTCACTGCTCACCTTTTTGTAGACAGGACACCTTCTACATCATGTAGTCCAGATCTGCCACCAAGAAATCTAACACATGGTGCCAAGTCTTGATATCGGTATGGCTAACGACATACTCGTGCTCCCATCAACATCATCACAGGTTCTTCACCCGCTCAGTGCTTCGCGTACTACTAACTCTGTGACCAAAGAGGCCAGGCACGTGGTAGTGGGCCCCTTTGTTCGGTAGTTCGGGCCTACATGAGGCGTCCGAACCACTAGGACGGACCATCACAGCAGTGCGGATGGGAGCAACTCTAAAATGGCGTACAGCACGTGCGCCCAGTCTTTTTTATAGGTAGGGTCATGTGTGTTGTGACGCATGTGCTGGATGCGTGTGGTGAGGGTGTATACCATTCATGAGGGAGTGTGTGCCGTTCTGACAACTAGACCTGGAACTAAGAAATCACTACAATGGAAATCTGGGGCATGTAGTGTTGTTGTGTTTTCCTGGTAGCATAAGCGGAGTGGGCTGGCCTGACATACTCCAGTGCTGCGCGAGGCTCTGAAGCATGATTCCGGAGCTATGGGCGTGGTCACGTCGTGAGCTATATGAAAAATCATGTGATTCGGGTGTCCGTTTTGTAGTGCTGACGACACCCGGTCTTAAAAGTAAATGTGTCAGTATATTTGTAAAGTTCTACGACTTGGCCAACATGGACGGTATGGGGTATCACTGACTGTATATTCGTTTATAGGTGCACACATTAAAATATGGTAGATGTGACATATTTCTGCGATTATGAATGTTTATTGTACATTCAGTGGAGTGTTGTAGTTGTAGTAATATAGGGTTGTGAAAGGTTTAAGTTGTAGTTTTTGGCACATGAAGGACAGCTAATTTATATACGTATGTTCACATTCAGGTACACTGTACAACTTGATGCTGGAAATCAGTGTTTGAGTGTCAGAGTTGCATGCACATCCTGTTATTGTAGAGTAATCACATAATGTATGCGTAATGTATGCGTACCCCGTGGAAAAAAAAAAAAAGAAGGCCGCTTTATTATTAATTAGCCCCCGGGGAATCCTGATTTATAATGGGGGCCCAGAGGGCCCCCCTGCCCCTGGGACCGCCACCCCCCGGGGCTTTGACATTATGTATGTGGGCGGCCTCATGACCCCCCTCAGCCCCGGGCACCGCCACCCCCCCGGGGCTTCTTTTTTTTATAATAATGGAGGGCCCAGAGGGGCCACCCAGCCCCGGGGACCACCACCCCTGGGGCTTTGACATTATGTATGCGAGGGGGAGGCTCACAGCTCCCCCGGGGACCGCCACCCCCCGGGGCTGATTTAAAAAAAAAAAAATAAATACCTGTGTGAGGGGGCTCAAGCCCCCCACATGCTCCGGGACCGCCAACCCCCTGGGGCACTACATTTTTAAATTGGGGAGTCCATGACGGACCCCCAGCCCCAGGGACTGCCAACCCCGGGGCTTTTAAATGTTGTGGAGGGGCTGCGCAGCCCCCCTCCTGGAGGCTTGTGGTGGCCTCAAGGACCTCTGGTGTGCACGCGTTGGGTACGCGTACCGTACCGCCGTATGATACCTAGTTTATAAGGCGTCCCGTACGCGTATGCAAGCAAGAAATAGAAAAAAAAAATTCACGTATTTATCAAGCTTATGTGTTTAGATGTTGAGTGGCTCTAAAAAGTGCCCTTGTGTTTATTGGGAGATTTTAGTACCTACAAATAAGTACCAATGCAGAGTCTAAAGGTCAAGAGGAAGACTCTGTTCCTTTCATCTGTAAAATGTACACCATCTCTCCTACGGATGTCATACATATTGAAATGCTGATTGTGGTGGTAAATGGACCCCATTCTATAGTCTCGGAGAAAAGCAGAAACAGATTTATTCACATGTTTCCTAGCTTTCTCAATCCGTGGACAATATTGGTTGGAGCAGTTCCATTTCTGCCTTAGGCATATATTAGAATAGACAAAGGCAGTTTGGGGGAAAAGTGCCATAAATTCTTCAAAGGTATCCTTCATAAGCATTTCCAGACCTACCCCAGTCAAAGTGCCTAGGTCATTGCCACCACAGTGCACAATTATGAGGTCAGGGTGTTGGAGATGTAAAAAAGATTTAACCAATGGCATAATTGCTACCATTTTAACCCCTCTCTGTCCAATCCATTTAATATCTACATTTGGTAAACCTAGGTCTTTGTGAATTCCTTTCTGTTCTGCGTACCTTTGGCTCTAGAAAATATAGCTGTGTCCCACAATCCACACTCTAAGCATGTTGGAGAGAGGTCTGGATGCACTCAGATGGTCTCTGAAAATGAATTGGCAGTTTGAAAACTAGGATTTTGTCTAAAATGGTGGATAAGATACAGTTATGAAAAAAGATAAGAAATGATTGGTTGTTTGAGAACATTCTACACTGAAAATTAGGGTGCATGTTTCTGTTTTTTAAAAGCATTTTTCCTATTGGTTAATACAAACTGATTGAAAGGTACATTTCTCAATACTCAATACCGTGGAACTCCTTAACAACTTGAACTGAGTATCTCTCTCTATAATTGTGTCCCCTCCAGCCTTCCCTCCCAATTGTGCAACCCAGCCTAACTATTCTATACCCCTGCGCTTCATAGTGCATCACAGCCAACCAAACAGGCACTTATTAAGTTACTTGCATGGTGCTATCACTGAAATACACCACTTCATGTATATTTATACTTTCGGAATGCGCCTACCACACGCGCTTACACAGCGCTATCTCGTGAGTTTCCTAGCTCACATTCGACCTCCATCACTCCACCACGCATGTGCATACCCATGGGTGCCCCCCACCCTGCAATGCGCAGACGCGAGGAACACTACACCTCTGGGCGTGCGCCCCGCGGCAATGACTAAGTGTTTAGCGCGACTGCAACCCTCCTTCTATTTTTACACTTACACAGGTGAAAACAATAAACGGGGCAATTTAAACTCGATCCGCGAGGCTCTCACTTCGCATTTCGGGAACCGCAGAAGGACGATAGGTCCAAGGAGGATCCAGACCGGCAATTCCGTGAGTAAATCCAGCGCACTACGGCAACGACTGGGGTAAGCTGTTGATATCTTTTTCCCTACAGGTCGGATGTAACCTATCACTCTCACTACCTTTTTTCAGGGTCTTTTTCTCTGCCAGGTGACCCAAGGAAGCTTTGTACAGCAAATAGCCTGTGTGAGGATAATGTTCTTTTACTTACCTGTACCTCACCATGCTAATATCCGCTGTTCTAGCTCACCACTACAATCGGTTTCAAGATAAAACCCACGCAGGTCCTGTCACCGACATGACCACACCCTAGCCATACATAGTTCGATCACCCACCTTACAAGTCGGCTGAATGATGCGCAACTTGTCAAATCATGCTAACATGACTCTACTTTGTACGTCTGTCTATGTCCCATATATGTTATGTGTAGCAAAGCGAGAGGGAATCCCCCTCTCACCCATACAGCACCTTAGAGAGTGCTACACATAGCCAAAATAACACAACCACTATAATTTAGTTTATTTATTTAATTGCACTTCTCACATACTCACTTGGTCCTGAGGAAAGCCTGTTTCAAATTAAAAAAGGCCAGGCTGAAACATGTAGACCACACAGGACGCTGGAGGTCATAATCCGCACTCCAACACGTCCGTCTGCCTTTTAATAGCTAACAGGGGCCCAGTAATTAAAGTATATCTAATTTCCCTCGGGTACTGGGACCCACTGTTTAGCTTTTTAACTTTCACTTTCTACACTGCACACTCAGCGAACATACCAGCTCCGCAGTAAACTGGCGTTGAAGCACACCCGGGACACACTCGGTGTCACTGTGGTGGGCCCGATGATGAAGCATGCCACCAACTAGGTTGGTGGGTGAGGGCTTCTTGAACAAACCGACTGGTTTGCCGACATACGTACTTCATTGAGTCTCATTCTCCCATAACATAGCTAGTCCTTTTTGATTTTGAAATATCCATAAATAGTCACATGGAAATTATGGTAGCAAACGTATTTGCACACTTTCCTTCGGGAGACAACCATGACAACGCAGGCTTTACACCTCGCTGCTATTACGACGGTGCCATCACAACACAAGTCGTTACAACGACTTGCGCTAGATGGCGCTAGATACTAAGGAATAGTAGATTTACTATTCCAACACCTTTCCTACTGTTGCGTAGGCTGGAGTTGGAATAGTAAATCATACTATTCCAAAATCCAGCGCCTACAGCGCAAGCCGTTGTAACGACTTGCGTTGTAACAACTTGCGTTGTAATGGATGTGTCGTAATGGCAGCCCGGTGTAAAAGCCCGCGTTGTCATGACATACATCCCTTTCCTTCCTCACAAATCTCTTCCGTTGGCCAAACTGAACAAATTATTTAACCTTCTCTCTCCTTCTCTTGCTGTAAAAGCCTTTGAAGAATTGCGTTTGCAGTATGGACATTAAATTAATTTATGTTTATGCTGCTGTAGCCTATACTAGTGTCCCAACCTAACCTGCACAAGATTAAACTTACATCGATGCTAGTATGACAGGTGCGTGCAGAAGATGTTTCATAGCACATGGAAATGTGCTGCTTTTCATTCCGACTGATCAAACGGCGAACACCCATCACTGCGGAGCTTGTGTTTTCGGGATAAGGGTCGGATCAGGGGGCCGTAGTGTAAGGTACTAATTAAGGATTTAGGAGTACGGGTTTAGGGGGATGGGTGTAGGGGGTGTGCACGTGCCGGGGGTAGTGTGTGGTATTTTGGGGGAAAAATGCGATATTAAAGCATGCGGGGTGTTTGTGTGCGTAGTGGTTGTGTTTTGTATACATTTCAATGGTGGAGCGAAGTAATGGGTTGCGTTGTGTCAGCGTGCTTTGTGAATGTGTGTGCGATGTAAAGACGGCGAGGTGAATATTTGCGATGAAAACGCGTGCGGTGTAGCATTATACATCCACCGTTTCTAGACTAGTAAATGTGTTTTGGTAAAATGCAAGGTCTTATATTTTTTGTCTAAAATCACTCTGTGCTTCTGTGTGCATTTAGGAATTATTATGAGAGAAGCATTTTTGTATGTTTTGTGTTTGCAGACACGTAACTGCTTAAAAATCTATCCTTTTTTCAAGTTTTGATAGAATTAGAAACCAGTTATTGCTTTTGTATTTGGAAAATGACTCATGGTTATACAGTAAAATGCAGTATTGATATTTCTGGAATATGTGGAGTCATATTAGCAGTTTAAAGGTAATTAATAGTGTTGGTTGTCCAGAATCAGACTTGTATTTCAAATCTACAATACCCCAGTCAGTATACTTACACTGCTGCAGACACTCTGGGGCAGATTTACAAGCCCCTTGCGCCTCTTTGTGGTTGTATTGCGTCACTTTTTTGATGTAATGTTTGTGCAAATAGTGCAGCAAATTGCTTATGTATTTTCAAAATGAGTTAGGGTTGTACACTAAAATGCAGTGGTTATATATATAGTAGGCCTTAGGGCATGGACTGCTTCAAACCCCTATGCACTATGTATGCAGTCTTGTATCTACCTGCACACCTGTCTTTAACACCTTCAATTCCCCAGTCTGTATCCTTGCACTTCCACCAAATACTTTGTCACTGCTGTTGCACCGTTGTAGTGAGACATTCAGCAGTTTGTTCTAATCCATTCAGCAATTGGTTCTAATCCATTCACTGCACTAAAACTCAAGCACTTTTAAATTCAGTCAGGCACTGTCCTTGCAGAACTGTAATTATTTGGTTAGTACCCAAGTACTCATGCAGCACACTTATCTTTTATACCTTCAGTTCCCTAGTCTGTATCCTTCCACTTCCACCAAGCAGTCTGTCACTGCTCTTGCACTGTTGTAGTGACCCATTCAGCAGTTTGTACTAATCCATTCACTGCACTAAAACTCAAGCACTTATAAATTTAGTCAGGCACTGTCCTTGCGGAACTGTAATCATTCAGTCAGTACCCAAGTACTCATGCAGCAAAGTAGGCCTTAGGGCATGAACTGCTTCAAACCACTATGCACTATGCTTGTAGTTTTCTATTTACTTGCACACTTGTCTTTTATACCTCCAGTTCCCTAGTCTGTATCCTTACACTTCCACCAAGCAGTCTGTCACTGCTGTTGCACCGTTGTAGTGACCCATTCAGCAGTTTGTTCTAATACAGTCAAACCCCTATACACTATGTATGCAGTCTTCTTTCCATGTGCACACTTGTCTTTCATATCTTCCATTCCCCCAATCTCTATCCTTACACTTCCACCAAGCAGAGTGTCACTGCTGTTGCATTGTTGTAGTGACCCATTCAGCAGTTTGTTCTAATCCATTCACTGCACTAAAACTCAAGCACTTATAAATTCAGTCAGGCACTGTCCTTGCAGAACTGTAATCTTTTAGTAAGTACCCAAGTACTCATGCAGCGAAGTAGGCCTTAGGGCATGAACTGCTTCAAACCACTATGCACTATGCTTGTAGTTTTCTATTTACTTGCACACTTGTCTTTTATACCTCCAGTTCCCTAGTCTGTATCCTTACACTTCCACCAAGCAGTCTGTCACTGCTGTTGCACCGTTGTAGTGACCCATTCAGCAGTTTGTTCTAATACAGTCACTGTGCTAAAACTCAAGCACTTATAAATTTAGTCAGGCACTGTCCTTGCAGAACTGTAATCATTCAGTCAGTACCCAAGTAGTCATGCAGCAAAGTAGGCCTTAGGGTATCAACTGCTTCAAACCCCTATAGACTATGTATGCAGTCTTCTTTCCACGTGAACACTTGTCTTACATATCATCCATTCCCCAATCTCTATCCTTCCACTTCCACCAAGCAGTCTGTCACTGCTGTTGCATTGTCGTAGTGACCCATTCAGCAGTTTGTTCTAATCCATTCACTGCACTAAAACTCAAGCACTTATAAATTCAGTCATGCACTCTCCTTGCAGGACTGTAGTCATTCAGTCAGTACCCAAGTACTGATGCAGTGAAGTAGGCCTTAGGACATGGACTGCTTCAAAGCCCTTTGCACTATGCATGCAGTCTTGTATCTACCTGCGCACTTGTCTTACACACCTTCAATTCCCCAGTCTGTATCCTTACACTTCCAGTAAATAGTCTGTCATTGCTCTTGCACTGTTGTAATGACCCATTTAGCGGTATGTACTGATTATTCAGTGCACTAGAACTCAAACACTTATAGATTCACTCGAACACTCTCCTTACAGTACTGTAATTATTCATTCAGTAGCCAAGTACTCATGTAGCGAAGTAGGCCTCAGGAGAAGGACTACTTCAAACCCATATGCTGTATGCATGCACTCTTCTATCCACGTGCAAATTTGTCTTTAATACCTTGAATTCCCCAGTTAGTTACCATGATGTTGCAGCAAATACTCTGTGTCTCCCCTTGTACTGCTCTAGTGATGCATTGAGCACCATGTACTAATCCATTCACTGTTCCAAAAACCAACCATTTATACATTCATTCAGGTACTCTTCTTGCAGATGTAGTTCTTGAAACTCATGTGCAGTATGTATGCACTTCTGTTATCAGTTACACACTTGTTTTTTATATGTAGTCATTTTAGATTGTATTTGTTTAGTAATAGAATAGTATATTTTGTAGATTTATTTTTATATATATATAAAAAGGCAGCACTGGAAAAGCGACAACGCGGGTCTTCCTCCTCCAGGTCTTCGGAAAGACACAACCAGGAAAAAACAGAAGAAAGAAATCCCACTGACAAAGGTATTCAATCACGAGTGGTCTCCAACATACAGCCGTTGCCACATTGAGGGTATTCAATCACGAGTGGTCTCCAACATACAGCCGTTGCCACATTGAGGGTAAACATATTGCTGTTCCACCCTGATTGACACAGAGGGTATTCAATCACGAGTGGTCTCCAACATACAGCCGTTGCCACATTGAGGGTAAACATATTGCTGTTCCACCCTGATTGACACAGAGGGTATTTTATTTTATATACATTATTCACGTGCACTTCACTTATTTGAATCACTTTGGTCCTGAAGAAGCGCAAACGACCCTATATGGGCGAGACAAGCGCGAAACATGTCGACCTATGACCTTTTGTCACCCGGGCATAGTGTGCCTTTGGGGCAATTTTATTTCTGCGGTTTTCGGACTGCCTAGGGTACAACAGTCACAATGCCGCTGCATGTTGACCCTTTTTATCTCATTTTTGCACGCACTTCCTTTTATTCTTTACCCTCATTGAACCCACTCCCCGCACACCCCCATGCACCATCCGGCAGTCCTACAAAAGATCTCCGACAAAGTGTCCCTTCGGGGGCCCGTAGGGAATTGCAGCGCCGGCCCTACGAGGAGCAACTGCCCGATGATGAAGCATGACATCCCTTGGGGTGTGTGAGGGCAACAGAGGACAAAGGTTTCTTTCCCCTCACCAGTGGGTATCCTTACCTAAGATTTACCTTTCTTTCCTTTGTACTTTTTTCTTTTTTCTTTTTTAATGTATGGGTGACTTTTCTTGCACCCTTAAGTTTGGGTGACTTTTTGCACCCTACTTCAGGAACTGTGTCCTTTCATTGGTATACACGTATGCATTAGGAGCATGGACACTGGACCTTTATTAGCTCCTAGGTCCCCCCCTCTTTTGTGTGATAGATTTATTTTTATAACATTATATATATTTTTTATAACTGATTCTATTTATCAACACTAAAAGAAATTCATCATGCCTAGAACAAGTGAAAAGAGGAAACAACGTAATTAAGCTTATTAGTTCAAGAGAAGTCACCCATAAGATTCACCTGAACAACAGTCTGTGGTGAAAAAGAAAAACACTCCTGGTAAGAGAACTAAGAATTTTCTAAAAAAGCTATCAAACACTAGGACTAGTGTGGAGAATGTGAAAAATAAAAATGTATCTGCAACAAAAAAGAAAAACAAGAGGAAAAACATAAATGACGAGAAATCATGTTCTAAAGAAACAATGTATAGTAAAAGGAGGAAGAATCCATTTCAGGAAATTAGAAAAAGAATGTTTTACAATAGAGTTGCCTTAAAAAATTTTAAGGATATGAAGAAATGTAAAAGAAAATAAGCATTTTACAAGAAGAAGAAACATATTGAAAGTATTGTTGAGAAGGCTTTTGAATTAAAAAAGAAACTATTTATTTTAATAATCAATAGAATTCGATCACCAGATAAACCAATCCATTTAATGAAGGCCAAAAGTAAGTGGAGAAGACTAATTAACAGAACTAATTTGTCTGATTTTTTTGGGGTGAATGGAAACACAGTTCAAGTTCTGAGCCTTTTTTTAATGAAGAGAATTATATTCAGAGTAATGATGTGTTGCATGCCGTTGACACCAGTGGTCGAGTTTATGAGGTTAGAAATGGTTGTCCTATTGAGAAAGAGAATATTGTTCCCAGAAATACAGAAGAGGTGTTAGCTAATGAAGTTTTACGGAGACGTCCTAAAGCTCCAGTGTACACTTGGAATTGCAGTAGTATTTGTAGTGTATGACAGGAATCTATTGATTTTTTATGCAATTTCTTCCGTAACTATACTAAGAAAAGTGTTAAACAAAAGATTAAGATGTTGCAAGGACTAGACCCTTGCAGAGTGAGAGAAAATACTGGGTTGCCAAGTCATTCTCTGGCTGCTTGTCTTTCTAAAAAAAGTATGTTGAAGTGTTTTAGTCAGGACATTGTATTTTGCAAAAAGTCCAGTCGTAATGTTAAAGAAGTTGAACAGTGCTCATTTGCGTGGATCAGCATCAGATCTAATGAACTTTTGTGAAGAAATTGAGTTTAGTCACTTTGGTGCTGAGCAAGACAGTACAGAAACTGATACATTATTAGAAGGAAATGTGGAAGAGAATGTACGACATTCCAGTACAAAAAAATTTGAGCAAGAAATTACAAAGTTTAAGGTGCTTTCCGGAGAAAGGTAAAATTATTCTTGTATCTGTTGTCGACGCACTCATTATAAAAATCAGACTAGGACTGTTGATCTGTATTTAAAAAGTGAAAAAGAAAATAATAATGAGTGAAAGGAATTTCCAACTTATTTGTTGGTAGAGAATTGTTTTGATTTGGGTTCTGATCAACGTATTTGTAAATATTGTTATAACAAATTAGACAAGAACAAAAGGCTTGCTAGAGCTGTCCATAATAATTTTGAGTTGGTAACAATTCCTTC
This sequence comes from Lissotriton helveticus, assembly GCF_964261635.1. Taxonomy (NCBI): domain Eukaryota; kingdom Metazoa; phylum Chordata; class Amphibia; order Caudata; family Salamandridae; genus Lissotriton; species Lissotriton helveticus. Next base: position 1,845,381,104 of record NC_136061.1, on the reverse strand, counting down.
TGAACTGATGGATTTAAATACCTATGAGCCTATTCTTATTCAATGTGTGCATCCATTTCAGGCTATTGTTCGTATGGAGCCTAAGACAGGGAAATTGCCTCCTTCAGATTTAGAGAGAGGATTAAAGGGAAGAGTTGTATATTTACCTCTAGATTTAAAGAAACATATTGAAACAATTGGAGTAGAAAATGTAGAAGATGAACCTCTAGTTATTGTAGTTAATGGCGTTCCTACTAAGAGTAAGAAAATCTGGCAAGAATTAGTGGATGTTAGGAAAGTGAAAAAGGCAACGTTGTATCTGGTAAAAAATAATCAGTACTATAGAAATGTGATGGTGGGAGAAGAAGATGTAACTTTAGAAGAAGCAAAGGTAAGTCCCATAAGTGTATGGGAAGAAAGTTTGGAAGCTCGTTGTTTCCATTAGGAAAAGGAGGACGATATGATGAACGACCTGTACAGATTCCTGCATCTGAATACCGGGCATCAAGATTGTATGCAGAAGACCCAAGATTTCGACAATGTATTTCGTATTTGTTTCATCTTTTGTTTGAGAGTGACTTGTCTGCACTTTTTTACGCAGTCAACCATATATTGAAAACAGGTGTACATCTGCAAAATGTTTCGGCAAAGGTATTTATGGATAAAGAAAGATAATGTTTTGGAATCTCAGCTGATTAATCTCATGGCATGTCAGCATGGTACTAATGAGTACTGGTACCGTCTTCATGGAGAACTTAAATGTATGCTAAGGAACTTAGGAACTCCTACATGGTTCCTTACTCTAAGCTGTGCTGAGTACGCTTGGGATGATTTACTAGAATTTCTTCGAGAGGCAAATCCAAATATAGTACATATTGAATACCAGGCACCTGGAGCATTGTGCTCTTTGGATCCAGTTAATGTATGCAGATATTTCAGTCATAGATTTGAAGCTATAATGTCTTTTATCACCATTAAAAAAATCCTCCTCTTGGAGAGGTTGGGGATTTCTTTTGGAGAAAGGTGTATCAAGCAAGATGTGCTCCTCACATACATAGGCTAATATGGATCAAAGATGCTCCCAAATTCAGAACAGATTTGGATGATACTGTGTTGTCTTTTATTGAAGAATATGCTACATGTGCTATACCCAAAAGCACAGAAGAAAAGAAGTTAAGACAACAAGTTTTACGATTCCACAGCCATCGTTGTGGGAAATACTGTCGTCGAAAGTACAAGTCAAAGGAAAAGTTTTATACCAAATGTCGTTTTGGTTTTCCACGTCCTGTAATATCCAAAGGAAGAGTAAACAGTTTTATGTCAGCTATGTGACATACCTTGACAAGAAAGTCTCCAAAGAATACCTATGATTTGAGAAGAAGTGAAGAGTCAAAATATATAAATGATTATAATCCAGTTATTTTGTCCATGTGGAAAGCTAACATGGCTATTCAATAAGTTGCAGACACATCCATTGCTGTTGCTCATTATGTAACATCCTTCATAACAAAATCAGAAAAGACGGAATTGAAGAAAATGTGGGAAGAGATTTCCCACAAGAAGAGTCTAAGTAAGAAATTATACAGTTACAGTTTGAATATATTATCTCATTGAAAATTGGAGCGTATGAATGCTCAGATTGTTTATCATCTGCAGGTCTATACTCCAAATCTAGAAGAATCATTTGGGTGAGTCTAGGTCTTGCTGCAACACGAAATCGAGTACTTAAATTTGTACAAGAAATTGAATATTTAGCTGAAAAAGAGCCAGAAAGCACAGATATTGTGAAAACAAACATGTTGGATACATATTATCCAAATAGAAGTAATCCTCTTGAGAACATTTGTCTCTATGAAGTGCTGCAAAACTATACTTTTAAACTGAATATTATAGAAAACATCAATAATGGAATATATGCTGTGATTGGTTCTGAAGGATGTTTGGTGAAACAAAGAAAAGGAAATTTGATTAATCACCGAAAAAATTGCGATTCTCCTGACAAAAGGGAATTTTACTATTTAGCTCTTTTGTAACTCTTCAAGCCGTGGCATTCAGAATTGGAATTACTTGGAGATTTTCAGAGCTAAGAAGATTTGTTCAACGCTACTAAAGATACTATAGAATGCAATGTTTTTGCTAATTATGTGAAAATGTTGAACGCCAAAATTGAGCAAGAAGCTACAATTGCAGCTGAGATTGCTAAAGACAGTTCTCAAGACAGTCAAACTTCTGCTCCGTTGAGTCAGGATCCACTAGGAGAACCAATTGTTCAAAATGAAGCAGCAATTGCCATGGATGAGGTGGAAACAGCAATGTATCAAGCTCAAGAAAGGAAACTTGGAAGAACAACTAAATGTTGAGCAAAAACAAATATATGAGGAAGTGAGAGAACCAAATGGCCATGGATTGCTTCATGAAAAGAAAGAGTGCTCATGCACGTCATTTCAACCTATCCGAATGTACGTGAGTAAACAGGCTGGAACAGGAAAAAGTTTTTAAATGAAGGTAATTACAACGTATCTACAGAAAATATCTGAGTGGCATTTGTCTTGTGTTGTCACTGCTCCAACTGGGTTGGCAGCACACAATATTAAAGGAATTAATGTACATCATTTACTAATGCTACCAATAGAGCATAAAAACAAATTGGAATACCACAAGCTATCTGGAGAAGCTTGTTGTGAAGTTTCAAGAGTGTTAAAGAAAATGATACTTTTTAATATTGATGAGGTAAGCATGGTATCAAACTTAATGCTTGCCTTTGTGCATTTAAGAATGCAGCAAATTCTTAAAACAGAGGGGCTCATTAGGATGGCGGACGGAAGAGCCACCGCGGCCCTGGAGTAGGCGGAAAAACCCTTTTCCGTGTCCGCCTGCCGCGGATACTCCGTCCGCCATATCAGGATAGGAAAACGTGTCAAATTTCCGTCCGCGACAGGAAAGCACGCACCGCCGTCGAACTACACACGACCACGCGGCGAACGGAACACATCCGGAGGCTCCGCCGTACGTACTGACGTCTAAGACCGTCCCCCAAATCGAGATGGCGGAAAATACACATAAAACCACTGCGGAAAAACAACCTGTCTGAACACGGCGGAATCCCCACAGCGAACATAGGTGACATAGCAGAGATACCCACCGCAAGCTGACCACCACCATGGACCCAGCGCTACACGCTTTCCTGATGCTCTTCGCGATCCACCACGTCCTAGTCATGGCCCACCATCGACGCCGACGCAGGTAAGGCACAAACCATTGGCTGCATGGAGGGGAATACCAGCAAGGGTCGTGACGTAGGGAGGGGGAGTGACATGTTACCGAAACCACTGATGAGAAGCAAATAGAAATACACATTTGTAGTACGCAAGCAGGAATGACAACGACAAACCACGACACATGATTGACTACCTTTATTGCACATAATAGGGGTATAATCACAGTGTATGCGTGAGCATGGGCAAAGTGGGCACCAGAGCAGCTACATCAGAGGCAGCATGTGAGAGGACAGAATGCAGTATCCGAGCATCAACAGGGCATTGTGCCCAACAGAGCAGGTACATCATTGGCAGTAAACGAGAGGGCAGAATGCAGTATCAGAACAGCAACAGGGCATTGTGGAGTACAGAGCAGGTACATCATTGGCAGTAAACGAGAGGGCAGAATGCAGTATCAGAACAGCAACAGGGCATTGTGGAGTACAGAGCAGGTACATCATTGGCAGTAAACGAGAGGACAGAATGCAGTATCAGAACAGCAACAGGGCATTGTGGAGTACAGAGCAGGTACATCATTGGCAGTAAACGAGAGGGCAGAATGCAGTATCAGAGCATCAACAGGGCATTGTGCCCAACAGAGCAGGTACATCATTGGCAGTAAACGAGAGGGCAGAATGCAGTATCAGAACAGCAACAGGGCATTGTGGAGTACAGAGCAGGTACATCATTGGCAGTAAACGAGAGGGCAGAATGCAGTATCAGAGCATCAACAGGGCATTGTGCCCAACAGAGCAGGTACATCATTGGCAGTAAACGAGAGGGCAGAATGCAGTATCAGAACAGCAACAGGGCATTGTGGAGTACAGAGCAGGTACATCATTGGCAGTAAACGAGAGGGCAGAATGCAGTATCAGAACAGCAACAGGGCATTGTGGAGTACAGAGCAGGTACATCATTGGCAGTAAACGAGAGCGGCCAAGTGCATCAACAGTCCATAGCACTGAACAGGTCCATCAGAGGCAGCACGTGAGAGGGGCCAAGTGCATCAACAGTCCATAGCACTGAACAGGTCCATCAGAGGCAGCACGTGAGAGGGCAGAATGCAGTATCAGAACAGCAACAGGGCATTGTGGAGTACAGAGCAGCTACATCATTGGCAGTAAACGAGAGTGGCCAAGTGCATCAACAGTCCATAGCACTGAACAGGTCCATCAGAGGCAGCACGTGAGAGGGGCCAAGTGCATCAACAGTCCATAGCACTGAACAGGTCCATCAGAGGCAGCACGTGAGAGGGCAGAATGCAGTATCAGAACAGCAACAGGGCATTGTGGAGTACAGAGCAGCTACATCATTGGCAGTAAACGAGAGGGCAGAATGCAGTATCAGAACAGCAACAGGGCATTGTGGAGTACAGAGCAGCTACATCAGAGGCAGCACAAGTACGTGTCCCTACCAACCCGTCACAGGGACCACAAGAGTGCCACGCAGTTCTCAATGGACACACCATGTGAAATAACATTTGAGTGAAGTGTTCAGCACCTCACATCACAGAATCAGGGGGACTGCGTGAACTACCTGCCTCGGACACACTGCCAGCACCAGAAACAGGAGTGTGAGACACAGCCACAGCCCGAGTGACACACACATGGGCCACGGACCCAGACACACTGGCAGCACCAGCAACAGGAGTGTGAGACACAGCCACAGCCCGAGTGACACACACATGGGCCACGGACCCAGACACACTGGCAGCACCAGCAACAGGAGTGTGAGACACAGCCACAGCCCGAGTGACACACACATGGGCCACAGACCCAGACACACTGGCAGCACCAGCAACAGGAGTGTGAGACACAGCCACAGCCCGAGTGACAGACACATGGGCCACACACCCAGACACACTGCCAGCACCAGCAACAGGAATGTGAGACACAGCCACAGATGTAGTCACTGACACGTGACCCACTGACCCAGACAGACTGCCAGCACCAGAAACAGGAGTGTGCAACACAGCCACAGATCTTCTAACTGACACGTGAGCCATAGACCCAGATACCCTGCCAGGACCTGCAACAGGAGAGGGCACAACAGAGACTGTGCCACTACATGATGCATGACAGCCAACAACAGACACAGTGCCACCATCTGATACATGAGAGTCAACTGCACCTGCACCACTGGGACAACTGAAATGTTGAGCCACAGGGCTGTATGGGCCAGGAGGCAGGGTGGGCCTGGGAGCTGGGGATAGCTGACCTTGAGCCACATCGGGGTTGGCAGGTGTCAATGGTGTGTGTCTGCATTTCTTAGGGATGTGTGAGTGCACCCTGGACAGGACAGGACTGCCAAGTGGTGGGGACTCTAAAGAATCACCACCCACCATAGGTGGAGCATCTGCAGCCGGCGATCGTGTTTCTGGGGACGTGCTGGAGCCTGCTTGTCGTTTGCTGTGTGCCTGCCGCCTGGACTCAGAGTCATGTGTAATGGGGGATGCACCAACAGGGGACACCCTCCTCTGCTTCTGACTGGCCTGGATGGGAGTGGAGGTATGGGGGGACTCCGCCGCGGAGACATCTGTTTGGCGTTCAGTAGAAAACATCAGCCTCAGTGCAGCCAGGGGTGAAGTATGCCTGTCCTTGATTGCGCCATTGTCCATGCTAGAAGCCTTGTCCGTAGGATGTGCCTTATCCTTAGGTGGAGTGTTGTCTCTGGATGTAGCCTGTGCCCTGGTCGCCGCCCTGTTCCTGCCAGCAGACTTGTCGTCTGTGGTGCACCTGTCTCCAGTAGACACCTGCTCTCTGTGTGTGTCCCTGCCCTTGGGAGATGGACCTTGCTCTGTTGTGTGCCTGCCCTTGGGAGTCTCCCTGCTCTTAGGAGGAGCCTTTGTCTTTTCACTGTCCTTGGGAGGGTCCCTTTCCTCTGTTGTGGGCCTGCCCTTGGGAGTCTCCCTGCTCTTAGGAGGTGCCTTTGTCTTTTCACTGTCCTTGGGAGGGTCCCTTTCCTCTGTTGTGGTCCTGCCCTTGGGAGTCTCCCTGCTCTTAGGAGGTGCCTTTGTCTTTTCACTGTCCTTGGAAGGGTCCCTTTCCTCTGTTGTGGTCCTGCCCTTGGGAGTCTCCCTGCTCTTAGGAGGTGCCTTTGTCTTTTCACTGTCCTTGGGAGGGTCCCTTTCCTCTGTTGTGGGCCTGCCCTTGGGAGTCTCCCTGCTCTTAGGAGGTGCCTTTGTCTTTTCACTGTCCTTGGGAGGGTCCCTTTCCTCTGTTGTGGGCCTGCCCTTGGGAGTCTCCCTGCTCTTAGGAGGTGCCTTTGTCTTTTCACTGTCCTTGGGAGGGTCCCTTTCCTCTGTTGTGGGCCTGCCCTTGGGAGTCTCCCTGCTCTTAGGAGGTGCCTTTGTCTTTTCACTGTCCTTGGGAGGGTCCCTTTCCTCTGTTGTGGGCCTGCCCTTGGGAGTCTCCCTGCTCTTAGGAGGTGCCTTTGTCTTTTCACTGTCCTTGGGAGGGTCCCTTTCCTCTGTTGTGGGCCTGCCCTTGGGAGTCTCCCTGCTCTTAGGAGGTGCCTTTGTCTTTTCACTGTCCTTGGGAGGGTCCCTTTCCTCTGTTGTGGGCCTGCCCTTGGGAGTCTCCCTGCTCTTAGGAGGTGCCTTTGTCTTTTCACTGTCCTTGGAAGGGTCCCTTTCCTCTGTTGTGGGCCTGCCCTTGGGAGTCTCCCTGCTCTTAGGAGGTGCCTTTGTCTTCTGACTGGCCTTGTCCAAGGTACAGTCCATGGACATGTGAGTATCCCTTGCCTTGGGAGTACCTTTTGTGTTGAATGCCTGTGTAGCTCCTGAAGGCATGTCCCCCAACAACACTTGTGGATCGTGTGTGTGTACTCCAGTGTATCTGACATTGTCTACGTGAACAGATTTAGCTGATCTAGGGGATGGGGTCTGTGCCCTGCGTGCCCTGACGTGCTGTCTGACGCTGCTTCTAGTGCAATAACCTGTATTTGAGTCCTGCTCAGAATACTCACTACCCCTGAGACATCCAGTGGTGTAGATGGGGAAACAGAAGTAGCACCCTGTCCATGCGACTGTACTATTGCAGACGACACACTGCTTGCCAATGACTGCACTGTCCTGTGTAGACCTGCAAGATCGCCATGCATCCCTTCCATGAATGCCACCACCTGCCCCAACTTCCTATCATGGTCCTGGAAAGCATTTGTCATATTGGTCTGCCCCACACACAGCTGTCGCAGCAGATCAACGGCCTCAGCACACAGTGCATTTTGGCTCACCGTGGCAGGGGCAGCGGTGCCTACACCGAACGCCACTCTGCTCCCCCTACTCCTGCGGCCACGAACAGTACATGGTGCAGTTGGCGGAAGTGTGGGCCCTGTGTGCTGTCTTCCGACAGAAGGTGATGATTGCCCACTCCCAGTCTGTGACAACAGTGCAGGCTCACCAAGAGTTTCCGACGAGGAAGACGATGGTGTCTCCACATGCGAGTCCTCAGGGACGGTCCTGTCCCCCTCTCCGGCGCTGGCCTCCTCTGTGTCAGTCTGCGTGTGTGCGAAGTCTGAGCCGGACTCATTTCCTCGACTAATCTCCACCGTCTGTGGCTGAGTGTCTTCTGTCATAGCTGAAATGCACATAAAAGAGGTGTAAGTCATGGGCACACTGACGTACAGAAGGACCAGGATTGCCAAATTCCATAGCTGACAAAGATTTTGTAGCCCCCATCCTGCACACGGCCCACCTCTACCAGTCATCCTCACATTTCATGAGCGTTGGTGGCCGTGACACATGTACAGCATGCGGACAGGGCAGGAGCACGTACATCTGCACACATTTCCTGCCATGGGGCCATGGACCACTAGGGGATGTGCTTCAACACTCAACTACTAAGCAAGTGGCGTGTCAACATGGCAGACCTGTATGTCAAATGACAACCACCCAATGGGACCAACATGGCATCACAGAGATACATACGCAACACGGAACTCAATACTGTGTCTGTGCACCAATACATGCATAGCACTCACAGGTTTCCTACACAGACAGTATGCTCACCGCTAGTTTGCTGTTGATCGACACTCAGACGTTCGGCCAGTTCAGGATGCGTCACTGCAATGATACGGTGCATGAGAGGGGTCATGGAGCGTCGGGCCAGACGGGGCGTCCTTGGAATCATGCCCAGTGTTACTTCCGCTACATTCTTGCTCAGCCTGGAAATGTCATCCCAGCGTTTGTGGCAGTGTGTATGTCGTCTGTTGCACACCCCCAATGCCCGTACTTCCCGTGCTATGCTCCTCCACAGGTCCTTGCGAAGGTGCAGCTTGACCTACCATGATGGGAGACAAAAGGGTGTAAGTCAGTGGACAGTTGGCCTGTCACACACATAGGGGCAAGACGTAACTGTCAGCAGCCATGCACAATCAGGAACATATGTCTAGCCCACACTACACAGCTAAGATTGCAATAGGCCTGATTATTTGGCCCCCTCATGCACACCAACATGTCCCACACTGCACTTACCACCCGTCCGGGTGCGCCGTAGAGGCGTCCATAGTTGCGGAGCACACCGTCCACGAGGACATCAAGCTCCGCGGCGGTGAAGGGTCGAGACCGGATCTCTTTGCCTCTCGACATGGCAAGATCACGGAGTATGGCACTAGAGCAGCAGTCGGTGGTCAGCTCAGCAGCAGCAGCAGGTCGAGGTGATGGTCACAGGCAGCAGTCGGTGGTCAGCTCAGCAGCAGCAGCAGGTCGAGGTGATGGTCACAGGCAGCAGTCGGTGGTCAGCTCAGCAGCAGCAGCAGGTCGAGGTGATGGTCACAGGCAGCAGTCGGTGGTCAGCTCAGCAGCAGCAGCAGGTCGAGGTGAACAGGCAGCACTGGTCCCCAGGGTAGGAAGTGTCATTTTGGCCAACACACATATATAGGGCCCTCAGCACGTGTCAGTGGCATACGTCGCCAGCAATTGGTTAGCCCTGGAAGCGTGTTCGTGAAATGGGCCAATGACTGGCCCTGTTGTTGCGGTGCACTTCTTCCGCTACTTGCGATTGGCCATATGCGGCCAGCGTCCCTCTTCCCATTGGCTGCATGTGCACGGACCGTCACAGGCACACATCGGCAACCGCACGTGCAAGCTTCAGACACGGATGCTTCAGTTGCAACAATGTTCTATCACTGGCGCCACCATGGCGGTGCACGTACTCAGCGGAGGAGGTGCAGGCCTATACACCCTTTAGATGTACTCAATGGACATGCCAGTTCATGTCCCCTCTTACAGTCACATTGCATCATCCACCGTACACCGGCCGGAGCGGCCGTGCCAAGGACGGCCGTGCCGGCCATGTACACAACCACCGTGCCCAGCCATGTACACAACCGCTGTGCCCGGCCATGTACACAACCGCCGTGCCCGGCCATGTACACAACCACTGTGCCCGGCCATGTACACAACCGCCGTGCCCGGCCATGTCCACAACCGCCGTGCCAGGCCCGGCCTGGCATGGCGGTTGTGGACATGGCCGGCACGGCAGTTGTGTACATGGCCTGGCACGGCGGTTGTGGACATGGCCGGCACGGCCGTCCTGTACATGGCCTGGCACGGCGGTTGTGGACATGGCCGGCACGGCCGTCCTAGGCCCGGCCTGGCATGGCGGTTGTGTACATGGCCGGGCACGGCGGTTGTGTACATGGCCGGGCACAGCGGTTGTGTACATGGCCGGGCACGGCGGTTGTGTACATGGCCGGGCACGGCGGTTGTGTACATGGCCGGGCACGGTGGTTGTGTACATGGCCGGCACGGCCGTCCTTGGCCCGGCCGCTCCGGCCGGTGTACGGTGGATGATGCAATGCGACTGTAAGAGGGGACATGAACTGGCATGTCCATTGAGTACATCTAAAGGGTGTATAGGCCTGCACCTCCCCCGCTGAGTACGTGCACCGCCATGGTGGCGCCAGTGATAGAACATTGTTGCAACTGAAGCATCCGTGCCTGAAGCTTGCACGTGCGGTTGCCGATGTGTGCCCGTGACGGTCCGTGCACATGCAGCCAATGGGAAGTGGGACGCTGGGCGCGTATGGCCTTTGGGAAGTAGCGGAAGTTGTGCACCGCCATGGCGGTACCAATTATGTTATCTTGTCAGACGCTGCACCGTGATGTGTTGTGTGCAGTTGCGTCATGAGGGTTGTGAGCGTCATAGGGAAAGGTCATATGTCATACAATATAGCATGTGTGTCCATACTATGCCCATCGGTCGGCACACAATGGGCAACAGATGTGCATTTGGACGTGTTGACGTCGGGTGTGACCCTACAGACGTTATTACATTTTCACAACTACACAGTACATCACGGCTGTATGGCCAAATTATGCATCTGTTGTCAGTGTGTGGTTCTGGCGAGGTGACTACAGTGGTGGTGGTACACATGCATTCCGTGTATGTGTTTTGGACGTTGTGTCACCATGCATGTAATTACCGTATGCACAACATTATTGGTTTTGGCATTGGTGCTTGATGACATGGCGTGTGTATCATTATCGTTTGTGTGCATGCAGTTGCATGTGTGTCTGTGATGTGGCTACTAAACATTAGGGTGAAGCCAGATGTTTTGTCAGTAAGGTTCACATGTGATGGAGTTGTACACGTATGCGTCGTTTGTAAGTTGACCTAAGTTACATCTCTCTCCCACACAGGAGGGCTCCAAATGTGCATCGGCCATACACTGTGCTGGAGGATATGGTTGACGAGGAGGTGTTTAGGAAATTCCGGCTGGATCGACGTCGGTTGCTGGAGCTTGTTGCTCAATTGTCTCCTCATCTGCAGCCACATAGGACGTATCCTGGTTCGATTACACCCACTGCAAAGGTCATGGCGGTACTACATTTCTTTGCTACTGGCACCTTTCAGTACACAGTTGGACATGCCGGGGGATGTCACAGTCCATGTTCAGCACGGTTCTTCGGGATGTCTTAACAGCTATGATGCTGTACAAGAATGACTACATACATTTCCCACGGCCGGAAGAGTTGGCAGCAGTCAAAGCTGACTTCTATGCACTGGGCCACATACCTCACGTTGTGGGTTCAATTGATGGCACACACATCGCTATCATTTCACCACGGGCACGTGAGCAAGTTTTTAGGAATCGCAAACACTTCCATTCTCTGAACGTGCAGGTGGTGTGCCTGGCAAACAACATCATCTCCCATGTGTGTGCAAGATTTCCTGGCTCCACACATGACGCCCACATCATGCGGAGCAGCATTGTCCCACGACTAATGGCAAATCTGCGACCCGGTCAAGCGTGGCTTGTTGGTGAGTGTGTAGTGGGGACTCTTGTGATCTCTGTGTGGCATGGGGTACCCACCATATCTTGTTGTGATGTTTGTGTCTCTCATCCCCCTACATAGGCGACTCGGCGTACCCAAACCGGCCCTGGCTCCTCAGTCCCCTACGTAATCCTACAACAGCGGGTGAAATGCGGTACAATGATGCACATGGAAGGACACGGAGAGTCATCGAACGTACCTTTGGACTGCTAAAGTCTAGGTTTCGGTGCCTCGATAAGACCGGAGGGGCCCTGCCTTACTCACCAGGAAAAGTATGCAGGATCGTGATTGCCTGCTGCATGCTCCACAACCTGGCAGTACGCAATGACATTGAACTGCTCTTGGACCCTGAAGACGGAGAAGTTCCTCGGCCTCCCATCCCACCCATGTCGACTGATGAGGATAGTGGTGAGGAGGAAGGTGTGGACCAGAGGCGCCAGCTCATTGATCGCTACTTCCCTTGAATGTGAGTAACTACCTCTAGTGGCGGTTGACAATGCCTCATGTATGTTTGCTGGTGTTGTGTGGATGTGGGGTGCATCAGCTGTGTGTTGTTTGTGATGGTTGCATATGTGTGTCTTCATTTCTTTGGACATACAAGTCTCCATGATGTGTGTGCTCTCATCCCATGCTTTTGTGATGATTGTAGTTTGTGTAATGTTGCTGTGCATTGTGTTGTGATGTGTGTCAATCTGTTTCCTGACGTGTGTTTGCTGTCTCTGATTTTCCCTAGGTCACTCCCGCAGCGCCATGATCATGTACGACTATGATCCCTGAACCTGTTTACGTCTGTTTCTGAAGGCAACCATGTGAATATGATAGAGCGCGCGAGGCCACCCGACCAATAGTTTTCGCCGTTTCCGGCTTCAGGGCCCATATACTTTTCAAATCACCATATACATCGATCAGGTGACTTCACGAGCTCTACCAAGTTGTGTGTGTGTGTTCCCTGCTAATAATTTTCAGTGCACCCGACTTACCATCCACCGATGCGGGTACCTAATGACCACAATGAATCAGGGAGCTAGCTGTAAAAGAAAGGCAGCAAAATACAAACCCAACCAATAACATTCAAATACTGTTTAAATGACCACGGACAACTGGAAGTTTTAAAATGTTTATCTAAATTCAATATTTTCTTGCATGAGGTACAGTAAAATAAGGCAATCAATAACCAAGATAACATAAATCATATAGGCATAAAGAAATAATGACAGGGTAATCATTCAAATGTAATATGAAATGCAGATGGGAAATATTATAAAATCTCAGAAATGTTTAAGCATGGACATTTTATGCATGAATAACTATGGGAGGGCCTATAAAGAGTAGCACGCTTCACTTAAGGTGAATGGGCCTTTGAACAATCTAGGTAATGAAGTTCTAGACCATATCATAAAATTACAGACTGCAATGCAAAATATAATTTCTAACCAGTGAGAAGACATAGGAACAAAACCTCACGGAAAAATATGTAATTAACTTTCAATAGTTGCAGAAAGGCATGGAAAATATAACATATGCAATGATGAACTTTATTAAAGCAAAAGTCAGAAATTTAGAAGGTGCAAGATTTAAAGAGTTTTCAGAGCAATATTTACCTAGAAAGGTGTGGAAACCAAACCCTGGCCACGGGTCAGTTAAGGACAGGAAACCCTCAAGGAAGGATACCCCTCAAAGGACAGCAGGTACAGAATGGTCACCCAGGACAGGACAGGATACCCTCGGAATAGGAATCAGGACAGGACCCTCGGGACAGGACAGCAAACCCTCAGGACAGGACCCTCTTCAGGACAGGACCGGAACCCACAGTTCGGAAGCAACGCCTGCGCTCCACCCGCTCTGCAGCTATCGATCAAGACCCCGATTGGGTCAGCAAACTCCCAGCTAAGTGCTTGCCCAGCACTTTAAGGCTCAGTAGAACCTCAGTCTATGGTCAAATTCGGACAGAGTGCTTCGCAGCGCTCTGTATCTTCAGTCACCTATTGAGTGCGTTGGGTCAGTGACAGGTCAGCTAAACCAGACAAGTCGGACGGTTCACTAGGTGAACCCAGGGTAGATATACAGTTTGGGGTCAGTGTACCACCCCCCAATGTTGCCAAGTGTCAGAATCCCTCAATTTCGATTGGTCCTAAGGTAGGATTTGGGTAACACACCAATCACAATACAAGATTTTAAGCCTTCATTAGCATACTTGGGTACCGCCTAGCAGGTTTGGGTTTCTCATGAGAACTGTGCGGAAATACGAGTGAAAATTAACATTGTAACATATGAGGAGCAACATTCGCCGTTCTCGTAGCGCAGAGGTGGCTTTCCCAGGCGCATCTTGACTGTGGCTGCCAGCTGGCTGAGTTCCACTGTCCAAAGTGGCCACCTTTCAATGCTCCCTGGTCATGCGCAGAAGAGACCGTCAATATGGCTCCCAATCAGTTTGGACCCCCATTCCCCGCGGTACATGAAAAGTAAGCGAAAACAAATTAATACATAATAATGTCATTATGGAAATACATCACAGGATTTGTACTTTTGACTCATCATCAAGAAATAAAACTATTGCATTAAATGTTAGCTACATTGACACAGTCACAAGAGCAGTGGCACGAGCAGTACCACATGATAAGCACAGCTATGAATTACGCATGCGCATAACTTTCCCTCCACTTCTGCAGACGCGTCAGGACACGTGAGTGTGGCTGACGCATGCGCAGTAACTAAAATACAAGCGGCGGCCATATTAAAGGACACGGATTAAATTCATTAGAAATACACATAGGCAAGCTTCGGGAACTTTGCCTAAACAAAAATAAATGTTAGTAAAACATACGCTTTGTTACCTTATTACACATAAACGAGGTTCTTGACTTCGGCAAGCCGCAAAATATGCGAAGCTTTGCTTCATCAATCCCCTCTTTGATGATATTTACTATCATCACAAATTATAATGGAACCAGATGCCAACTTTCTTTCACACTTTATAAAGTTCTATTTCTTCCAGCAACCGTTCTAACTTTTCTCTCTCAGTTTTAGCAGGGTGAGAAGTTTTCACCTTTTTGTATATCTGATCATTCACTTCCTCTAATTCAATCTCATCCACACTTCGTTTCACTCCTCTTGCATTTACCTCGTGCTTTTTGGTGCGCTTGCGGCATTTACAGCATAAGAAAATGGAAAGTATAATAAGACCTATAATACCAATTGGCATCAGAAGTTTGAACAATAAGCTTTTACCTATGCTAGCAAGCCAATGACCTACATTTGAGAGACCATCTACCAGTCTCTTCCAGGCACTATCAACCTCGAGTGGTTTGAGTTCCTTTGCCAAATTAGTAATGTTTTTCACATATCTTTTGATCTGTATACTTTTATCCGGAATATAAGTGCAACAATGTTGCGCCTTCAACATCCGGCAGACTCCGCCCTCTTTCGCTAATAAGGTGTCAAGAGCAAGTCGATTCTGCAAAACCATTGATCTGATCGCAACCATTTCAGTGTTGACCAGCAGAAATCCATGAGCTGTTTCAGTAGACAGCACATCTACTATAGTAGACAATTTGCAAATTCTGTGAGTGTTCAGAACCACTCCCACTCCAGGTATCAGTGCACTGAAAATACTACCCATAATTTCACCTATACTTTCTCTTTTACTACGCACTAAGCCATTAGTATCTTCATTGCTTCCAGCTTTCCCATTCACATGGTATATTTTCGGGAAGACAATGCCAAAGTAGCAGCTTCCATACCAGTGATCCGGCAATTTGAAATAAGCCTTGTCCCCACAAATATAATAAATTCCAGGAAACACAGGCTCTGACCCATTTTTGAAACCCCAACCTCCAATTACCTTGTAATTATGTTCGCATTCACTGGAACCAATGAAAACATTATTATAATAGCTAGTCTTCTCGCGGTGAAGACATAGCTTGCCTTTCTTTTCAAAATCCAGCAACAGAGCAGGACCCGCTCCACCAGATGAGGTGCCTTCCATGTTCTCTGCCCACTTTGGCTTTTTCTGACTTTCGTCATTAGCCTTCTTTTGAATTTTAATTCTTCTTTTCTCTGCCATGTTCAGGAACATCTTTTCCTGCTCACGCAAAGAACAAGTCAAGTTATCTCTGTGTGCGTCTGCTATGTCAATGTTACCTATAGTCAGAAAGTAGTCTCCCATATATCTTATGGTGTCAGTTTTGGTATGTACAGGATTCAAGTTCCCACGTATAGGAAGTTCAGAAAAGATCACGTCATTGTTAGAATAATAATACTGTAACGGTCCCCTTTTGTAAAATAAACTAGCTAAAATGCTACAGGAGATTCCATATGTCAATGGCAGGTGATGGTATGTCACGCCTTCAGCCACAGAAGTAGGTAGCTTCATGCAGACATAGCAATCTTCAATTTCCATAGTCTCTACATAGTGTATTAATAAGTTTGCGAAAACATTTAAGTGTGTCTTGTTCTTAACTCCATGATAATGTAGTCCTCCCTCATCTGATGCTTCTAAGTTCTGTTTTGTTTGTCTCAAAGCTCTTTCATGTCGTGCTACACTCTGTGTTGTTAGCTCCTCATTGTCAGTATTTACAACTTCAGTAGGGACAATGTTAGTATCTTTACTTACAGCAAAGGGAATGAAAATTGTTAATCCTATCCAGATAACTATCAGTACTACTACACTACATATACACACCTTGCAACACGTCTTAAAACGGCTGCAACTAGGTCTACCATTCACTGTTGAATCAGACATTTTGGTTCAGAAGGAGTCTCTCGAACCCCTCTTTTTGGCTTTACACAATTAGCTTACTTTGTGCAAATTCACGGTGGTTCGTCTTCTTCTTCAGCTGAGTACTCTGGGACGGGTTCTCCGTCGCTCACGTCAGTTATATCAAGATCTTCAAGTTCTTCCAAAACCAGTGTCCATTCAGGAGACTTGTACTTTTTGTTTTGTCTTTTTATTCGTTCACTCCTTCTTTTGGAAGAGTCTTCTTCTTGCTCTGCTATCCGAGCACTTCTTCTTGCTTCTGCACGTTTTTCTTCCACTGTCTTTATCCTTAGTCTCAATCTTTTTACAAACCTAGGCTCAAGGTTGTTTCTTTTCTTTAGTCTCTTAGTCGGTACTGGGACTTCACTTTCTTTTCTTATTCTCTTGTTCTCTTTATCTTGTGGTAATTCTTCTCCACTTTCTTCTCCTACTTCCCCTATCTGGCTAGTTCCAGGGCTAGCATCAAATTCTTCTGCCTGGTTGCTAATCTGGCCTTGTTCAGGAATATTTTGTTTTTGGCTTTCGATTGTCTCTGTTTCTGTTTCTGTTTCCTGAACCCGTTCTTTTAACCCTCTCTGATCCTGTTCAAGCACTTCGATCTCTTGATTTTCTTCTGCTCGAACTATCACTCTATTTCTAGTCTCTCCCTTATCTGCATCAGGTGTTAGCGGTGGTGTATCGAATACCTGCTCTGTCCCTGTCTGACCTTCTCCTTCCTCAGTTTTGATGTGAATCTCAAGCGGCTGAGGTTCTTCGCCTGTGCCTTGCTTTTCCTGACTAGCCCACTCTCTACCTTCACTAAGTCGCTCTCTTGTTCTGATAGGATCTTCGGTCAGATCAATCATCGGTATCCATTCTTCTGGCCATATGCTTGGCAGCTCGTCTTCAGCTACTCCTGGCTCAGTTTTCTGGACCTCTTCAGCAGGCTGGATTCTTGGCAGTTCGTAGTCAACTACTCCTGGGCCAACGTCTGCTGTTCCTGCAACCTGACTGGTGCTGGGCTGCTCGTTGTCAGCTGCTTCTGGCCCGGCTCCTGCAGGGTCCTCTGCTGGTTGCCCTTCTTCTGCAAATTCTTTGTCTGGTAATACCTTCTGAGTGTGTCCAGCGTGGATCCACTGGGGAACACCTGCGACCTTCACTGCAGTTGTTGTTACCAGGATTACTTGGCGTTTCTTTCCCCACCTTGGTGCCAGACAATTAGATCGAGTGTGCTTCTTTATTTTGACCCAGTCTCCTGGAACCAAGCTGTGGAGAGGAGTCGTTGGATTGAGGATGCCGTCGTCTCCAATCTGGCGAGAGATAGAACGCACTTGGTCACCCAATCTTCTGCAGTATTCAAGCACTAAATCATCAGTAATACTCAACAGTTTGCTTCCTGGCACCCATGCTTGTCTCATCACTCTTCCCATAATGATTTCATGGGGACTTAGGCCTGTCTTGCGGTCAGGAACACTTCTCAGTCCCATCAGGACCAGGGGCAGGGCCTTCACCCAGGTCATGCCAGTAGCATCTGTCAGTTTTGCTAGTCTGTTTTTGATAGTTCCATTTACTTGTTCCACTATTCCAGAAGCCTCTGGGTGGTATGCACAATGAAGTTTCTGCCTTATACCAAAGGCCTTACAGAGTTCAGCCAGTATGTCATTCTGGAAATGTCCACCCTTATCTGATTCAACAATGAATGGCACCCCGAATCTAGGTATCAGTTCTTTTAGTAAACACTTCGCTACTGTCAGTGCGTCACTTTGGGAAGTAGGGTAAGCTTCTACCCATTTTGAAAATACGCAAACAATGACAAGGACATATCGCTTCCCTTCACAACGGGGCATGGTGATGAAATCAATCTGTATCCTTACAAAGGGACCCCCTGATCTCCCAATTTTGCTCAGTTCAACCATTGTCCTCTTGCCTGGGTTCATCTGTTGACATGACAGGCACCTCTGGCAGAGGGACTCTGCTACCTTCCTGAACTTCTTACTGTACCAAGTCTGTTGAAATACCAGAATCATGGCATCCCTACCAATGTGTGATCCTTCATGTATTAATCTTGCCATTGTGCCAAGCAAGTGTCGGGGTAACACAGGCATACCAGTTGGGCCCAAAATCACACCATCCACACGTCTCGGTCTACACCCATCCTCCTTCCATTTCTCTCTTTCTTGCCAAGGAGCCGATTCCTGCCACTCTCTCACTTCATCCCACGTAGGCACTTCTTCAAACACCTGAAGCTGGCAGCTGGTTCCTGGCCCCCCTCGTTTTGGATTTACAATATACCGATCTTTGGCACACCATTGGGCCACTCGATCAGCATAATCGTTTCCCAGTGATACTTTGTCCATGCTCCTTTGATGAGCAGCACATTTTACCACTGCCAGTTCTTTGGGCAACTGGATGGCCTCTAAAAGGTCATGAACAACCTTTGCATTCCGAATGGGAGTACCTGAGGAAGTCATGAATTCCCTCTGTAGCCATAATTGGCCAAAGTCATGCACAACTCCATAACAGTACTGACTGTCAGTATACACTGTTATGCGTAAGTCCTTCCCAATTTTGCAAGCTTTTATCATAGCTATCAATTCGGCTACTTGTGCAGACTTGATGTTATATAAGTAACCTGCTTCTTCAATTTTTGTAAAAGAGACTACTGCATAAGCAGCACTCAAGCCTCCTAGTTCATGTCTTAGACAGGAACCATCCACAATTAGTTCTTTATCATGTTCAGGCAATGGCGTTTCTTTTATGTCTGGGCGTGGTTTAGTACTGAACTCTGTCAGGTCAATACAATCATGTTCATCATCATCCCCACCTTCTATTTCCAAGGGGTCGGGGAGTAAGGTGGCAGGGTTCAGAATACCGCACCTAACAATGCTTACATTTGCTGCACCCACAAGAATCCTCTCGTATTTAGTCAGCCGACTAGGGGTGAGATACTGTGTTTTAGTTCTGGTCAATAGAATTACCACTCCATGTGAAACATACACGGTCACAGGATGTCCCATGACAATGGACTCACTCTGTTCCAAACTTGCACAGGTAGCAGCTACTGCTTTCAGACAGCCTGGTAACCCAGCAGCTACTGGGTCCAAAGTGGCAGAGAAATAGGCCACAGGCCTTCTGGTCGTGCCATGTTCTTGAGTCAGGACTGACAATGCGCAATTATCGCGAGTGTCACAGAATAGGGCAAACTCTTTGGAATAATCTGGCATTCCCAACACAGGGGCCGTACACAGACAGTTTTTCAGTCTTGTGAAAGCCATTAGACTTTCATCGTCCCACTCTACAACATCTGGCATTCCTCTCGTGGTCATTTTTATCAAGGGCCTGGCTAAGGCTGCAAATCCCAGAATCCACTGCCTGCAGTACCCTAATACACCCAGGAACATTCTGACATCTTTTTGAGTACGGGGCAACTGCATCTTTTGAATTATTCTCACTCTTTCTGATGTGACTTTTCTGACACCCTTTTCTATCTGGTGTCCTAGATATTTCACTGATTTTGCACAGAACTGTAGTTTGTCAGGGGCCACTTTATGCCCTTTCTCACACAGATGATTCAGGAGGGCAATGGTGTCAACTACACAGTCCCTGTGACTTTTAGACGCCAGTAGAAGGTCGTCTATGTACTGCACTAACACAGAGTTCCCAGGTAAGGTCAAAGTCTCTAGACATTTTTTCAAGATCTGATTAAAGATAGAGGGGCTCTCTGTATACCCTTGAGGGACCCGGTTCCAACAATACACGTGACCTTCGAAAGCAAATGAGAAAAGAAATTTGCTGTCGGGGTGCAGGGGTATCGAAAAGAATGCATGACATAAATCAATCACAGTGAACCATTCAGCATCCCAAGGAATCTGGTACAATATCACTGCAGGGTTTGGGACAATAGGGCAGCAAGGAACTACAATTTTGTTAACCTTTCTCAGGTCCTGCACTACCCTATACTTGCCACTAGGCTTTTTGATGCCCATAATCGGTGAGTTGCATGGGCTGCTCATCACTTCCTGTATGATGTCTCCTTCTAATAATTTTTGTACTTCTAGAGTGACACCTGCTTTCACTTCAGCATTCATTCGGTAGGGCCTAGTGTTAGGATATACTGCATTGTCCTTGATGGCTATCTGTATGGGGTCCACATCTTTCATCAAACCCACATCTTTTCCAGTGAAATCCCACACCTCTGGCTTTACGGCTTCCTGGAGTTCTTGGGGCAAGTCCTGCAGGGTCAATCTTTTAATTTCTGAGTCAGGTCTGAGTAACAATAATTTATAAATGCCATCTTCATCTGGGGTCTGTATCTCAACACCTTTTGGTGTGCAAAAGATGGTACAGTTCATTTTGCACAGCAAATCACGACCCAGTAGATTCACTGGACTGGTGTCACAGACGACAAATCTATGCATCTGTTTAAAATTTCCAATTGAAATCTCCATTGGTTCGGTAACAGGAGTACTAATCAATTGATTAGATACACCCACTACTTGGATATTTTCTCCCGAGAGGGGTAGGTTTGGAACGTCCACTGTTCTTACAGTAGAACGGGTAGCGCCAGTGTCCAACAGAAAGGTGACATCATTTCCGTCAACCTTTCCTTCAATATATGGTCCAGACTGGTCTACCGGCAAGGAAGCGCCAAGTACGCACTCCTCGTCCTCCCCTCTCAGGCCCCGTCAGTCCTGATCATTACAAAGGAAGGTATCATTTAGCAGATACTGCGAAGTTGCTGTATTTCTGTTCTCCCCGCTTTCCCAAACCTCTATCTCTTCATCTTCTGCCTGTCTTCCCCTGTATACCTGCTTGGGTGCTCGAGGCACCTGAACTGTTTTTACCTGGGGTTGAGTCTTTCTTGGTCTTTCTTTCTGCGTCTGTGGAGTTAAATCAGGAGTTTTTTCATTAATATCTACTAATTGGGGACACTCATTCCGCCAGTGTCCAATTTCGCCGCACTGATGGCAGGGAAATTTCTTCATAGCCTCTTCCCTGCTAAATTTGGGCCGGGGCTTTCCTCCACCCCCTCCCCCAGGACTTTTGTTCTCAGCATTCTTAACCATGTTACTCAATTGTTTTTCCTGCTGTTCTGCGAGCTTCACCTGAGCCCACATCACCTTTTCCTTAAGGGCCTTTTTCTTTTCTGCCATCTCGTCCTCGCAGTACTTAGCGTACCGCAGGACCTCATCCATTTTCTTAGTATGCCAACAGATTTTATTATCTTTTATCCACTGACAAATTTCAGGTCTTAAACCATTTACAAACCTGTAAATAAAGTGCGTCATATCCTTCAGGTCGATGTTATCAATACCACTGTATGTTTTAAATACCTGCAATAACCTCTCATAGAAGGAGTGCACTGTCTCGTCCCTTTCCTGTGTTGTTCTATCTATTTTTGTCCAATCAGTTTCCTTTGCGGGCACCTTTTCTTTCAAGTGCTGAATTACCTGCTCATATTTTCGCATGACATCCTTTGATGGCTCCCCTGTTTCTTTATTTCTTGGGTACTCCTCACTCGGCCAGTCTATGTTTATTTTACACTGGGTCCATAAATCTACTGGAACCACAATGTCGAAAAACCCATCCAGGTCTTTCCACAGACATTTCTGTACCTTCACGAACCTTTCCACCTGCCTGTACCAGTCAACTGGTTTCTCTCGTAATTTTGGAAAATCGTTCGTGAAGGACACAATATCCTGCCTAGACCAGGGGACATGCACATATTTCCCTCCTGGCACTTCGCGCATGGGGCATAACTGCTCAGGTTTTTCTACCTCCCTTAAAGCAAATTCAGGAGTCACTTGTCGGGAGCGAACCTCTTCTCTCTTTTTCGCCCACCTGCTTCTCCATCTTTCCACATCTCCCCATTTCTGTAGTACCCCCATTAATTCTTTAATCTGCAGCTTTTTCCCCGCCACATTCAGGTGCTCTATATCTTTGTCTGAGAAGTCTGCTCTGTACGGTTTCTGTAAGGGCTTGGATTTTGAGATATCTACCCCCATACTAACTGCTGTTTCGGTCAGTTTTTCGTGGAGCACTCTGGTGTTCCTTGTAAAGCTTTTACATATGAACGACAATTCTTCTTCAGAGTAGGTATTCAATCGATCCAACCCCACATTTCCTGCCATTAATTCTTCTATTTCGACCCTCAGTTTGTAGAGGTCTAAAGGTTTTGTTTGCGGAGTCTGCTTCTCTAATTCACGACTCCAACTCTCAATTTCATCCGGAGTTACCAGAGAGACATTCCTAATACCTGTTGCTGTCTCTAATTTAATTTCTTTTGTATTAAAAGGGTTATGCCTCTGCTGTATTCCCTTTCCAGTCTGTTTGTTTGGCAATTCCAAGAACGCAACTTCAGACTCGCACTCACTGGACTGATCATCTATGATGATCGGTTCCTGTCTCGGGGTTGCCATGCCTGGGGTCATAACTGGAGTAATCGGATTTCCCTGACCATTTCCGTATAACGGGACCACCGGTCCAATAGTTACTGGAATAGTCAATGCCTCAGGACTGGTATTTAACTGGGAAATTTTCTGAATTATTTCTGTCCTTTGTCTAGCTAGAGCCTCTTGCTCCTTTTCCACTAGTACCCTTCTTAAAGTTGTGCCATGTAATATCTGTGGGGTCAATGGAGGAGTAAAACTCGGGGCAGTAGGATGCGTTTCACTTGGTCCTCCCCCATAATTTGGTTTCGGGAATAAAGTTCCAGTATTAAAGGACCTGCGCTCTTCCCCATATGGAGGTTGAACAAAAGGCAGTCCTGAATTTGATGGTTTTTCTTCGCTTTCATACAAGGGTCTGGGAAAAAAGATTTTCGTACGTGAGTATTTTTCTTCCTGGCTCGCGGGCACTTTGGGATATATATCCCTTGTTTCCGTCGGTTCGGGTTTTTCAGGATAGGGCAATACTTGACCACCCCCTCCCAGTCCCAGGGACCTGTCTTCTTCCTTTAGGAAGTGGCGTCGGGGAACATCTCCTACACTGGAAGGTCGGGTTCCCTCATTGTAAGGTGGCGGACTTCTGGTACAGATGTCATCTATTAGTTCATCATCTGATTCCCCCAGGGCCCCCCAATGTTTACATTTTTCAGTACTTTTCTCACCCGCTCCAATGTTATGACATGCCGGCATCATGGGAAACAGACCCTCAACAATCATGCTCTGCCTCCACTGTTTCATCCTTTTATCCCTGGACTCCTGTTTCTGCCTGGGGTACCACTTGGTCAAACCCTTGTCCATTCGGGGTCTTTCTCTTTCAAAAGCCTCAATCTCCCATTCCTCTAATGCCTCATACTGCGTTAGTCTTGGTCTGGGATGCAATTCGTTCATCCGAGTCCTTAAATTAAATAGGATCCTACCATTGAAAGTACCATCTAACGGAAAAGCCAATACTCCGTCATCTTTCGTGTATTTCACCCAATTCTCCAGCCACACACAGGTATTGTATCCTCGGTCAAACATCATGAATGAGGCAGGAGTATTAGGTGGTGGGACAAGAACACCTTCCCTAGATTTAATCGGTTTGTCCGTTTTAAAATAATTTTTCACCTTACTTATAAGTGACATTTTTCTCTTTGTTCCGTACATAATATCGTATCTATTAGTCTTCCACTGATCCCTTTCAAACCCTAGGTGCCTTGGATCAGGTCGAGTTCCTGTAGTCTGCGAGTGCCACATACAACTTCTGCGCTAAACTTTGTTTACAAACTACCTCCAATCAGAACGCGCTTCAGAAATTCGTGCAACCAATGGGTGTGCGACACCAAATAAGCTCCGCCAATGGGTGCGCGGCCCCTTCGTGAGACAGTTCCCACGCTCCGGCGCTCACCCCTCCTTTACAATTCCAGCTCCGCTACCCGCCCGCTGCTTCTACCAATCCCAGCGCGGCACAGAGTGACGTCAGAGGCGCTTCGCGACTGACTCCCTCCCTTCACAAGGTAACGGAAACTTTCTTTCTTTTAAAGTGCTCAGTGCTTGGTTAATTTACAACAAATACACATTCGCCACAGTGCTCAAGTGTCTAGACAGAGAAAGAATTGTTTTACTGCAAGTAAACTACTTCCATTTACTTTTCACTCGCTGCGGGCAGATCTCTTCCGCCTACCCTTCACTCTAGCATCGGTGAACCTGTTATTCCCCTAAACTCATCCACTTCTTTCCGGGATATATTCCGAGTTTAAGGTTTCTCAGCGAACCCCTCTGCTTTCACACTAGCTCCGAGGAACCTGCTACTCTTCCGATGTGACCCTTACTAGGTTACGCCACTATGGGAATTTTGCCAATGAACCCCGTTACTGTCATTTATTCACACATGTATTCAGAAAACCCTAGTTAGTGCTTCCCGGTTATCCTAACCTGCACCTAACTTTCCTCGAACCTGTGACCTCAGGACAATGGATTCTATTCACCACTTGCCCTTTCAATTCCCCGGGGAGTTCGGACAACACGAAACGATACGGTTTACAAATGCATGGATTAGTACATATAGCAATATAAGAACAAGAAAAAACAATGCAAAAATTCATGAGTTTCAGCAGCGTATTCACAAGAGAATGATCAGGTCTCTTAGAACAGCCGCTCTTCTAGCAGCATCAATATAATAGCAGCTTCCGACTCAACTAGTCCAACTAATCCCTGCCTTACTCTCAACTAGTCCCTAACCATCCTCTAGCTACCAGAAAACTGATAGAGCGCGCGAGGCCACCCGACCAATAGTTTTCGCCGTTTCCGGCTTCAGGGCCCATATACTTTTCAAATCACCATATACATCGATCAGGTGACTTCACGAGCTCTACCAAGTTGTGTGTGTGTGTTCCCTGCTAATAATTTTCAGTGCACCCGACTTACCATCCACCGATGCGGGTACCTAATGACCACAATGAATCAGGGAGCTAGCTGTAAAAGAAAGGCAGCAAAATACAAACCCAACCAATAACATTCAAATACTGTTTAAATGACCACGGACAACTGGAAGTTTTAAAATGTTTATCTAAATTCAATATTTTCTTGCATGAGGTACAGTAAAATAAGGCAATCAATAACCAAGATAACATAAATCATATAGGCATAAAGAAATAATGACAGGGTAATCATTCAAATGTAATATGAAATGCAGATGGGAAATATTATAAAATCTCAGAAATGTTTAAGCATGGACATTTTATGCATGAATAACTATGGGAGGGCCTATAAAGAGTAGCACGCTTCACTTAAGGTGAATGGGCCTTTGAACAATCTAGGTAATGAAGTTCTAGACCATATCATAAAATTACAGACTGCAATGCAAAATATAATTTCTAACCAGTGAGAAGACATAGGAACAAAACCTCACGGAAAAATATGTAATTAACTTTCAATAGTTGCAGAAAGGCATGGAAAATATAACATATGCAATGATGAACTTTATTAAAGCAAAAGTCAGAAATTTAGAAGGTGCAAGATTTAAAGAGTTTTCAGAGCAATATTTACCTAGAAAGGTGTGGAAACCAAACCCTGGCCACGGGTCAGTTAAGGACAGGAAACCCTCAAGGAAGGATACCCCTCAAAGGACAGCAGGTACAGAATGGTCACCCAGGACAGGACAGGATACCCTCGGAATAGGAATCAGGACAGGACCCTCGGGACAGGACAGCAAACCCTCAGGACAGGACCCTCTTCAGGACAGGACCGGAACCCACAGTTCGGAAGCAACGCCTGCGCTCCACCCGCTCTGCAGTTATCGATCAAGACCCCGATTGGGTCAGCGAACTCCCAGCTAAGTGCTTGCCCAGCACTTTAAGGCTCAGTAGAACCTCAGTCTATGGTCAAATTCGGACAGAGTGCTTCGCAGCGCTCTGTATCTTCAGTCACCTATTGAGTGCGTTGGGTCAGTGACAGGTCAGCTAAACTAGACAAGTCGGACGGTTCACTAGGTGAACCCAGGGTAGATATACAGTTTGGGGTCAGTGTACCACCCCCCAATGTTGCCAAGTGTCAGAATCCCTCAATTTCGATTGGTCCTAAGGTAGGATTTGGGTAACACACCAATCACAATACAAGATTTTAAGCCTTCATTAGCATACTTGGGTACCGCCTAGCAGGTTTGGGTTTCTCATGAGAACTGTGCGGAAATACGAGTGAAAATTAACATTGTAACATATGAGGAGCAACATTCGCCGTTCTCGTAGCGCAGAGGTGGCTTTCCCAGGCGCATCTTGACTGTGGCTGCCAGCTGGCTGAGTTCCACTGTCCAAAGTGGCCACCTTTCAATGCTCCCTGGTCATGCGCAGAAGAGACCGTCAATATGGCTCCCAATCAGTTTGGACCCCCATTCCCCGCGGTACATGAAAAGTAAGCGAAAACAAATTAATACATAATAATGTCATTATGGAAATACATCACAGGATTTGTACTTTTGACTCATCATCAAGAAATAAAACTATTGCATTAAATGTTAGCTACATTGACACAGTCACAAGAGCAGTGGCACGAGCAGTACCACATGATAAGCACAGCTATGAATTACGCATGCGCATAACTTTCCCTCCACTTCTGCAGACGCGTCAGGACACGTGAGTGTGGCTGACGCATGCGCAGTAACTAAAATACAAGCGGCGGCCATATTAAAGGACACGGATTAAATTCATTAGAAATACACATAGGCAAGCTTCGGGAACTTTGCCTAAACAAAAATAAATGTTAGTAAAACATACGCTTTGTTACCTTATTACACATAAACGAGGTTCTTGACTTCGGCAAGCCGCAAAATATGCGAAGCTTTGCTTCATCAAATAAACATGGAGGCAAAACATCATTGTGTGTGTAAGTGAAATTTATTTACAGGTTGTGCTTTTGTGCTGGTGAATATTTACAAGTAAGTGGGGTGGAGGGAGTTGGAGTTGAAGGTAATGGCAGATGAAATGTCCGTGCTGACACCACATTGGGGGGTGTCAGGCTAGTCCAGCAGACCAGTGGGAATGATTGTCTATGTGGGACAGGATACTTAGCAGGGTGAATGTCTGGCACAGGCAGTGACATTGTCATTGGCGGCCCCTCTTGGAGCGTGTGGATGGCGCTCCAACACTGCTCTCAGCCACTTCCACCCTCGGCCGGCCCCTCCGTCTCTGAGGTGGAACAGAGGCAGCTGGGGGGGCAGGTTGTTGATGGGCCACATCTGTCGCCAGGGGCACAGGTGGTGGTGGCGGCGGTGGAGGCGGAGGTGACGGTGGC
This sequence comes from Lissotriton helveticus, assembly GCF_964261635.1. Taxonomy (NCBI): domain Eukaryota; kingdom Metazoa; phylum Chordata; class Amphibia; order Caudata; family Salamandridae; genus Lissotriton; species Lissotriton helveticus. Next base: position 1,845,353,642 of record NC_136061.1, on the reverse strand, counting down.
GGTGGAGGCGGAGGTGACGGTGGCGGTGGAGGTGGAGGTGACGGTGGCGGTGGCGCTACGACAATTGGTGGAGGGGGGGTTGTTCCGGCCAACCCATTCCCTCCACATTGTTGCCTGCTGGCCCATGATGTGCACTATCTGGCCAAGGAACCCAGAGATTTCGCGCAACATGTTGGTGTTGTCCACTGAGTCCTGGTGTGCACGATCTGCATTTGCCTGGGACCGGTCGTATGACGCCTGGCACCTGGCAAGGGCTTGTAGGGACTCTGCCACTGGATGGGGTAGCTGTCCTTCCTCTGTACGGCGGTGTGTGGGTCGCCTGATTGGCTGATGTCCCGTTGTCTCTCTTTGTGGCCCACTCACCCTGCTTGGGTGTGAGGCCGATGGACCAGCGTCGTGCGCTGGGTTAGGCTGGGTGGCACAGGCAGGAGTCGTGGTACTGGTGGTACTGGTGGTACTGGTGGTACTGGTGGGGACTCTGCAGATCACAGAGGCAGGTGTCACTGGAGTCACACATGCGACGGTGGTCGGTCCCGGGAGTCCCTGTGAGCCAGATGGCCCTGGCTGTGTGCTTGGTCCCGCTCCATCCTCCGCACCGGAGTTGCCTGTGTCCTCGTCACCAGAGAGGCCTGTATGTGTGGGAGGCGAGGCTGGCGGCCGGGTACTGGTTTCCCCAGTCAGTTCACGATCACCTGAGGGACAAGATAGAGCTGGTCAGTAATGTGGACATTACATGTTCATATAGATTTGTAGACATTTCTGTTTCCTGTCGCACACACCCCACACACCCCACCCTCCACCACCACCCCCCTCCCCGTGAACATGGGGGCCTGTTGGGAGTTGTAGTTTGGACCTCTCACACACACCACCCTCCACCACCCCCACCTTCCCCGTGAACATGGGGGCCTGTTGGGAGTTGTAGTTTGGACCTCTCACACACCCCACCCTCCGCCACCACCACCCTCCCCGTGAACATGGGGGCCTGTTGGGAGTTGTAGTTTGGACCTCTCACACACCCCACCCTCCACCACCACCACCCTCCCCGTGAACATGGGGGCCTGTTGGGAGTTGTAGTTTGGACCTCTCACACACACCACCCTCCACCACCGCCACCCTCCCCGTGAACATGGGGGCCTGTTGGGAGTTGTAGTTTGGACCTCTCACACACACCACCCTCCACCACCGCCACCCTCCCCGTGAACATGGGGGCCTGTTGGGAGTTGTAGTTTGGACCTCTCACACACCCCACCCTCCACCACCACCACCCTCCCCGTGAACATGGGGGCCTGTTGGGAGTTGTAGTTTGGACCTCTCACACACACCACCCTCCACCACCACCACCCTCCCTGTGAACATGGGGGCCTGTTGGGAGTTGTAGTTTGGACCTCTCACACACACCACCCTCCACCACCACCACCCTCCCCGTGAACATGGGGGCCTGTTGGGTGCCATGTACATGTTTGTGAGTTGGTGTCCAACGTGCATGGGTTGGGGCGTAGGAGATGTTTCTTCTCAGTTGTGTGAGCCTGACCATGTCGTGCTGATCGTGGTGCTTGGTTTGTACTTACCAGCCTCTTCTCCTTCGTCAAGTCCGTCTAGGCTCTCTGGGTGTAGTATCACCAGCACCTTCTGCTCCCAATCGGTGTAGGGTATGGGCTCCGGGGGTGTTCCACCGCCAGTAAGAATGGCTCTTGCATTGTTTTTCGCTCGGATGCCCTTCACCCTGGTCTTCAGGTCATGCCACCGCCTCTGAATTTCATGCTTCGTCCTCGGCACAGTCCCCGACGCATTCACCCGAGTGACGATCCTGTCCCACATGTGGTTCTTTTGCGCCACGGACGTCTGCTGGACTTGGGCCCCGAAGATGTGGGGCTCAACACGGATTATTTCATCTACCATTACCTTCAACTCGGTCTCCGTGAATGTAGTTTTTTTTTTGGGTGCCATGGTGTGTGGTGCTCAGTGTGTGAGTTGAGTGAGTTGGGGGGTGCAGGTGTGTGGTGTGTGATGTGTAGGAATTGTGTGGTGGGTGTTTCTGTGGTGGGTGTGGTAGGGTGGTGGTTGTGTGTCTTCTATATGAGTTAGCAGTATCTCGATTTGGGCCTCTTGCTAGCAGCAATGCTGTGATGCAAAGGATTGTGCTAGTGTGTGGGTGTCATTTTATAGTCGTGTCTCAATGGTTGTTGGCAGTCAGGTGGTAGGTGGGCGTGTTGACTAGTGTGCATTATTGGATACTTGGGACGTGTCATGGTGGCTTGTGCTTGGTGTTGGTGTATGGGGGGGGCGTTGTCAATGTTTGTATGTTTGCTTTGGACTTGCGGTACACTTTCTAACATGTGTTTGACGCTAGGGATGTTGTGCGTGTTGGCCTTCCGCAGTGATGCAGTGTTTATCGTTGCATTCTTTCCGCCGCGGACGTGGATGGCTGTGCGTTCCGTGGTACTGGCGGATTTATCCTAATTGCGGACACGGAGTATTCACAGGTATGGTGGTACATGTGTTATTTTCCGCGGTCATTTCCGTCCGCGGCGGTGGTTGTTCATTGGACTCCGTCCGCCGCGGACGGAGTTGGATGTGTTCCGTCCACCGTGGACGGTGTTGGTTATGATCCGTCCGCCGCGGTCGGAGTTTCGTGACATGATTATCCTAATCCCAACCGCGGAATCTCCGCGGCGCTGCCGGGAGTTAAATTTCCACAACCATGGCGGACAGTACCCATTTCCGTCCGCCATCCTAATCGACCCCTTAGTACGACGTATTATTTGAAAACACGTCATAATTTTTGGAGATCTACTACAACGTACTCCTGTAAAAGGACAATCAGTATTTAAAACTCTTGCACATGAAGATACCAGAAAGTCTTTGGGTAGCATTGAAAATGTTAACATTTGGTCATATTTTGAATATAAGGAACTTGTTACAAATATGCGACAGGCAAATGATGCTGATTATGGAACTATTCTTCAAGCTATAAGAATTGGAAAAGTGACTGAACACGGCTAACAAGCTTTACAGAGACGCTTACTTTCCATTTTATTTCCAAATGAAAATATAATTCCTGAGAAAATATATATGAGAATTGCAGACAACAAATCTGTAGTCTGCTTAATGCCAACACTGCGTGAATGTTCTATATTCAATGAAGACATTTTAAAGTTGGAAAATGAAGAAATGATACAATTGGAAGCTATTGATAAAATAGAGCATGAAGGAATCACTATTATTTTGACAGAAAAGTTGAAGAGAAAATTGCATTCTACAGAGAAATCGATATCTAAAACTGCTGGTTTTGAAAAAAAATCTATATCCCTGTAGAAACTGTTGGGTAATTTTACGACGTAATTTGAATGTGGAAAAAGGTTTAGTAAATTGGGCAATGGGTAAAGTTGTTGATGTTGTTAATTACGTAAATAGAGATGGTATTGAAATTTTGAGAATCAAATTTGATCATATTGAAGAAGTACAACAATTAAGTCGTTGTTCAGCTCAGTTTTTGCTTGTAAAAGATTTGTATGTTCGCAGAAAACAGTTTCCTGTTTCTTTGGCGTATGCGGTGACCATTCATAAATCTCAAGGTTTAAGTGTAGCTTTGGTGAATATTGGAAGTACCGTGTTTAAAGAGGATTTGGCATATGTTGCTTTGTCTCGGGTCAGAACTTTACCTGGATTGTACTTAATTGTTTTTGATGAGAGAAAGATTAGTGCAGAAGCAAATTGTGTGAAAGAGTATAATAGGTTAAGAAGAGAATATGCTCCCAATTTAGGTCAATATCCTGTATTTGAAAAGCGTGTGGTAGGTTGAAAAAGAAGATATGAGAATATCTGTAGTGAAGGTATAGAGAAAGAAAAAAACCAAGATAAAGTTGTGATTGCAAGCAAAAAGAAAAAGGACACTGTTGAAGAGATTGTTGGTTATCAGTTTGAAAATAGTTCTGGTGTCAACTGCTATGCTAATGTAGTTGTTAATGTTGTTTTTATTCTTGAAAGTTTGCAACAGCAAATTGTTGAGAATCGGGAAAAAACATTTTGTTTATTGTTGTATTCTGTTTATGAGAAATGTAGTAGTGATAAAAGTCAAATACAAAGTGTTTGTGATATTCGAAATATATTGGACATATGTTCTGGTTGTACTCAATTTACGCAGAATATTCAGCAAGATTGTCAGGAATTTTTAATGTATATGCTTGTTGTATTGGAAGATGAAGGTATAGATATTGAAAATCTTTTTGGCCTTTCTTATAAATAGGAAGATTACTGTGAAAATTGTTTGTTTACATGTAGCACTAACATAGACACTGAAAGATGCATTTCTTTGACTTTACCAGACTGTGAATCAGTGTCTTTTAACAACCTAGATAGAACTCAAAACATGGAGTGTAGCCAATGTAAATCAGAAATGTCATCAAGATTATTTATACAAAGATATGGACAGTATATAATTTTAATGATGCAACGTTGTACAGCTGATGGAAGAAAATTCGAAACTTTAATTAAAAATATTGTAGCTACTCAAGTATCAATATCAGGAAGAACTTTTGTAGCTGTAGCAATTATTTTTCATGATGGTCCTTCTACAACATCTGGACATTACACTGCGTATATAAAATGTGATAAAGGTTGGATACGTTGCAATGATAGTCAATTGTTTTTTAAACAACGTTTACCTAAAGAATTACCAAATTGTTACCTAATATTCTTAAAGCCAATGTTTTAGGAACAAAATGTGGCCTTTCAGGATTACTATTGGACAACTTCCAAACAAAGGATTTGACGCATACTATTAGGCCTTGAGGAAAAGTATCTAAAACAATTAAGGACTTTTTGTTGTATATTTTGTCAGTATATATTACTAAATAACATTATTTACAGTGTATGGAAATTAATAATAATATTTTGTTATTTTATCATTGTTTCAGTTGTTTCATATTTATGAAAGAAATTGCTCTTAGAAAAAAAAACATTTAACATATGTTTTATTTCTATTTTTTAGATTGTTATTGAGAATGTTTCATGTTTTTTAAAGATAATCTTATTGATTGTATTTTTTTTTTGCCCGCTGTTATGTGATGAGTACAATTTAAATCACTGTTTCTAGTGAAATTCAATATATTCTGAGAACAGCAAAAAATGGCAAATTAAATGTTTTACAAATTATTCTGTGTTGTAAAATATATATTGTAACTGTATTTTTTCTTGTCTTCCACAGATCCTAATTTTATGATATATAGTTTTTTTTATTATTTATTATTTTTAAGGTAAGTATAAGTAACTATAAAAAATGGTCAATGTGCTGTGCTTCTACACAGCTGAAGAAACAAGAGATGGATGGAGTAAATATCTGTGCAAAGATGGTTTGTATCTTTTAAATATATATGATAAAGTTAATATGCATTCTGAGTGTCCTTGGGGACCCACTATCTTAGAAGCTATATTCGAAAAGTGCCAGAGAGTTTTATTATAAAATGGGACATGGCAACAGCTCTCTGCAACACACCTGTATGGTATTGAATAGAAAGATATACTTGGCTAGTAGAGACCAGGGATTTTCACGATTAAAAGATATCAATTTGCTCAACATAAAATGCATCACAGAGTGTTTTTTTAAATACTCTTTCATATTTAGAAGGACAGGATAAGTTACTGTGTGTAGCTTTTCTTCTCTATGTAAATATGTCCTCATCATACACAATACTTTGTGTTGAAGGTGCGATCTATAGCTGTTGCTGTGAGTATGTTCGACTTTTTGAAGCAATGTTTCTAATTATGTCAAAAGGTGAGTACTGGATAGGTCTTTAAGGATTGATGTGTGTGAAAACACATGAAGTATTCAAAAACTAGTGTGAGAATGCTACCTACATACACACAGATTCACAGAGTTATTCTAGACAAGCAACAGTATCCCTTGCGTTTTACTAAAACACATTTACTAGTTTGTAAAGGGTAAGGTCAAGCGACATATTGTACATTTTTTAGTACTTCATTTTGGTATAAGAGCCTGAGTCATTGTCCATAGTCATAAGCAGTGGCTGGTTTAGAAATTTACAAAAACTTAAGAACAGGATATCTTTATAAGCAATTATATTTATATAACCTTATGAAGTACTTAAATTCTACTGTTGGAATGTTATTAGACAATGGCATTTACATAATATTTTTTGGGACAAAATAGTTGATAAACCTACTTTTGTATTATGTACTAATTCAACTGTGAAAGTGAAGTGTTTATGTTTTTGTGCAAGGACCTAGAACCTAATGGATTTGTTATAGATGAAGAGGAGAATATTACCGAAGACACATTGAAAATGAGCAACAGTTTAATTGAAGTACAAAATCTTCCTATAACAGGCAGCGAGACTGAATCAGAGGACATCAGTACTGCAGATATCACCTGTGATTTTGAGAATTAATGCAATGATGCTGATTTTTTTGAAGCACTGGAAGACGTAGAGTTACTGGAAGCTATAAACTCTAAAATGGCAAACCAGCAGTATGATCCGGAAGAAGTACCAGATGAACTCCTTTTAGAATCCGTGTTAAAATATGAGATGTCTGAAGAATAATTTTATTGTTTAATAATAATAAAGCATTGAGCACTAAGTACTAATCCATTCACTGTACTAGAACTAAAGCACTTATAGATTCACTCAGACACTCTCTTTACAGTATTCTATTGATTCAGTCAGTAGCCAGTACTTATGCAGCAAAGTAGGCCTTAGGACATAGACTGCTTCAACCCTGTATACAGTATGCATGCAGTGTTGTATCTACCAGCACACTTGTCTTTTATACCTTCAATTCCGCAGTCTGTATCCTTACACTTCTACCAAGCACTCTTTCACTGCTGTTACACTGTTGTATGGACCCATTCATCAGTATGTACTAATCCATTCACTGTGCTAAAACTAACCATGGGCGAATTTTGCGGAATCCGCGAATTTGCGCAAAATGGCAAAAAAATCTGCGAGTTCACGGATTTTCCCGCGAACTCGCGGATTTTTTTGCCATTTGCAAAATGTGACTTGTGTACCCTAGTGTGTGTGTGGCGGGGCCAAATGGGCAGGGCTTCTATGCGAGTTCACATGCCTCTTGTTTATAAAGGGTCAGAGACCGATCAGAGCAGCTGATGAGAAGGAAGCAGCCTCCCGGTCACAGGAGTACACAGGGATTGCGCTAGCGAAACTCGTGGATGCAAAGACCTCCATCAAGGATTACATGTAATTGTAGGCGGTAGATATGAGAAGAAAGAACACCTGCCTAACCTCGACCGTGCTCACTAGTTGTTTGGGCGCCGAGGTCCCTCGAGTGAGCTGTGCATCATTGTGAGGAAAGGGCGCGAAGACGTTGCATACCCTAGTGTGTGTGTGGCGGGGCCAAACAGGTGGGGCTTCCATGTGAGTTCACATGCCTCTTGTAAGGGTCAGAGACAGATCAGAACTGCAGATGAGAAGGAAGCAGCCTCCTGGTCACAGGAAGTACACAGGGAATGCGCTAGAGAAACTTGTGGATGCAAAGACCTCCATCAAGGATTACATCTAATTGTAGGCGGTAGATATGGGGAGGAAGCACACCTGCCTAGCCTCGACCGTGCTCACTGGTTGTATGGGCGCCAAAGTCCCTTGAGTGAGCTGTCCATCATTGTGAGGAAAGGGCGCGAAGACGTTGCATACCCTAGTGTGTGCGTGGCGGGGCCAAACAGGTGGGGCTTCCATGCAAGTTCAAATGCCTCTTGTAAGGGTCAGAGACCGATCGGAGCAGCAGAGATGAGAAGGAAGCAGCCTCCTGGTCACAGGAAGTACACAGGGATTGCGCAAGAGAAACTCGTGGATGCAAAGACTGCCATCAAGGATTACATCTAATTGTAGGCAGTAGATATTGGGAGGAAGCACACCTGCCTAGCCTTGACAGTGCTCACTAGTTGTTTGGGCTGATTATAATGCGTGACTGAATTTGAGCTTCAACTCGGGCACCTGCTTTATTTATATCTGTAAGTGCTTCCTGTTGAGGTTTAATTTTTGTGACAGGAGCATTGTGCCAGAATGAATCCTGCCTGCATATTTATCCACGAAGATGCCACCCTCTACTGCAAAAAAAAAAAATCCGCCCGCGAGCGGATTTGCAGGTTTTTTGGCAATTTCGTGCGATTCGCGAAACTGCCAAAAATCCGCGAGCGGAACCGATTTTGCGCCCACTCTTAGCTAAAACTGAAGCACTTATAAATTCAGTCAGGCACTTTCCTTGCAGAACTGTAATCATTTAGTCAGTACCCAAGTAGGCTTGCAGCAAAGTAGGTCTCAGGGCATGAACTGCTTCAAACCCCTATACACTATGCATGCAGTCTTCTATCCACCTGCAAATTTGTCTTTTATACCTTCAATTCTTCAGTCTCTATACTTACACTTCCACCAAACACTCTGTCACTGCTGTTTCAGTATTGTAGTGACCCATTCAGCAAAATGTGCTTATCCATTGACTGTGCTAAGACTGAAGCACTTCTAAATTCAGTCAGGCACTCTCCTTGCAGAACTGTAATCATTCAGTCAGTACTCAAGTACTCATGCAGCAAAGTAGGCCTTAGGGCATGGACTGCTTCAAATCCCTATGCACTATGCATGCAGTCTTCTATCCACCTGTACACTTATCTTTTATACCTTCAATTCCCCAGTCTGTATCCTTACACATTCACCAAAGACTCTGTCACTGCTGTTGCACTATTGTAGTGACCCATTCAGCAGTATGTGCTTATCCATTCACTGCGCTAAAACTCAAGCACTTACAAATTCAGTCAAGTACTGTCCTTGCAGAACTGTAATCATTCAGTCAGTACCCAAGTACTCATGCCGCAAAGTAGGCCCTAGGTCATGAACTGCTTCAAACCGCTATGCACTATGCTTGTAGTCTTCTATCTACCTGCACACTTGTCTTTTGCACTAAATCTCAAGCACTTACAAATTCATTCAGGCACTGTCCTTGCAGAACTGTAATCATGCAGTCAGTACCCAAGTAGTCGTGAGGAGCAGTAGGCCTTAGGGCATGGACTGCTTCAAACCCCTGTGCAGTATGCATGCAGTCTTGTATCTATCTGCTAACTTGTCTTTCACACCTTCAATTCCCCAGTCTGTATCCTTGCACTTCCACCAAACACTCTGTCACAGCTGTTCCACTGTTGTAGTCACCCATTCAGCAGTATGTACTAATCCATTCACTTCGCCAGAACTAAAGCAGTTATAAGTTCAGTCATGCACTCTCCTTGCAGAACTGTAATCATTCAGTCAGTACCTATGTACTCATGCAGCAAAGTAGCAACGTAGGCCTGTTTCAAATCCATATGCACTATGCTTGCAGTCTTGTATCTACCTGCTCACTTGTCTTTCACACCTTCAATTCCCCAGTCTGTATCCTTACACGTTCACCAAGCTCTCTGTCACTGCTATTGCACTGTTGTAGTGACCCATTCAGCGGTATGTTCTAATCCCTTCACTGCATTAAAATACTAACAGTTACAAATTCACCCAGGCAGTTTCACCAGCAGTGCAGAGGGAAGCATAGACTTGTAACATATTTATGTACATATGTTACACTCATGTGCTTCGGAAGTACTACAGTTTACTCTAAGTAAACACCTTATAGAGTTATGCTGTAGCACTTCCTTATAGTTCTGCACTTTCACATTCACCATACACTACTAATGTATTCTTTCATTCATTTATACACTACATATTCATTCAAAAAACTTTTACACACTATCATACTAATATAGTTCTTTTTTTGAGCAGTGAAGTTAGTTCTTAAAAGAACTTTTTTTGTAGTTTTGTAGTTTTGTATTTTTTTGTTTTTTTCAAAGGAAAAAAGGAACTGCACAAACAAAACAGTCTGCAACGGGAACAAATAAACAAAAACAAATTAATAGCAGGAGCAACGGTGATCCTGTTTGCGCCTGCAAATCAAATCAATAGACTGTTCACCATAACAGAATGTCTCTTTACAAAATTTGCAAAGAATGATAAGGTTTCCAAAATCGGGACGGATGTCCGGATGCGGACTAGATAGTGCTGTGGAAGTGCTGGCTACAGCTGGTGAAGGGTCTTCCGGCAGCCTGTCACATGCAGCTCTCGCATAGTTGCGGGGATGAAGATTCTTCATGTCGTACCATGCTGACGGTTCCAAATTATTATTTTTTATTCGGATCACCTCTAGAAAGCATGGTCCCACAAACCTTGCAGGTGACCTTGGCTGCATTGACTTTCTTTTCTCTTTCTGGAATTGTAAAACATTTCCAGATCAGAGCTTCCTTCCTTTTTGGCTGTGCATCCTCTGCAAGAAATTCTTCTTCTGAAGAGTGTTCAGATGTATCTTCCTCCGGACGTGCAGCCATATTAAAGATGTCTTCAAAGACATAGGAGCTTCAGAAAAGAGATGGTTCTTCAGTGAAAGTCAAAGAAGAATGAATAAAATGGGTGGGGTTCTTCAACAGTTAGAATAGGAAGTATTATGCACCAATCAAATCTCTTGTTTTGAAGTCACGTAGGGTGCACTTACAATGCGAGTACGTATGACGTACCCTGCAATTTGCGTAATTGCTTTTAAAAGTTATGTACGCTTTTTAAAAGTAAATAAATACTATTTTCATGATTATCTCAGATAATGTCTTGCCTTAATATTTACATTAAATACATAGATATATCTTTTTAAACATTAAGAAACTTTTGCGGAGTACGCGTACGGTGCGCAGTACAAACATACATGACGTCACGTGGAAGCGCCAATGCAACGTGGAACGTCAAAACGTATTCGTAACGTATGCGTGGGGACGCATACAGTACGATTACAGATACAAAGGATGGTGCAAGGATGGTACGCGTACGGTACGTTTACCACAAAAAATGCAAAAAAATATAAAAAATAATTTTAATATATTGAAAAAAATAATTTACATTATTTTTGAATTTAGTTTTTTTATTATTTTACATTAAAATATGTAATGTAATTTAAAAGATAAAATAACTAAAAATAATTATTATAAAAAATATAGGAAATTAGTATAAAAAAATAACAATTAATACATTTAAAAATTGGAGTTACAAAACCTATGAAATTCACTGAAAAAAACATAGGTTCTAGGTACGTTATAGTTAGGAATTAGCATTTAAAAAACCTTGTAAATTCACTGAAAAAACAATGGGTTTCACCACGTTATAGTTAGGAATTAGCATTTAAAAAACCTTAGAAATTCACTGAAAAAACCACACATGTTGTAGTTAGCTGGACATTTCACTCATACAAAACCATTGAAATTCCCCCATTATAGTTAGATTAGCTAACTATAACTCGCGCGCCTGCAATCCACTGCTGATTATGTCACATATTACATCACTCATGACATGGTCAGAGACATCACTCATGACATCACTGATGTCATCTCAAATGACATCACTGATGACATCTAATTCCTAACTATAACGTGGCTGAAACCTATGGTTTTTTCAGGGAATATATATATACATATATATTACCTACTGGCGGTCGCCAGTAGGTAGTTATAGTTAGGACCTAGTTTCCATAGGAAATCCGCAACATTCTATTGGGAATAACTTTTGCGTTGATGGACGAAATTGGCTGAATTTCTCTAAGAAAATGGCCAGCTCCGCTCCGCTCCTTCCCTGAAAGTTTGGGGGGGGATTTGTTAAGCGGGGGCCGAGATAAAAGGGGGGTCCCAAAACGTGTTTTCCCCATGTTAATTTCTATAGGGCGGTTGGACTCACTTTTAGCCCGAACGGCTGAATGGATTTCCTCCAAACTTGGCAAAATTGTAGGGACTGGTGGCCCGATGTGCCTATGCTATGTCTCAAGATATGTGCTCCAGTGGATTTTGAGTAATTTAGGAAAAAAATATATATCTATATGCGCGCCCCGGTACGCGCACCGGGGCGCCTACCAGCGCGCTACGCGAGTACGCGAGCGGAAAGCTGATTGGCTCTCGGGTGTCTGTCAACATTCCAAACAGTCCGGAGCGGCCGCCATCTTGTGTCTCGGTAGGATCGAGACACAAGAGGTGGCAAAAACAAAGGGGGAAATGACCAAAAGGGGGCAGGGTAGACCCCCCCTGACCTCCTAGCTTTGATGTGGGGGCCATAAAAGGGCCCCGCGGGGCAAACATTTTTTATTTTTTTTTCGATTTCCGCGGGGGGAGCGCCCGGTACGCGCACCGGGGAGCGTCCCGGGGAGCGTACCCTGGAGAAAAAAGAATGACAGAGTTTTTTAAAAATTTAGTTTTTTTTATAAATTGGAGGTAGTTCTAAATAGAGCTTTTTTTTATTCTTTTTGTTGTTTTATATTTTTTTTCAACATTTTTTACTTTTTTTGGCTTTTATGAACAATTTTATATTTTTTTTGTATTTTTTATGGGGAGAAACAAAAAACAGGGAATTGTAAACGGCTCAACTGGAGCAAAAAAAAAATCAGAAAAAAATTAAGGTTTCTTTGGGCACTTGTGGTTATCAACAGCATGGTTGATGAGTGTATTACTTTGCTCACCATAGGTAATTGTTTTTCCACAAAATATACAAACGATTTTGTATCCACCAAACTTGGTTTGTATGTTTGGGACCATCTCCCTTGTCTCTGGACCCGATGGAGTGGGTTCTTTATTCGTTGAGGTTCTGGAAGATGATTGGGGAAGGTTTCTGGACAGTTCTCTCACCTCTGCCGCAGAATAGTTGTTAGGATGCCTGCGTTGCATGTGGCGAATCATGGTGTAATTACCAAAAGAATATTTTTTTGTAGGGTTCCCCCTTGAAAGTTCAGTGCCACAGATCAGACAAGTCACTTTTGCTGCATTGACTTTCTTCTGGCCTCTTGGGAATTTAAAAAACTCCCACACAATGTGCTCTCTCGGTTTGTAAGGGGGATTGTCTTCAGGCAGGAACCTCCTCTCCTCCTCCTCCTCCTCTTCCTCCTCCTCTTCTTCACCACCAATGTGGTGTTGTGGTGGTCCCTGTGGTGGTGGTGGTGGTGGGGTGGTGCAGATGCACCTGCTGCTGCTGCTACTGTAGCCATTTCTTAATGAATGAAAACGGGTCTTCCTCACTCAAAGAACAAAGTGAGAATGAGGAAAAAAGGTGTGGGCTCTCATCATTTGGAAAACAAAACTGTTCTTAACCAATGAAAAGTGTTATTTTCAGGTCACATGACCCGGTCTTTCATCATTTGGAAACCAAAAGTGTTCTGAACCAATGAAAAGTGTTATTTTCAGGTCACATGACCCGATGCGCTTACGCTAAGCGCCCCGGTGTGCGCCCGGTGGCGCTTACGTTGCGCGATCGTATGCGCCCAGCCGCTTCCGGGTGCGCTTACGCCGTGCGTCATAAGACGCATCACGCGGCTACGCGATACGTCACGATGATGTTTTTGTTCGCGGCAGTAGCGCTAACGGGACGCTCACCAGTACGCGCACCGGGGTGCGCCGTAACACTGCGCTTACCTGTTCGCTCACCGGTACGCGCACCGGGAGCGCACCAAGGCAAAAAAAAATAAAAGGGAAAAATATACATTAAAAAATAGTATTACATAAATATACAATATAAAATTCATTATAAAAAATATTACATTTCATACCTATAGAGATTTGCTATTAAAAAACCTTTGAAATTCACTGAAAAAACATAGGTTTGAGGCCCTATATATATTCAGTGAATGTGTGTCTTTTTAAAAAATAAATATGTGTTAAATATGTATATGTAAAAGTTGATGGAAGAATAAATGTTTAAATAGGTGTTTACATGGATGTTTTTTTTTTTTAATTGATTGGTTAACTGGTTTATTAAGTGTATCTTAGTGAATACATATATTAGAGAGTAATGTTTAAATATTTAAATATATGTATTAGTGTTTCACTTTGTGTATAAGTGGCTGCATGGGTTGGTGAGTAGCTACATGTGTATGTATATGGGTTATTAGATGTTTTTCTTAGTATCAGTATGAGTGTTTGTATGGTTTGTTGGGGGTATTACTTAGCACATAGATGCATGAATGACTGGCTCTCTCTTTGTATGTGGTTTGAAGACAGCATATGTGCAGGACTGTATGGGTGGATGAGTGTGTATATGTGTGTGTTGGTGAGTGAATGACTGTCTCCCTAGTGTCTTTATCAGTAACTACATATGTTTTAATCTAGTATATGTGAATATTGATGTATATAAGTGAGTATATGTGAGAGTGAGGGATTGTAAGAGTTCCTGTTTAAATTAGTATGTGTTTCTATAAGTGATTGTTTAAGGGAGTAAGTATGTGTAAGTTTCCTTAGAAGTAAAGTGGTAGTGTGTGTATAGCTGTATATGCAAATAAATGGATGTTTAATAGTTTATTTGCATGTGTGAGTATGTGTGAGAGTATCTTTTGGATGACTGTCGGTGTGTAACAGGATGTATAGGTGTATCACTACATATGATGAGTGAGTATATGTATGAGTGACCATATAGAACTGTTGGTGAATGAGTGGATGTGTATATAGATGGTGGAATTATTGAATTGGTTGTTGTAACTGGTATGGGTATCTCCATTTGTTTGAAAATTTTAGTTTCTATTTTTGAATATGTGTTTCAAGGGTTACATTACAGTGAAAGGAGGTCTGTCACTCTGTCACAAGGATGGTGTCATCAGTGATGTCATGAGTGATGTCACTGACCATGTCATGAGTGATGTAATATGTGACGTCATCAGCAGTGCATTGCACGCGCAAGTTATAGTGAGTCCAACTAACTATAACGTGGGAATTTCAATGGTTTTATGCGAGTAAAATTTCCAGCTAACTATAACTGGTGTGAAACCTATGGTTTTTTCAGTGAATATATATATATTGCGGAGTGCTTTAGCATTTGCGGACAGGTTCGTGCCCTCTTCCTCTCTGATCCTTTATCTCCTACTGATACTTTTCAGCTTCTGTACCTGAGGCGGAAAGCCGGGTGTATTTTCTACGCTCTTCTTTTTACTTTGTTTCTGGTCTCTCCCTGCTTGCGCTGGGTGGCAACAGCACAGTGAGGGTGGACCTGTCTGTTCTTCCATTTTTACCGCAGTCCGGCATACGAGGTGCCGCTGTGTATTGTGGGATAGAGCAGTGGTCATCTTGGGAGGACTTTAGCACGCCGGTCGGTGGACCAGCGGTGCGGCTCTCCTTCCATTCACCCTGCGCGGCTATAAGTTTAGAGGCGTTTCTCTCCGCGCAGCGGACACGCTTGGCGGACGCGCCCATCCCGCGCCAAAGGAGCGCCTAAGGTAAGCCCGTCTGCGCCCGTCAGCGTACCGGATGCGGACGGGTGCGGACGTGGCTCTGTCTTGTGTTTGTCTTCTTCTTTACCACTGCTATGCGTTGCTATACCTCTGCGGAGCTCCTCTCCCTGCGGGAGGAGGCTGTTACTTGCCGCTGCATTTTTACGGGTAAGCGGGTGTTGAGAAAGGGCTGTCCTGGTTGCGGATGGCGTCTTGCAGGCTCCCATGTCCAATCCCCCGCAACTCTGCCGAACTACAACCATTGCTCTCTGCTAAATACCAGGTCGCTTAGCAGGCATTCGTTGGATATTTACAACTTGCTGACGGAGTGTAAGCCGTTCTGCATCTTTCTAACTGAGACCTGGCTGGGGGAAAGCTCGGGCCCTGACTTAATGACGGACATTCCCACCGACTATGTCATCGTCAGAAAGGATAGGGTCACAGGCAGAGGCGGTGGGGTTGCTCTGGTAGTCGACAAGCGCTTTTCCTGCGCCATTCTTCCTACTGAAAACATTTCGGGCTGTGAATCCTTGGGTTTTAACCTTTCCCTTTCTCCCATCAAGCTTGTGCTGGGCTCTTAATATACAGGCCACCGGGACCCACAGGCCTCTTCTTTGAGGAACTTCAGGCTGTTCTCTCGGTATTGTGTTTAAAATCAGAACACTGTATACTGCTGGGAGATTTTAATTTGCACATGGATGTAGGGAGTGATACCGATGTGTTCAAAATGTGGGACATTACAGCTCCTCTCGGGCTACTACCCCATATTTCTGTTCCCACGCACAATAAAGGGCATACTCTCGATCAAGTCTTTTCTACAAATCCGATTAACACATCCCCTCCAATTCCTGTTTTATGGTCTGACCATTATTTAATACATTTTTTCATCCCCCCTGTCATATCCACCTCTTCGAGGCCGTTGGAAGGCTCTAGGAGGACTGCTCGGGCATTTCATCGGGTGTCCTCTGAAATGCTGGAATCTGCACTCTCTGCACACCCTTGTCTTTTGTCAGGTATTCTAGAGGAGAATCTGGATGGGTTACACAGGTGGCTGGTTGACAGATTTGAGGAGCTGGCTCCCGAGATTATTTCCAGTAAAACTAATAGGCGTGCCTCTGCCCCGTGGTTTACTCCATCTCTCTGTGAGTTGCGCAGAGAGTGCAAAAAAGCTGAAAGGGCCTGGCGTCGCTGGTATGACCCCTGTGACAAAAATAAATACAGGGAATCCACTAGGCTTTATCACTGCCATATCATGGCTGAGAAAAAAACCTATTATGACAAAAGGATAGAGGATGCGGCGAATACGAGTAAGGACATTTTCCGCATTGTGAAAGATTTCATTTCCCCCACCGCGATCTTGCCATCTCACTCCCACACTAAAACCTGGATTTATCAACTAGCACTCTTTTTTGCCACCAAAATTAAAACCATTCAAGACACTTCCCCCCCCTTAGTTCAGTACCTACATCTATGGTGAGTCTTCTTAAATCTCCA
Source organism: Lissotriton helveticus (assembly GCF_964261635.1). Taxonomy (NCBI): domain Eukaryota; kingdom Metazoa; phylum Chordata; class Amphibia; order Caudata; family Salamandridae; genus Lissotriton; species Lissotriton helveticus. The sequence continues at coordinate 1,845,336,887 of NC_136061.1, read as the reverse complement.
TTGTTGATATTGGAAGGCCCCTCCTTGTTTGACTTTCCACCTATATCTCTTTCTGCTTCACTAGACTCTCTTGTCAAGCTTAAGTCTGGTTCTCCGCAGGATCCTTGCCCTGCAAAGTGTCTTGGTAGAGTAGCCCCTGCCATAAATTCTTTGCTTAAGCCGGTGCTCAATATGTCTTTGAGCACGGGAGTGGGCCCCCGGGCTTGGAAACATGTCCTGATCTTGCCGCTCCTTAAGAAGCCCAATCTGGACCCATTAGTTCATGCCAACTACAGGCTGATTTCCCTTCTCCCAGCCTTGGCCAAGGTAGTAGAGAAGCATGTGCACACCTCCCTTTCTAACTTCATCGAGAGTAATAATATTCTTAACGATACTCAGTTGGGTTTTCGGGCCAACATGAGTACGGAGACTGCTCTTCTGGAGGTTACTGATGCCATCAGGCAAGTATTAGACACTGGAGGAAAGGCCATTTTAGTTATGCTGGATTTGTCGGCAGCATTCGACACCGTTCCCCATGACGGTCTCCTTTTAAGACTCTGGGAGATCGGAGTACATGGAACGGTGTTGAAATGGTTTGAGTCATTTCTGGCCGGCCGCCGGCAAACGGTCTGGGCGCCACCTTTCTCCGCCATTATGCCGCCGCTAGAGGTGGGAGTGCCTCAGGGCTCTATTTTGAGCCCCACCCTTTTTAATATCTATATGGACCCTCTGGCGGCGGTGGCGGAATGGTTTGGCGCCCAGATCGTATCCTACGCTGATGATACCCAGCTTCTCTTTACTTGCTCAAAGGGCTCTGACTTTGATGGTACACAGATCAGAAGCTGTCTGGGGGCGGTTTTCAACTGGTTTAGGCGGCACAGCCTTAAATGTAATTTCGATAAATCGGAGTTGCTATTTTTTGGCTGTCCGCCTGATCCTAGGTGGAAGGCATGGTGGCCTCCGGACATGTACCCTCCGGCAGATGTCTCTTCCAAAGCAATAAATTTGGGTTTTCAGATAGACGATGGTCTTTCTTTTGGGACTCAGATCCGGGAGCTTTCAGGGAAATGTTTTGGCATCCTTAAAATGTTAAGGAAATTCCTCCCTATCCTGTCCCTTGACCATAGAAAGACCACTGTACAGGCATTGATAGGCTCTCGCCTAGATTATGCTAATGTGCTCTACTTGGGATTGCCAACATTTTTGGTGTCACGCCTCCAGATGGTGCAAAACTCCGCTGCTAGGGCCATCTATGGCCTCCAGCGAAGAGTGAGCGCATCGGAGTTGCTTAAAAAACCCCACTGGCTACCTGTTGAAAGAAGGATTACTTTTAAGGCTCTTACCCTTGCTTTTAAAGTGCTTCACCAGGTTGGGGCCAGATATATAAGGAGGCGTCTGACATTCTATGTCCCTTCTACAAGTCTGAGATCGTCCTGCTTGGCCATGGCTTCTGTCCCTCCCATCAGTCGGGCGAGAATTGGAGGTCGCTCCTTTCGATGCCTGGCACCGCGATGTTGGAACTCTCTGCCTGTCTCGCTTAGGAAAATCAGCAATCTGTTGGTTTTCAGGAAAGAGCTGAAGACATGGCTTTTTACCCAGTAAGTCCCTCTGTTTCTTGCCCTGCACTTTGCCCTGGTCTCTTTTTTGGGTTTTTGCCAAAGCGCCGGGACACTCCCTGGAGTAGCCATGCGCTATAAAAGACCCGTTTTAACATAACAACATATATATATATATATATATATATATATATATATATATATATATATAGTACTATATATATATATATATATATATATATATCGTACTATATATATATATATATATATATATCGTACTATATATATATATATATATATATATATATATATATATATATATATATATATATATATATATATATATATATATATATATATATATATTACTATTGGTTCCTCCAGCGGGATCCTCTACTCCAGTGATAGATAAATATGTATGCAGTAAATTATGGGCACTAATGGGCTTACAATAAGCTGTTTTTGATTTAATGCAAGGAATGATTTGTGGCTTCACCTTATATGCTATGCATTTAACAATTGCCCCTAAACTAAAATCTCTAAACATCCTAAACCACTTAGCCGAAACATGCAAAAAAGCTTTTGCAGAACTTGGGATGTCCAGGAGGATTCTACATTGGACTTCAGGTGGAATTGTGAAGCCACAAGTTGGCTATGGTTGACACACTAAATTTGGCACTATACACAATAAGGAGCAAAAGAGGGAAACGTAACAAGGGCACCCTCCAGCCAACAAATCATACTATGCAAAAAACTCTTGGTTTGGAACGCACATCAAATTCTTTTTTCTATGGGCTTTCAGGTCCACTTCATCTATATCTAAGATAGTGCTGTCTCTAGTGTACATGTAGAAAACCATCCCTGTTTGTATGTTACTATCAAAAAAAGAACAGAAACACGTCCGGTGCTGAGGGATATATAGAGTGCAGCTATAGAACACTTTTAGAAGAAAACATTGGGAATGCCTATATAAAAAGGATTTGATGTGTGTGTCATACCAAGGTTTATTTGTATAATACACTTAATTTGGCATATTACATACTGTCTTCTTCTTACAAATAGAACTATTTGCATATTGCAGAAATAAATGCCACGGAACTTTGACTCTGAAACCACTTTTATTATGCATGGTAAAAAAAAAAAAGATATGGTGATAAGACATAACATTTTGATCATACAGTGTGATAATCATTAACCTGCATTATGGACTACTTGTCCTATTCTCTTTTTTAGCCACAATGGAGGCAAATATTCATTTTAAATGGGTAGTATAGGATATTACCATCTTTTTCATGGTATACCACAGATGTTTGCCCTATATTTTTTGCTGGCTGTACAGCTGTGCATTTTACACATGCTAACCAGTTTAAAGGTGCCTGTGCTCCTTTTTGAACCTGTTTGAATTTGCAGAACAGTTACTGGCATAGTTAACCTACCTATAAGTCCCTGGTATTTGGTACAAAGTGTACCCAGAGTCTTTGAGATAACCACCACTAGTTGACTGTAGCACCCATTGTTCTATGCCCTACATTGGCAGTGCAAACATGTCTTAAGGCTTAGAATTGTAGCCCAACTGAAGCAGTTTTTAAACTGCAATTCTCCCTGCCAAAATTGGCACGTTTCTAGAGCTGTCTAAACCTTCATTATAAATATTAATCAGTCATCTCTAAAAAAGGCCTCTTTGCCCATACCATAGGGTGCATAGTATTTGAAGCTGAACATGTAGAAAGTTAATGTTAAATATGTCCATACTGAAACTAGCACTTAAAAAGTATTTTTGCTGTAGCAAGAGTGGCTATTCCATAGAAAAACACGAGAATGCACTATTGAATTTATTAACGCTATCTTTAGCTATGAAACTACTAGAAATATCATACTTGGACTCTTTGTAGTCACATGTGGTTCTGGAAAAAGTAAATTAACTGGAGAGAAGGGCTGCTCTCAAGCACAGGAGTCCTCAATGATCGCTCCTTCAAATGTGGAGTGGTTCAATCACCCGGATTGCCCAATCCTTCCTCTCCATTTAAAATACAACCTACTACTCTAGTCAGCAGGGGGATGGGCTCCTCATGTCTTCGAAATTTCGGGATGCATCTTCTGTCTACTTGTCAATGTGTTTCACACTGTATTATGTATGCTCCCTATTGTGAAGTACTGTAACTTATTGACTATGATTGTTGTTTTTAAAAAAGATCTTTTTTTTCGAAAAAAATCAATTCGTATTAGGCTTACATTGCTACTATAGATTGAAAAAACCTGGAGGATTCACTTTGTGATGTTTAGGTAAATGTCCTTAACGCTTGTTATACTGCATGTGATCTTTATCAAATATAGCACTACGGATCTTATCAATCACATATTGGTGCAGTATTCAATGTTAGTAGAATTGGGGGTATTACGGAGTGTTTTATGAGGTTGAGATGTGCAAGAGTTCAAATTCATTGATGCATCATTGATTGAACCCCTAGGGAGATATTTTTTAATTGATAAGATGTCACCTGGACCAGCCCCTTCCTCTTTTTTACGCAGTCAGGCACGCTTAAATCCCAGTAGAGAAAAACCTGCCTCAAGAATTGTTTTGAAGTGACCACAGATTAGGGTTTGCTCATTTCCCTGGTCAGACCACTTGGGTGAGCATACAAGCTTTGCACAATAGAGGAAGGGTTTCACCATCTTGGATTTAGGAGCAGAGGGGCACTATGGGAATATATGCAGTACGTCACACAGGGAGTTATGAAGTGGGTGGGTTATCCCTGAGAACTTCTACCCTCTTGGTTATTGAGAAGCAAGGAATCACCATACCCACATGCTAGTGCCATGAATGTGGCCGCCCTAGTATCCTCTTCAGAACACTACTGGACTTGAGAAAGATCAGAAGAGGATTGAAATTGCTGTCTGAAATCTGAGAAGAGCCCTGTTAGACCAGACCTGCTCTCTCTTGTTCCCTTTACAAAGGAAATGACCTATGGTCCATAAGGATGACCTCCTGCTCAAGCTACAAGGATACAACAAACTACAAGAGGCCTTTCCTGCAGCTGCCCAGCTCGCTATTTCCAACAGGACCTTCCCTGGAATCTTAGAAACATTTTAGCTCCCAAAATCTCCAGAGGAAATAGACAAATCTGTAGGAAAGTGCCCCTTTTTGCATGGTTGCCCCTCACTTTGTGCCTAATGTTGATGTACTTTGTCTGAATGTGCCCTGGGTTCCTGCCAACCAGGTATGCAGGGTCTATGTTCTTTCCCTAAACTGCACTGTTTCAAAACCCAATTGGCAACTCTCTGGCCACATGTAAGTTCCTTGTAAATGGTACCATAGGTACCAAAGGCAATGTGACCAGGGAATCCTCTAGGAGCTGCAGCACTTATTGTGCCACCCATACAGGCCCTGTACCTTTACACACACACACACTGCCATTGCAAGCTGTGCATTTTGGTGCAGAACAAAATGAAGAGTGTGCCATGCTGTCATCCCAGACCACTTGGGTGAGCATACAAGCTTTGCACAATAGAGGAAGGGTTTCACCATCTTGGATTTAGGAGCAGAGGGGCACTATGGGAATATATGCAGTACGTCACACAGGGAATTATGAAGTGGGTGGGTTATCCCTGAGAACTTCTACCCTCTTGGTTATTGAGAAGCAAGGAATCACCATACCCACATGCTAGTGCCATGAATGTGGCCGCCCTAGTATCCTCTTCAGAACACTACTGGACTTGAGAAAGATCAGAAGAGGATTGAAATTGCTGTCTGAAATCTGAGAAGAGCCCTGTTAGACCAGACCTGCTCTCTCTTGTTCCCTTTACAAAGGAAATGACCTATGGTCCATAAGGATGACCTCCTGCTCAAGCTACAAGGATACAACAAACTACAAGAGGCCTTTCCTGCAGCTGCCCAGCTCGCTATTTCCAACAGGACCTTCCCTGGAATCTTAGAAACATTTTAGCTCCCAAAATCTCCAGAGGAAATAGACACATCTGTGGGAAAGTGCCCCTTTTTGCATGGTTGCCCCCCACTTTGTGCCTAATGTTGATGTACTTTGTCTGAATGCGCCCTGGGTTCCTGCCAACCAGGTATGCAGGGTCTATGTTCTTTCCCTAAACTGCACTGTTTCAAAACTCAATTGGCAACTCTCTGGCCACATGTAAGTTCCTTGTAAATGGTACCATAGGTACCAAGGGCAATGTGACCAGGGAATCCTCTAGGAGCTGCAGCACTTATTGTGCCACCCATACAGGCCCTGTACCTTTACACACACACACACTGCCATTGCAAGCTGTGCATTTTGGTGCAGAACAAAATGAAGAGTGTGCCATGCTGTCATCCCAGACCACTTGGGTGAGCATACAAGCTTTGCACAATAGGGGAAGGGTTTCACCATCTTGGATTTAGGAGCAGAGGGGCACTATGGGAATATATGCAGTACGTCACACAGGGAATTATGAAGTGGGTGGGTTATCCCTGAGAACTTCTACCCTCTTGGTTATTGAGAAGCAAGGAATCACCATACCCACATGCTGGTGCCATGCATGTGGCCGCCCTAGTATCCTCTTCAGAACACTACTGGACTTGAGAAAGATCAGAAGAGGATTGAAATTGATGTCTGAAATCTGAGAAGAGCCCTGTTAGACCAGACCTGCTCTCTCTTGTTCCCTTTACAAAGGAAATGACCTATGGTCCATAAGGATGACCTCCTGCTCAAGCTACAAGGATACAACAAACTACAAGAGGCCTTTCCTGCAGCTGCCCAGCTCGCTATTTCCAACAGGACCTTCCCTGGAATCTTAGAAACATTTTAGCTCCCAAAATCTCCAGAGGAAATAGACAAATCTGTAGGAAAGTGCCCCTTTTTGCATGGTTGCCCCTCACTTTGTGCCTAATGTTGATGTACTTTGTCTGAATGTGCCCTGGGTTCCTGCCAACCAGGTACGCAGGGTCTATGTTCTTTCCCTAAACTGCACTGTCTCAAAGCCCAATTGGCAACTCTCTGGCCACATGTAAGTTCCTTGTAAATGGTACCATAGGTACCAAGGGCAATGTGACCAGGCAATCCTCTAGGTGCTGCAGCACGTATTGTGCCACCCATACAGGCCCTGTACCTTTACACACACACACACTGCCATTGCAAGCTGTGCATTTTGGTGCAGAACAAAATGAAGAGTGTGCCATGCTGTCATCCCAGGGCTGTCCCAACCTCCGACTCCACCAGCAGAACTCGATGTGTCCTGCAGCCAGCAGCCCTCAATAACCCGGAGAACCTGCACTGCCTTTGCAACCAAAAAGACTAAGGGGCATATTATCAAGGGGGTTTATCTCCGCTTTTTTGGCTTTAAAAGCCAAGAAAGCGGAGAAAAAATTATCTCCCTATTACCTAGCTGTCGCTAACACCAGTTAGCGACAGCTAGTAGGAGATAGCGACCATCTTGGGCCCCACTTTGCATGTCATTGATATTTATCACTAATGACATGCAAAGTGGGCGTGCCAAGATGTTAGCGACTGGAAACAGTCGCTAACATCGCTATCTCCTATTACCAACTTTTGGAGATATTCGCGCTAAGCGCGAATATCTCCAAAAGCTAACACCTGCCCTGAGCAGTTCTTAGCCATGTTATCCAATGGGAGGTGGATAACATGGCTAAGAGCATTAGCTCGGTAATGCATGAATATCGCTGACTTTTCAGCGATATTGATGCATTGCGGACGTTTTTTATCACATTTGCGATAAACCTTGGTAATACCAAGGTTTATATGCGATAAAAATCGCCGCAGCTCTGCGGTAAAATTTTGTCTCTAACCAAGCAATAGCGATAATTATCGCTATTGCTTGGTAATATGCCCCTTTATCTCCTGTGAGCACCGGACTTTCTCAAAACCAACTGACTCTGATGCTAGCCTTCCCCGTGGGTCCCTACCACTCAGCTCCCGGTGCCGTGAGCCCGAGTGGCCCCCAATACCCTAAGGAGGTCCCCCGGCAATCCTAGCCGGGGATCCAGTGACCCCTGAACAGCAGCCATTATCAGGGAGATCCCCTCCAACCACAACTGAAGGCGACATCCGACCGACTCTCTAACCAAAGAGTCTTAGAAGACCAAACACGACCGTCCGACGGACTCCGTCAGCAAACGATGTGGTCACAGGACATCACCTGTCAAAGACCCCATTCGCCTACCAGCTGCTAACTGACTACAAGGGATCCCCCGACTGAATCTGCAGCATAGACCAAGACTGGCGGTCTCCACTGAGAAACCTTGGGAACCCTGACGACCTCATCCTACACCTGGCTGTCTCTGAGCCGCTGGGAGTGTAGCTCATGTGTTGGTCATTAGGCCCTACAGTGCTGACCTCGACCCCAGGAGCTTTTTGAACAACTAACCTGGGGGTCTGCTTGTCTGCAGTCCTCTTAGGAAATGTACCAGTGTGGTATCTAGAGATAACTTGCTGTGTAAAAAAAGTAATTTTGACTATTTACTTGCCACAGTTTACTAACCGATAACAAAACCAAGATAATGACAAATGTGTATTCGTGATACATTGCCTTTGAAAGTACGATCCTACCCTCTGATAAAGCCTTACTGCTCACCCACACTACCACAAATAGATGTACGGTGTTATCTACTTTTGGGGTTCCACTGGTATATACAGAGAAAGCTTCTTAAAAATTCTGCCAAGCTGGTCTGATCAATTGAATTGCAGCTATTGTTTTTTGGGTTATTATACTATGGTACACATCTCTCAGCTATTGAGAAAGGATTGACAACAATAACTGAAATTTTGTCAAAGCCTCATCAGACTGCACTTAGTGAAAGAAGCTGGCTGTTTGAAGCTGCCAGTCAGCCTTTCACTCTGCAGTCCGCAAGGGGCCCGTCTTTCAACAACAGCAAGACATAAGCCTGCAGGAGGGTGCAGCAGGGGTCCCTTAGAACTCATTCCGGGGGATAGAAGGAGGTCATTGGACTGCCCATTTCAAGGAGAGTCCTTTTGGGGTTGCACTGATTGTGCACTACCTCTCATGTGGCACACAGTCAGAGTGCCTCCTGACCTCCTCTTTGCCTCCGCATCCATCTCTGTAATAAGATACAGGACAGAGGCCATGCAAGCATTTGCAGCCCTTTTAGTTCTATCAAAGTCCCCCAGGGGTGGAAAAAGCTCATTGTATGGTATGGTGTCACCCGGGCCACCTCTCCAAACTACTTAGTCCTTACCAGCTGACGAAACTCAAATGGTTGGCCTCCCCAAAACCATCTCAAATTATTCTTGAAACAGTTTGGGGTCTCTGGATGATCAGGGTTTGGAAGTTGTTGCTATTGCTTCTCCACAATAAGCACAATTGAGAAACATTTGATTCCTAAGCCTTTACCAATGAATAACATTAACCCCTTCGCTGCTGCCGTCGGCCGTTGGACGTCGCGCGAGCTACCTCCCTGGTGCTGCGCATGTCCAACGGCCGACGCGGCCCCGCCCACCCTTTAGAACACCCGCGGCGGAAAAAACCGCTGCGGTTAAGGCGTTAAATACAAAATTAAGAATTAACAAAATATATGACTATCCTTATAATAAGGAGAAGATTAATTGCAATTAGAGTTGTGGATAGTTCCAACATTAGGAAAGCGCTTCATTTGGACTTTAAGGTAAGCTTTAGGGTTGGAGTAAGAGTTACAAACAGAGATAGAATTGCCATGTATTTACTTCATTTTGGTATTTGCTACAATGGTCAATGCAGTGTGAAATACTGTTATGTTATTATTGTTCAGCCATTGGGGTACTTCTTTTTTTATACCTGCATCCTCCTACATCTAAAGTCACCTTGCGGAATCACAAAGGTAAAATGAGACTTAAGTCTAACTTTACGACTTTCGTAATTCACAAAGGGCATTTACTACTCGTAAATGCCCGTAGTGAATACTAGAAGTCGTAAAGCTAGACTTTCTTCTCAGTTTAACTTTATGAATCGGGCCCAAACGCATCACAAACAGAACCAAAGATAAATAAGACCGGTCCATGCCGATCCCGCATGTTTACGAAGTGCTTCACTAATAGATTCAGGCTACTTCCAGCAGCCAAAACCATTGGGTGAAATGCCACGGTGGGTGTTGAGGAATGTCTGTCCTGACTTCAACACATGTCTCATTCAAAAAACGATTCGCTCCGATGTGTTTAAAAACAATGGAGTTGATTGATAATCTCTGCAGCATTCCTCTGGCTTTTTATAAGCACCAACCTGTAGGTTAACCTCCAAATCTTACTACTGCCCCAACCGCCTCTTAAAGTATTTGCCAGGGGTCAATGTGTGCACTCTTATTAACGTGACCTTTTTGTCTCTCCTGCAGAAAACGTCACCATAACAAAACCCTCCACCTCGTTTGTGCAGGTCGCATTGACTGCCCTTGAGGTGCACGTGCTGATACAAATTCAACCCACCTTTCAGGTCTTTATCACCGTGACCTCATCGTTTAAGGGAAAAACCGCTGGTAAGTGATTTTGCTCTTATGTACGTGACCAAAGAAGCACAAGCAATGAAGTATCAACATCAGTATCAGTGTTCAACGAAATATACAGAAAGGGGAAGGTAGAACATGCTGTTTTTTATGTGCTTACATACAATTAGTGCACCACGTCACGCTTAAAATTATTTAGCAGTTGTAATATTTTGACCCACGTAGGCGTTTTTACAAAATGAATCCATTAGCTTTAGAAATCACAGACGCTCCTTTAGAAAGAAACACATGAAGCAGATACTAACGAAAAACGATAAGCCTGGCATGGAATCTGAGAAGTAACCTTTCGGTGACAACAAGAATTTATGCCCTCAGCAAAACAAAACAAAAGTTTACAGCAAATGTATAATAAAATATATGCTTTTTTATTCTGCGTAAAACAGATATATTTCACAATCTCACTTCTCAAAAAACACTTACGCCCTTATCTACAACAAAGTAACGCAGCACGGTGCCACAAGCCATTTGGCTGCACCACACTGCGTTACTTTGGAAGCAATGGGATGTGTCATATCTACAATGATAAGACGGATATCTTTGCTCTCCCCTGCACAGGCACATAATTGGCTGCCATGCGCCGACGCAGGCAAGGGTGCCTGCATTGCGGGGATGATTGCTTTTGTGCAGGAAGGGACACCTTCCTGCACAAAAAAAATCACAAGAGGTGATTCCCTCTTTCTATCTGTACTGCAGAATGAGCACGCATAGAAAGAGAAAATAACTAGGAGAAATGAAAACATTTCTCCTCGTTGCACCTCCCTACACCTCCCCTGGGGAGGCGTAGCATTCTGACGCATTCCCAGGTTTATAAATCTGGGAAAGCGGCAGAACCCATGGGTGTTGATGGGAACACCCACTGTAACACCCATGGCATTCCCCTTTCATGCAAAGTGCTGCGGGAAAAGGGGCCGTACTTACAAGGACACGAAAAGCCACGCAGGGTGACATTACCTTTCCTTGTAAATATGGGGCAGCAAAATGTGCCACTGGTGCCGCACAAAAACTGACGTACCTGCGGCGCAAGGGATTTGTTAATAAGCCCCTTGGCGTCTTGCTCTTTCATATAAAAGAGATAGTAAGGTTTCAGACATTAGGAATGAAAGCTGAATCCGTAGTGCAAATTGACCGTTCCAAAAAGCAGTTGTAATGTTATGCGAAAATATATTAAAACCAGGTTAATGTAAGTCAGATTAAGAAAATGTTGCAGGTCAGGATGTGTACAAACAAGCAGAGACATTTTATCTATCCTATGGGGTGTAAAAAATAAGCAGGTTGCTATGTTTCCTTTCTGCTGATCAGTTATTGACAACTGAAGCTGTAATGATGTCCTGTGACTAGTCTTTCACGTTGACAAATAGTGAGCGCTAATGCTGAAATTCGCAGAATTTCAGCGTTTGCAATTGCTATTTGGCTGTGAGCAAAGTAGGTGAGTTTAAACCTAATAGCAAAATAAAGAATCGCAAAATTGCGATTCCTTATTTTGCTCTTGCATTTAAGGAATGGCAAATTGTGATTCCTTAAATGCAATTTAAGTAGCACAAAATAAAGTGCACTTTAGCCTTAAGGAATTGCTAATTACCACCAACTTCAAGTTGATGGTAATTAGCGATTTCATTTAAAAATCACTTTTTTGCTTTTTTCAAAGTGCCATGTGGCACACATTCATGCCCTTAGGGCATGTATGTGCGCCCCATGTGCACACATGCACATTTCAGAAGTGCAACAGGGTGTCTTTTTGACACCCTGGCACCCTTATAATAGCGCCCGCTATTTGCGATTCTTTAATAGCGAATCGCTAATAGTGAATATCTTCCCATTCATTCCTATGGGCCTTCTAGCCCATAGGAATGAATGGGTAGGTATTCCTTATTAGCGAATCTCAATATGCGATTAGTTTTTAAGGAATCGCTAATGAAATTCCTACCAACATTAAAAGTAAAAAAAAGCAGCTTTATTCGATTGTTGTACAATACAATCATAAAAGCAGTACATATAAAACATAATTACGATAGACATCTCATATTTACAAATTTAATTCATCATTCTGCCCGAACTTAAGATAAGTTGTTAATGTCTATCAGAATTAAAAATTAGATTAAAACAGAATAGAATCATAGCAAGTGAGGCGCAATAAAAACATGGCAACGTAAAAAAAGTACAGCATGAATCAATTAAATGACAACACATTTCCTGAGACTAACCACTTTTAAAAAAACATTGCTACCCTCCACATTTCATGCACCTTAGCCAAAGTTTGTAAAGCGATGAACGCTGGACGGCACTGTCTAATCCCCATAGATTTCAGGATAGGGAGAATCCACACTTTCCTTATGTGACAATAAAATCTACATAAAAGAACGACATGGATGGTGGATTGTTTGGAAGAGTTGTCACAGGGACACAGAGTCATTATCGTGACCAATCATTCATAGAGGGAAAATTTACAATTCGATGCAATATTCCCAACCTGAATCTTGTTATTAAAAATCTATCATATCCTCCAGGAACAATTACTAAATATGGCTGGATACTAAAATCACTTAAAATAAGTTGATTTTCTGAAACGGTGGGTTTCAGAATCTCTGTAGTCAATTGTGACAAGTCCAACATCATCAAACCTTCCTTTTTTTAGATCTTTTCTGCAAACCTCTTGCATGGTATTTGGTTCAGTAAAATACTCTAGGTGGCCTAAATTCTGCATAAAGCCACAAAGATATCTGACCCAGGGAATCATTAAAACTATTTCCATCTTCAAAATATCAGATACAATTTCTCTATTTAATTTAGTCTCCTCCTTGGTCCATACCCGATGCCATAGAAGACCCGGTTCAAGTTTTATAAGATCTGACAAGTGTGACAAACCCAGTTCAGCGTGACAAACAAATGAGGTGGTACTTTTAGGTGCAGATAGAATGCACCTTAGGAAATTGTTTTCCACGATCTGGAGAGATTGAGTATCCCCACACCCCTGCTCCATACATTGCAGTTGGAATACTTTTTGCCTGATACATCTGCAAAAGCTCCACCAGGGGTTTTCTCCGAGAAAAATTTCTTCGAGAACTGGGGGAGTTTGGTGATAGTTCGTAGGAAGGCTAACTTTTTTGATAAGATGGCCTGGGTCCACAAGTCATCCTCATGGAATAATATTCCTTAATACGAGAATGTCGTAGTTGCCTCTATTTTTTTGCCATTCATGAACATATACCTACATTCAATTTTGCGAGTCCTTAGTAGCGAATGGGTACAATTCGCTATTAAGGATTCGCAAATTTGATTTTACCTACATCTGGCCCCTTGTGGTTTATTAGGCAGTTGTTTGTGCTGTGCAGAATGGTACTCTTTTGCAACGGGCTCTTTTTACTTATGGATATTTTTATTTTTTATCTCTCTATGTATTTTTTTTTATCAATTTTATGGATTTTGTAAAAACGATTATGATAAAATATAAAAGGAAACAGTACAGCATGATCAATAGAGCCACCACATGTGGCATTTGGCTAGTAAACCCATTTATGACAATGTACACATTTGCTTCTCTCTCCTGTGCAGGAAATATAGGATGATATGTGGAAAGACAAGAAAAGTGATTAGTCCTGCAGTCACAGCCATTTACGCCAGATCCTCTCTCTATGTATTTTTAGTGTTTATTTATTTTGTTTGTAATCGGATTTATAGTGGTTTAAATAGACTATGTCTATATAAACAAACCATTTGACTGACTGCAAGTCACCAAGTATTTCCATGACCATATAGAGAAACAATCTAAAGGCAGAGTTCCTTCATAAGCTTATGAAACTGTGAAAGAAAGATCATGTTTGCAAACATGAAGTATGAAATTAAATCTCTAGTGCAAAATTAAACACATCAATAAAGCTGTTAAATATTTGTTCGGAAAAGATATTTGAATCAGTTTAATATCAGTCAGAATAAAACAAAAACGGGGCAGTAGCTTAGAATGCAGAAAGATTCTAAACTTTCTATAATTTCGGAAGGAGTGCAAAAATGTAACATTTTGCCGTAATTATTTCCTTTCTGCTTGTCACTGAACAGCTAAAAACACAGAGCAGAAGAAGGAAAAACATGTTTTATTCTCATTCATTAAAATGTTTCTTTAAATATGCTCCATGACCCGAACTGCCTTTTCCGTCTGCTAATGACTCTGGCAGCAGGTATTGTGACGAAGGAACTCAATTGTAATAAATTATTACAGTTGAACGTCAATGTTATTTCTTTATAATAGGTGGCTTGGGTGCATCACAAGTTACCTATTACAAAGAAATTCGAGATGAGTTTTTATACAGGGATTGCAGAATCCAGTGTATCGTATATTATCAATAAAGAGGTGGTGGACCTAAAAACAATGTTTCATTTACTCGGTACTATCATATATAATATATTTTGATGTAGTCCTTCACCAGAGCAGATCATGGGTATCATAATGCAATTCAGTGGTTGGATCTTGTTTAAAGAATAGATCACACATTGTCCAGCAGGGCTTTTGCAGATCTCGGTCTTTTACATCTAAATGCAAAGTCCTTCAGGGCTCCTCTTTGAGCCTCGCACTTTTTAATGTGTATGTTTCTTCATTAGCAAAAATAGCAAAGAAATTACGTTTTGAGGTCTGCCCTTATGCTGATGATACCCATCAGTGCTGACAGGTTACCCAAACAATTTCACCATCAGGACAGACCTCCATCGCTTCTTCAGGAAGGTACGCCTGCGCTATTTCTTCAGGCAATCCCCACCCTTCCACACAAGTTCCTTGACAGGATTACGAGTACCATCCACCTTCTACCCACCAGCCCATGCAATGACGAATAGGATCCTTGCGTATGAAAGCATGGTCATGTGGGATGTGGCCAACAGCCTCAGAGTCCATAAACACATCATCCAGAATGTCTCCCACATGAAATGTGAGGCATTGTTGACTTTGAAACAGAACAAGGAAATTGTCACTAAACCAGCGGTTAAAGGTGGGACAATTGTGATCCAGGGCACGTGTAAATATAAGACGGAGATACTCAACCAGCTCCAAGATTGGACTAGCTATAGAAAACTGAAAGCTGACCCCACTAAAGATCATCAAAAAGAGATCCAATTGATTACGGAGGAAGGACTTGAAAGAGGCTTCTTATCCAATTTAAAATTTCTCTACCTCAACCAAAAGCAGCCTCGCATCCCTACTATATATACACTGTCGAAAATCCACAAAGACATGCAGAATCCCCCTGGAAGACCCATCATTTCAGGATGCGGATCCCTACTGGAACCACTGAGCAAGTACATTGATTTCTTTTTTAAACCAATTGCTGAAACTATTTAAAACAAAATGCACAGGTGCACCACTAAATAAATAGTTCATATAGGACCAATTATAAGGTTCAAATCCAATAGATAACAAAGGCAAGGATCTTCAATTTGATTTCTTTATTCCATTTTCTCGTTGTGTAGAAAAGGACAGTACAGCAAACATGTTTCGTCCTACTATATGACTTCTTCAGGGTTGTTAAACAGACAAATACATATATATATCCATAAGAAGATATATACAACAAATATACAACACTAATTACAAACTTACACACAGACATTTATTAAAACGTTTAAAAACTTAATACATTACATTAATACACAGAAAAACAGACGAACAGTTATGGCTTTTCAAAGTGTTTGAGACTTACATTTTTTAATTTTATAGAATTTAGACCCAGATTATGGGTTTACGAGTCCATTGGGCCAATTATCCAAGATATCATGAAATGGCAAAGTATAACAATGGTGGTATCCCACTAATCACCATTGTTAATCATTTATTCAGTTTTATATCCATGTATATTCAACCTTGTTGTTTCTTATAGCCAGTGACTCCAAAAGTTGTAACTACAGAAAAAAGAAAAAGATAGGAAGAGAAGGTGCGGGAAGTGACCAGTGATAGGGAGAGGATCTACATTTTGAAGAATACAGAATCTTTCAGTCAGATTGGGGGTTTCAAAGCGGAAAGGGGGGGCCAAAAAAAGAAACACACCATCCCATTCACACCGAATTCTATCTCACATCTTTTACCATATTCTAACAACCTCTACTGATCCCTTTTCAAAGTTTTACCTACCAATGATTCCAGTATCTATAGAGTCGCCACAAGAAAAGATGATCAATCAACGGGCTATATCTCCTCCGACGTGAGCTGGGAAACAGATAACAATAGATGCATTCAATTATCCTTCTACGTTTACCAAAAACAAAGGGCGTGCAGGGTGAGAGATGCAAGGCCTCATATCTCCCACTTACTTATATATGAGTGGCGATTTAAAAAAACTGTCCACGTGTGAGGCGAAACTGTTCAAAGGTGGTTAGAGGCTCAAAGATAGGGGTCCAGAAAAAACGTCGTCTAGGTATTGATTGAAGTCAGAAACTAATCTGTAGACATGATTGTAAACCATTATCTATGCCCCAACAAAGTGTGTCAAACAGCCCACAATATTAACTATTCCAATATATATTAATTAAACTGCCACAGCTCAGATCTCAAGCAATATAGTCACTCTTGTAATAGAACCCATCAGATTGCATCAGATTATCTACCATATAGCTAGTCAGTAATTG
Organism: Lissotriton helveticus; assembly: GCF_964261635.1. Lineage (NCBI taxonomy): Eukaryota > Metazoa > Chordata > Amphibia > Caudata > Salamandridae > Lissotriton > Lissotriton helveticus. Next base: position 1,845,320,255 of record NC_136061.1, on the reverse strand, counting down.
ATGTGGTACTACAGCAAAATACAGTATTCTGTAAACTAGATACAAATGCATGGTATTCCATACCTTCAAAAGGATCATTGGCAAGTGTCAGCCTTGGAATAGTCATCAATTTGATAAAGCAATCATCTTTGAGCTGAATACAAATGCTGTATCTAAAGAGAGAGTAGAATTCAACACCTTAATCTATTCAAACACAGTGCCTCACTATGCATGTTTGGCGAGTTTAAGAATACACATGACACTACTAATCTGGCGGTCTCCAAGTGCCCTCAACTTTCTATACGTGCTGTATTCTTACCTCTATCCTTAATAAGAGGAGAGTGCATTAGAACAGCAGGCATCTTTGCCACGAGTAGCCCAATAGGGTATAGGGGACAGGGTCTTAAAAAGAAAAACATGTGTGTCTAAATCATGCAGCGTTCCCAGTAAAATGCTAGAAGGGCCCATTCTCTCTCATCAATAGCTTCAACAATGTAAACCCATGTCCCTCCCTTGTCAGAGGGTAAATGGGATAGGTCAACCAAAAGAGGGGGATGAGCACAAAGTATGCAGCCGGCGAAACTCCTTATCCAAAATTACATTAAAAGAGAAAAGTAGAAGATAGAAGGGGGCTATAATAAAAATTCTACATCTGTATTTTAATTTGAAAAAAATGTATAAACTACCCCCTTCTTGGAATATGGTAACTCGAGAATATACCACACGATAGATCTTCTTCAGGAAGGTACGCCTGCCCTATTTCTTCAGGCAATCCCCACCCTTCCACACAAGTTCCTTCACAGGATTACGAGTACCATCCACCTTCTACCCGCCAGCCCATCCAATGACGAATAGGATCTTTCAGTATGAGAGCGTGGTCATGAGGGATGTGGCCAACATCCTCAGAGTCCATAAACACATCATCCAGAATGTCTCCCACATGAAACATGAGGCATTGTTGACTTTGAAACAGAACAAGGAAAATGTCTTTAAACCAGCGGATAAAGGTGGGGCAATTGTGATCCAGGGGATATATGACGTTACAACGCATACTATTACAACGCATGCTAAAGATCATCAAAAAGAGATCCAATTGATTACGGAGGTAGGACTTGAAATAGGCTTCTTATCCAATCTAAAATGTGTCTACCTCAACCAAAAGCAGCCTTGCATCCCTACTATATATACACTGCCTAAAAGCCACAAAGACATGCAGAATCCCCCTGGAAGACCCATCAGTTCGGGATGCGGATGCCTACTGGAACCACTGAGCAAGTACATTGATTTCTTTTTTAAACCAATTGCTGAAACTAGTTACCAGGGCATACTTACGAGACACAATGGAGACAAATAACTTGGTGGATCAACAACCTTTTGACCCCTTGGAACAGCTGCTAGTACCATTTGATATAGTGTCCCTTTACACGAGTATACCACAAGGTTCTACATTGGAAGTGATGAGAAAAGCACTGGACTAGAGGCCTGCACCAATGGCAGTACCCACTGAATTCATAATCAATCTTCTCAAGATTGCTATGATGAAGAACTTCTTTTATTTCCAGGGAAGCTACTACCTACAAGTCAAGGGTGTAGCAATGAGCGCAGCCTCTGCTCCGGATTTGGCAATTATCTTCATGGAAGACTTCGAGAAAACATTCATCTTCAATGCCAACATCCTGTTCAATCACAAAATCACATTATGGAGGAGGTACATAGACGACATCCTGATGATCTGGACCCGTGACTCAGCTGAACTCACCCTGTTCCATGAATGGCTGAACCAAAGGAGCGATGACATGAAGTTTACTGCACACTCTTACTCAGAAAAAATGGACTTCCTTGACATAACCATTAAAAGTGAGAATAACATTCTGTTCACCACCCTGTACCGCAAACCGGCAGAGCGGAACTCCCTACTGAGGTACACAAGTCATCATCCACGAAGCCTAAGGGACAGCCTCCCTTTCGGGCAGATTTTATGCATCCATCGTATCTGCTCCCGTAAGGACTATTTCATGATGGAATCAGAAGAACTGTGCACATGCCTAATACAACAAGGCTATCCAAAACAACTGGTGAAGAGGGCATTCAAAAGAGCCTGGTTCTGTCCCAGAGAAGCTCTATTGACACCGAATGAACTGGAACGCGATTCCACTCAAAGGTTAATCTGTGTTACCACTTTTCCCACCCAAAGCAACGCCATCAAAAAGGTGGTCAACAAACACTGGAATTTGATAGCTAACGATGTTCAACAACCAGATGTACTCATGCATTCCTTTAAGAAAGCTAAGAACAAGAAGGATCATGTTGTACGCTCACTCATGGATCCACCAGAGGAACCTTCCCTTCAATCGCTGTGGAATCTACCTCCCACTGTGGGTCACTACAAGTGCGGGTACTGCAAGGCTTGCACCACGACAATTCAGACCAAACAACTTGTCTTTAAGCAACACATGATCGATCTCAAGTCCTTCACCAACTGCAATACTTCCAAAGTCATTTATGGGATCATCTGCCCCTGCGACAAAATCTATGTTGGTCAGACACAACAGAAGATGAAAACATGCATACTACAGCACTAGAGTGGGATCAGATGCGAGGTGCAGGAAGCCCCTCTGGTGGAACACTTAAAAAATGCCAAGCATGGTCCTGAGGATTTCAAATGCCTAATCTTGGAAAAGGCAGAACTAGGTCCAAGAAGGGCAATATTGAAACAATTCTCAATGTCCGTGAATGTAAATGGATGTAAAGATTAGATTCTACACATGGGGGACTTAATGAACTTGATACCAGCTAAGCACAATTGTCATGTCTAACAACAGGCTCTTAATAAGCCTGCCACCCCAATCTTGAAACATTTTTGTCAGGTCCTTACAACACTTTATTACCAAACTAAGAGATCTCTCCTCTATCATCAATATATCCCTCAATTTTGCGATGTTTTGGTATGTTGTTTGTATTTGTACGCTTAATTTTTGGACATCTAGCCACTGCTGTCATTGTTATGTTTTTATGCGAATTTACCAGCTTGCAGCCTCACCACCGTGCGACTATTGTACGTGTCTCTATTGAATAATAATGTTTGGATATCTGTTATGTGGGCATTTTCAATGTCAAAATTGATCAGCTTGAGGTCTCGCCAGCATGAGATTATTGTGCATGTCTCTACTGAGTAATAATGGTTAGGCCTCTGTTATATAGGTATTTCAATATTATTTGAACCACCACGCTGTCCCATCAGGTCCATATGTGTCTTTTTACTTTTAATATTAATTCAATAGTCAGCTGTTTATATTGATGTCAAACCAATGTTTAACACCCAATATGGAGGATTCTCTTAGTCAACCGATAAGGATTACAATGCCTTTATTTACTTAAGATCGTCCGTCTCTGACTGCAGTCTTTCCACCATGACTACGTAAGGATTCGGTTCAGTCTGCTATACGCAACAGAGGGCATGCACGTTACTTTGACGTTTAACTTGCTTTACAACTTGTATCTGGCAGTCTCTGCTCTCCTTCCACAGAGACGGACTGTCGAGTGAGATCTGAGGTAAGAAGCGCCATTCAAGCGCTAAAGCTTTATGTTGCTCACAGTTGGATCATGCGAAACAGCTACCTTTTTGATACAGGCCCCAACTCATTTTACGTAATGCAATCCACTATGCCAGAGATGCCCAGCACCAGACCGTTCCACCTTGGCATCCACTGCTAGAGCACTGCGATACGATTCCTTTTTTAATAGCACTCACTTTGTCAGAGGCATTCATGGCACTCACGCCTTGCGTCTTACAGCCATCAGCTCAGCGCAAATCGGTTCCCTTAAAAAGTTTGTCCTCCAGAGTATCCGCAGCAGCAAGAGCACTGCGGCACAATTGCTCTTTTAACAGCACTCACTTTGCCAGAGGCACTCACAGTACTCCTGCATCGCACCTTATAGTAATTAACTCTATCTTAAATGTGTCCTGTAATATTTTTCCTGTTTTAGTAGTCAGGTTATGACACGGGGTCCTTCTCGTTTTCTTTATAGTAAACCGCAATGCAGCAAGTGAACCTCCCGGTCCATGCTAATTGGTTGATATTGTCTCGGTCTTTTGCAGGCCACTCTACTTTATGCACAGAAGGTTTGAGGTCTTCCATGTCTCTACTTTATTCACATTACAGGTGCCAATCCTCCGCTCCCAACCAAGGCGAGCCTACGGGCCCCTTTTTTATTCCTACACCCAGAGTCAAGGGTGTCTCATGGTAATAATAATATTTAGCTTCTTACGCCTATTTTGGAAGCATACAATGCCATTTAATTTAAGACTTAGTATTGTTTCTCGTTCTTCCCAGGTGCCCCTATACTCTAGTCCGGAGGAACACCCCACCGTAAGGAATTTAACTGACTACATTCAATTTGGGGTCAAAACGTTGACTGTGTTGTCGTTCTATGCCAACCATTATCAGCAGTGATTTGTAACTGTGATACTTTCCTTGTTATGGCAATGTTAAACAGACTATTACTCTTGGTGGCTTACGGATGCCACTTTTATTGTAATTAATTCATAATTTTGACAATGTCACCATCTTTTTCTTTCACCTTTATGACCCTCACTTGATGCACTTATACCTCCTCTTGTTTTCTCCCACTGCTGTGGGGCACTTGTGCAAAGTGTTTGGAATTACATACTGACTAACCAGTACTTATCACTGTTCAATGTGATCAAATAACATTGAACCAATTTTTTTCTCCAAAGTACCAGTGTGATTTTGTTTAAATTGTTCTTAATGTGTACTTGTTCCTAGTGTGTTTTCACTTGGACCGCTCACTATTGTACTACCTGATGATACCCAACTGCCAATACCTCTGGAAGAGAAAGAAGATGAGACCCAAGGCAGACTTTGATAATGCCTCACCGAAGTAGCAGGCTGCATCAATCAATCAATCAATCAGGGAACTGTAAGTGCGCTACTCACCCGTAAGGGTCTCAAGGTGCTGAGGGAGTCCGCAGATCTGTTTAGCCGTAGAGCCAGGTTTTGAGGGTCTTCCTGAAGGTGTTCAGGGAGGGGGCACGTCTGATGTCTGCCAGTAGCTCATTCCAGGTCTTGGCTGCAATGTGAGAGAAGGATCTTCTGCCTGCTCTGGCTCTGTGGTGCACAGGGTTTCGGGCAGTGCGAGGTTGGAAGATCAGAGGTTTCTTTTTGGTACGTGGAAGTTGATTCTGTCGTTGAGGTATTTTCACCCATTGTTGTGTAGGCATTTGTAGGCATGAGTGAGGATTTTGAAAGTTACTCTTTTCTCCAGGGGGAGCCAGTGGAGACTTCGTAAGTGTTGACTGATTTATTTTTGTCAGGGGATGCCGTGGACAAGTCTGGCGGCGGTGTTCTGTATTGTCTGGAGTTTGCAGGGTAGGGACTTGTTGATGCCGGCATAGAGTGCGTTTCCATAGTCCAGTCTGCTGGTGATGAGTGCGTGGGTGACTGTTTTCCTTGACTCAGGGGGGATCCACTTGAAGGTCTTGCGGAGGATGCGGAGGGTGTTGAAGCAGCTGGAGGTAACGGCGTTTACCTGTCGGTTCATGATGACTGATGAGTCGAGTATGATGCCGAGGTTCTTGGCGTGGTTTGAAGAGCTAGGTGGGCGTCCGAGGGCAGTCTGCCATCAGGTGCTGTCCCATGCACAAGGGGTAGTACTGAGGACGAGGACTTCTGTCTTCTTGGCGATGAGCTTCAGGCAGCTGTTGGTCATCCAGACTGCGACGTCTTGCATTCCTTTCTGGGAGTTGAGTTTGGCAGTGGTAGGGTCTTTGTTGAGGGAGAGTATGAGCTGGGTGTCGTTGGCGTAAGATACGCTCCGAGTGACACCATGAAGATGTTGAAGAGGGTGGAGTTCAGGGATGAACCCTGTGGGACTCTGCGGGGGATTTTCATGGGGTCAGAGAGGAAGGGTGGGAGACTGATCCTTTGGCTTCCTCCGGTGAGGAATGATCGGATCCAGTCCAGGGCTGTTCCTTGTATGCCTGTGTCGTGTAGTCTGGCGACTAGTGTGCGGTGGGAGACAGTGTCAAAGGCTGCTGATAGGTCAAGTAGGAAGAGGCCCGCGGAAAGTCCTTGGTCCAGGAGGGTGCGGATGTTGTCTGTGGCGGCGAGTAGGGTGGTCTCTGTGCTGTGGTTGCTTCGGAATCCAGGTCGAGGACGGCGTTCTCTTCAATGAATCGTGTCAGTTTCCTGTTGACTGTTTTATCTGCAACTTTGGCTGCGAAGGGGCGAAGCGAGATGGGCCGATAGTTCTTGAGGTCGGTGGGGTCAGCTGTAGGCTTCTTGAGCAGAGGTCTTACTTTTGCGTGCTTCCAGTTGTCTGGGAAGGTGCCTGTTTTGAAGGTGGTGTTGATGGTGCATTGTAGTTCGGATGCGATGGAGGCTGAAGCTCTGTGGTAGATATGAGGAGGGCAGGGGTCAGTGGGGGCCCCCGAGTGGATGCTTTTCATGGTTAAGGCAGTGTCTTCGGTCGTGATTGGTGTCCAGTTGGAGATGGTGAGCTGGCCGGTGTTTCTAGGGGGGGGGGGGGCGTCTGAGCCGCCTGGTGGATGGTCGATGAAGTGGTCATAGAGGTTTTTGATCTTGAGGTGGAAATAGGTTCGAAGCTTGTCGCAGAGGTCTTAGGATAGGGTGATGTCTGTGGCTTAGCTGCATGGGTTGGTGAATTCTTGAATGACACTGAAAAGTTCCTTGGAGTTGGTGGAGTTGGCCGGGATTTTGTTGTGGATGAAGTTCATCTTGGTGGCTCTGATTTGGTTGTGGTAGCCGTCATGACCTCCTTGTAGGTGGTGTGGTTTTCGGTTGTCTTGGTGTTTCTCCAGTTCTTTTCCAGGCATCTGCAGGTGCGTCTGGCTACTTGGAGAGCGGTGGTGAACCAGACAACTATCCTGGGACGTTGTCTGTTGGGGTTGTGCAGCGGGGCAAGCTCATCTGCGCAGTCGGAGATCCAGGTGTGGAGTTCTCTGGCTGCGTCGTTTGCATTGGGTGCCCAGGTGTGCTTGTCTCGGGTGAGGGTGGAGTTAAGTTGTTCCTCGGTAACCTTGCTCCAGTTCCTTCGTGGGGGGCATGGGGCTGGTTTTGGTGCCCTCAGTTTGTTGATGGTGAAGTGTACGCAGTGGTGGTTGGTCCATGGCGGCTGCGTTGGTGGCTGAATTGCATGCTGTTTCTTGCCGCAAAGATGAGGTCAAGGGTGTGCCCTGCTCTGTGGGTCAGTGTGTTGACGAGTTGTTTGAGTCCGATGCTGGCGAGGTTGTCACGAAGGAAAGTGGAGTTGGGGGTCGCTGGGGTTGTCAAGGTGGAAGTTCAGGTCTTGTAGTTTGTTGAGGCGATGAAGTGGGTGCAATGTAGTCAGTGATGGTGGTGACGAAGGGTGTTTGGAGGCCGGGGGTCTGTAGATGAGGCTTCCTTGGAGTGTGACTTTGGGGGTCGTCTGGATCTTGAGGTGCAGGTGTTCGGCGGAGGGGAATGTTTCGCTGGAGGTAGTGAGACGGAGGGTGCTCTTGTGGGCGATGGTTGGGGCAGTCTTTCCTCTGGATCTTGTATACGTCCAGGAGGATGCGTTGGTCCAGGTCTCTGTGAAGAAGGCAATGTTGGACGAGAGAGAGTCGAGTAGGATCCAGATTTCCGTGGCATGTTTGTGTACGGAGCGAACGTTGAGGAGGATGCATTTTAGGGTGACGCCGGTGCTGGCGTCTGCGGTGTTGGAGGCAGGGGTGGCGGTGAGTGTCTGGTGGCAGTTGATGCAGGAGAACTGGCCATGGGTTGTGTTCGGCGAGGCCTGTTGGCATTCTCTAAGTCTTCCAGGGTTGAATGCGAGGAGGGTGGTGGTGTTGTAGCGATGGGGAGTGGAAGGTTTCCTGGCGCTGGCCACAGTCAGGCGCAGATGGGCTTGCCTTTGGCGCACCTGCGGCGAGCCCGCTGCGAGCATCTGCCGTCATTAAGTAGGGGAGGTGGGAGGGAGGAAAGGCTGGGAGGTGGGAGAGGGGGAATTTTGGTGGTGAATTCCCGAGGGAATTCCGGGGTGAGGGGGCGCAGGGACAGCAGCGGTGAAAAGAACAGGCACGAGAAAATAAAAACAGTGGTGGAATTAGAGCAAGACACAGATGGGCACAATAACAGAGGCACAACAGAGAAAAATTAAATAAAAAACGGCTGAGAAAGGGTACAGTGGTTGCAGACATCCTGGTCCCATTTGGAGTGGGCAGCAGGTGCAGGAGCGGGCAGAAGCCTCGAACCTTGCAAGGGGGAGGTCGGGGTCTGGAGGCAAGAGACAGAACAGCAGAGTTGCGGGGAGATGGTGGACCTAAACCGAGGGTCGGAGTCTCGATGGCACCTCACTGCTTAAAAGTAAAAAAAAATGCAGATAAAACTGAAATCCTGCTATAGAATGGAGCTCATCTGATTTGGGATTCACTGGGGGAAATGCCCACTCCCTGGAAATAAGCTAAAAATCTTGATGTCATCATTGGTCAGAGGGCTAATGAGTCCACTGCAGGGACCTGTGTTTGACCTCATGGTTACAGGTTCAATTCCTGGTGGGTCCACTCAGCCTTTCATCCATAAAAGGTCGATAAAATGAGTACCATTGAGTTGGGTAACAATAAACAGCCGCGGTCGGTAGGGGAGTACCTGCCGGGGCGGTGATGTGGGGAGGGCGAGGGGCAGGGTGGGGGTTAGTAATGCATGGATAATGGAGGTTTGCAGGTTAAGTAAACATTTAAATAAATCAAACAAATTTCGTTGCGCGCACTGCATTGCATTTGGGGATGCAGTGCGCGCAACGAAATTTGTTTGATTTATTTAAATGTTTACTTACCTGCAAACCTCCATTATCCATACATTACTAACCCCCAACCTGCTCCTACCCCTCCCCACGTCACCGCCCCGGCAGGTACTCCCCTACCGACCGCAGCTGACAATAAACATCTGTTATTCAGCGCCAAGATGCTACCGGGTGAACGTGCGCTTTACAAATACACGTTCTGTTAGGACAGTCTTTCTATGCAAGAACATGTTAGGGCTAAATGTGGTAAATGCTGAGGCATTCTAAAGCTCATGAGACAACTATTTAAATGAACACCGATAATTTGGAGAAAGGCCATATTGCAGGCTCTTATAAAAAGCAATGCCTTATTTGTTGGCATGGCTGATTACTTATTCGCTAGACTCCAGGTAATCCAAATGCTGCTGCTAAATTAATCTGTAATATGGACGGATTTAGCTCTGCATCTGCTTGTTTTGTATCTCTACATTGGCCTCCCCATGAGAAAAAGAGCAAGTTTCAAACTCTTATGCCATGCTCATAAGGCCCTGCATAATGCTGGACCTTATATCCTACATGATAGAATGGCGTTTTACAAGTCTACTTGTGACCTGAGATGCCGGAATTTAGCCCTGGCCAGGACCAAACGAGTAAGGAAATTCAGGTCTGGCGGGTGATCATTCTTCTTTTTAGCTGCTGCTTGATGGAATCTTTTTACCCTTGGATATCTGGATGTAAGGTTGTGTGCATTCTAGTTGTTGGTGGGTGGAGTTAGGGGGAACACAGGAAGAGGAGGAGCGGACACAGGAAAGGGTCAGTTAGAGTAGGGACGGGGAACTGAGAAGAAGTGTAATAAAGAGTTTGTAAGCACTGAATATCGTGTAGCGTCATTCTTGGTAGCACGACGCTACAGCTGGCGACGAGGGTGGGATGGTGCAGTCTGCCACCCCTGAACCCCGACAACGAGTGACCCGTCCCCGGACAGCACGCCGAGAAAGTCGCCGTCGCGACACGTGTGCTGCACAGGAGACCGCCGCCGATAGTGTCCGGCCAGCGGTAAGCGCTCGATGCTCCGCGATTAGCCGATCGCGTGGAGCCCAAGCGGGAGAAGCCCAGTGAGGAGTGAAGCGCTAGTCAGCTCTGAAATTGCCCCGTTGAATTGCGCAGTCGAGCACTGTATTTTGGTGCCCACCTCGAAGGCGCGAGGTCGCGTGGTGTGGAGGAATAAAGATGATCGGGAGCCCACCCCGATCTTACCTGGTACTCCAAGGTCCACAGAGCGTATGGAGGTGCTGTCTCCTACAGAGACTGGCTGCCGGTGAGTCCCGGTGGAAGCGTGAGCCTGCAAGAGTGAATGAGCCTGAGATCTCGTGGGAAACGAGATCTCCATAGCGGTGGCCATCTTGGAGTCAGGCGAGAAGCCCAAATCCCTATTCAAAGCATAGGGCGGCCATCTTGAAGTCAGGCAACAGCAAAAGTAAACGAGCATGAGCAAAGGCAAAGGGACCAAGTCAGGAATCAAAGATGGCGACGTCACCACAACGGAACGCGGCGGATGCGGCAGCAACCACGCCAATCACGACCAGTGTCTCGTTTTTGCGTACTCCAGAAACACTGGCCCTAATAGCTGGAGGGGGCATGGGACCTAGATGGGAGGAGTGGTTGGAGGACTTTGAGGACTATATGAAAGGATCAAAAGTCACGGATGAAGAAGAAAAGTTAATTGCATTACGCAATCTGGTCGGGAAAGAAGTCAGTAAGGTGATCAAGGAACTGCCGCCTGCCGAAACTGGATCATATGTCAAAGTGCGAAATACTCTGAACAAGAGATTTTTACATAAGAGAAATGTGGACTATGAAAGGTACATGTTTCATCAAGCCCATCAAGAAAAGGAGGAATTGATGAGTACGTTTATAATGAGACTACGATGACTGTTTCAATATTGTGAGTTTGATACATTCTCCACAGAGGATGCCATAAGATTGCGAATAATTGAGGCGTGCCAATCAGAAACCCTCAGAAGGCGGCTACTACGGAAAAGTCACAACCTTGATGAGATTGAAGAGATGACCCGGATACATGATCAAGCAGAGGAACATGCTAGAAGGATGGAGACAGGGCATGGTGAGAGGCGAGAACAAGCATATCGTGTGCAAGCCAAGGGCTCTCGCAGACGCTCTCGAGACTTTCCGCACACTGATGGCTGTCCAGCACTAGGTCAGTAATGTCGAATATGTGGAAGGGAAAATCACTTTGAGGCAATGTGTGGGGAATATCGCAAGGAAAAGATGAAAGAGACACCGAGATCGTCTCGCCCTGACACCAGGCGGCATCATGTGAAGGCCGTCCAGGATCGGCCGGAGTCATCCTCTGTTTCCTCACGCTCCAGCAGAGAATCTCGCAGGTCTCAATGGGAGAGAAGGTCCCCATATAGAGGATCCAGGTCAACATCTCGGGAATTGGTGTATACTGATGAGTATGTATGCATGGTAGCTGATCCCGATCAATTAAAAAAATACCCCAGACTAGACATAAGTGTGGGAACTCATCCAACCAAGTTTGCAATGGATAGTGGGGCCTCACTGAACTATATCCCTGTGACTGAATACAACAAAATGAAACCGCCACCCACATTGAGCCCCGCCTATGTCAGAGTGTTCACGTGGATGTTGAAGAAGCCTCTCCGTTGCCTGGGGAAATTTGCAACCACCCTCAAGCACAAAAATACCTCTGTGCCGGCATATATCCACGTAATTGAAGGCCCCGAAGCTGATAGTCTCCTCAGTCTGCCCACTGCGGAGCGTCTTCGGCTGGTTGAGATTTTGTACAGAGTAAGTGATGATCCGGACATCATACACAAGTTCCTCAAATTATTCACCGGGCTTGGGAAGATGAACAAGTGCCAGATCCGGTTGCACATCAATGAACGGATACGTCCCGTTGCACAACATCCTTCATGAGTGCCCTTCTACCTGCAGCAAGCGGTGGAGGATGAAATTCAAGAGTTGTTACGAACAGACATTATTGAGAGGACAGAAGGGCCAACACCGTGGGTGTCACCAGTAGTCATAGTGCCAAAGAAGGGCACACCTGAAAAGGTGCGCTTGTATGTGGACACGGCCATTGAGAGGGAGCGTCATCCAGGACCCCATTTGAGTGACATGATTTCATCATTAAATGGCGCAAGAGTCTTCTCCAAATTAGACTTAAATAAAGGGTACCACCAGTTGGAATTACATGAGAAGTCACGATACATAACAACATTCGTCACTCATCTAGGGCTGTTCCGCTACAAACAACTTAGTTTTGGCATTTCATCTGCTGCGGAGATCTTTCAAGAAGCCATCCGCCAGACCATCCAGCACATACCAAATACACTAAATTATAGTGATGACATTCTGGTATATGGTTCAAATGTCCAAGAACATGACAAAGTGCTAGACCGGGTGTGCCATGCTCTTCTGGAGGCCAACCTCACCCTCAACAAAGATAAGTGTGAGTTTCATCAATCCACTCTTAAATTCTTTGGTCATGTGTTTTCCGGAGCCAGGATGAAGCCTGATCCTGAAAAGGTGATAGCCTTAAACTATACCAAGAGTTCGCAAGATGTGAGTGACATTCGATCTTTTCTGGGCATGGCAAGCTATTGTGCCAGATATATAAAGGACTACGCCACTATCAGTCACCCGTTACGGGCCCTCACCAAACAAGGACAGCCATTTAGTTGGACTCCCCAATGCGAGCAGGCTTTCCGAGAAATCAAACATGCCGTCGAATCAGCGGACAACCTAGCATACTTCAGCCCCAAGAGAAAGACTGAGATCACTGTTGACGCTAGCCCAGTGGGACTGGGTGCAATACAGTTTGACAATGAGACGGACCAGAGACACATTGTGGCCTATGCCAGCAGAAGTTTATCGGACACGGAAAAAGCCTATTCCCAACCGGAAAAGGAGAGCCTTGCGGTTGTGTGGGCGTGCGAGCACTTCCACATTTTTATATATGGCAAGCACTTTACGCTAGTGACCGACCATCAATCACTAGTTACCATTTTCGGAAATCCCAGAGCCAAAATGCCACCTCGAATTGAGCGCTGGGGTTTGCGTCTACAAGAATACACGTATGCTTTAGTGCACAAACCAGGAAAATCAGCAAATCCCGCTGATTATATGTCAAGACACCCTCAAGCATCCCAGGCGTCATGTCCATCTGTGGCAGAAGAGTACATACACTTCGTAGTGGACCATGCCAGACCACCGGCGGTTCCGCTGGAGGCAATATGTGAAGCCACCTCTCAAGATGACATCCTTCAAAAGGTGATGCACCGATTGCGGACCAATCGATGGCGCCATGACAGTGAGGAGGAAGGGTGACATCCACACGTCCGACAAGAGATGCAGGCCTTTAGGCATGTGAGCGAAGAACTATCTGCCACCTCAAAGGGGCTCCTACTGAGGGATCAACAGATCGTCATCGCGATGCAACTCCGCCAGGGTGTCATCAACTTAGCCCATGAGGGTCATCGTGGAGTGGTCGCTACAAAAAGAGCGCTCAGAGAGCGAGTGTGGTTCCCGCTACTCGATAAGATGGTGGAACTCACTCTAAAAGACTGCCCCCAGTGCCAACTGGTCAATTCAGGAGATCCTCCAGCACCTCTACAAATGTCAAAGCTACCTAGTGGTGTATGGCAAGAACTCGGCTTGGACTTTTATGGACCCATTCAGTCGGGCAAATATGTCCTGGTGATAATGGATGAGTACTCCAGATTTCCGATAGCTCAGTTTGTACCCTCTACCAGTGCCACCAGCACTATTGCGGTGTTGGATGAAGTGTTTGCGGCCTGGGGTGTTCCAAAAGAACTGAAGACGGATAACGGGTCCCATTTCAATGGGCACTAATTTGGAGAATTTGCAAAGCACCTCAATTTCAGGCATCGCAAGATTACTCCCATCTGGCCTCAGGCCAACGGCATGGTGGAGCGATTTATGGCAACTTTAAAAAAGACATTCCAGCAAGCCACCAGTGACAAGAAGGACTTACAAGTGGCTCTCAACGAAGTTTTGAGGGCATATCGAACGACACCTCATGCCACTACAGGGAAATGTCCTGCCACTCTCATGTTGGGACGACCGATCAGAACACGTAAACCAATGTAGGAAGGGCCCTGCGACCGGTGTCGCCGACAAGAACACATGAGGAGTTAGTGGTAGCTGACCGAGGGCGCAAGAACAAAATGAAATTCTACGCTGACACTCGGAGGAGAGCCAGGTCTTCATCTTTGCAAGAAGGTGACCTTGTTCTGGTCAAGCAGGAACAGCAGAGAAAGACTGATTGCAAGTTCAGAGCTGAACCTCTGATGATCACTCAACAGAAGGGTACAATGTTAACAGCTGAATCAGAGAACAGGAGAATTACCAGGAATGTGTCGCATTTTCAAAGATGCACCCCTACTGTCAAGGATGCCCTTCACAAAATGACTAAGAGACTGGACACAGAGGGATCTGGCAGTGCAGCTGCAGTACAGAGAGCTGGGACTCATGCCGAAGCTGAATCTGAAGAACCAGACGAGATATTCGACGACCTGTGCGGGTGATTGAAGAGCTATAACCAAGTCAGACTTTTATTTTCTAATTTTGCTAACAAAGGGGGAGATGTAAGGTTGTGTGCAGTCTAGTTGTTGGTGGGTGGAGTTAGGGGGAACACAGGAAGAGGAGGAGCGGACACAGGAAAGGGTCAGTTAGAGTAGGGATGGGGAACTGAGAAGAAGTGTAATAAAGAGTTCGTAAGCACTGAATATCGTGTAGCGTCATTCTTGGTAGCACGACACTACACTGACTAACTATCTTTCATTTAGAAAGAAACTAAAAACCTGACCTTTTTGGGATAACATTCTTTCCTTTGCTCTTACGGTATAGGATTCTCTCCGTGATGATTAGAATAGGCAATTTACTAGCACCATGAAATCCCCAAGGGGATAAGTGTTGCACTTTCCAAATATAGAAAAATAAATAATTAAAAACATGCAAATACTGTGACAAATGCATAAAAACATGCTCCCAGCAAAACACATGTTTAAGAATGGTATAAACCAGTACATTTTGGGAATCACTATAAATGATAAAAGCTGTTTCAGAATCTGTTAGCATGTTTTTGAGTGAACCAGGCTGACATTGGAACCTATCACTTGTCAGGAGAATGTTGATGGTGCTTCCTTATTGACAATAATCTAAATAGGTGCTTCAGAGGTATGTGGATTCAACATATATCCGGATTCAACCCATTCCTATCATTACATCTGATAACTGACCTTTAGTTTAAGATTTGGCAATATAACTCATTGTTTGGAAGTAGAGATTACTACATTTTTTTAAAATGTTCTAGATTTGGGACACTGAGCAACATTTTAAAAGTTGAAATTACTGAATTATTTGTGGATCTTACTGTCCTAAAGCATTTGTATCCACTAGGCTCTTTTCTACTTCGTATTTGATATATTGTTCTTATCACCAATAGCGTCCACATTTTCAATCGAGAGTCACAAGATTGGATGGGGGTTTGGCTTGCCTGCAAAGGAAGATGGCCGCTCCTTAAAGCTGCTCTTATGATATGGTTCTCCAACGGCTCCAACTAAGAGTACTCTCAAAATCTTTCTCTGTGTAATGGGCCATCGAGTGTTGGGTGTACGGCCCAGGCTTGGGGCACCACCCTGACCCATCATAGCACGTCTCTTTAATTACAGGGACCGGGATGCCATCCTCCAGCAGGCTGGCATAGCCCCACCAGTGTTAATAGAGAACACCCAGATTAACTTTGTCCCAGACTTCACCCTTAAAACTAAAGGCCTCCGATGGAGCTTTATGGCCGCAAAAAAAGCACTCAGAGAAAAAGGAATAACGTATTACATGTGGGTGGAGGTGGAAGATAAGGCTTGGTATTTCACCACACCGGAGGCAGTTTGGGAATGGGTGTAGGGCTGGAGAACAGTGGAAGGCCCCGGAGCAAAGTTGCAGCAAGAGAGGCTCAGGAGAATGGCGAAGGAGACAGACGACCAACATGCAGAGGACCCACAAATTGAAGAGAGATCTGGAACAGAATAGGGTGGGACATAGAGACATATGTGGGGATTTGAAGGGTGGTTGATGTAAAGCTCGGACAGAACTAAAGAAAATGTAGCTACCGGGCCTTCTGGACCTCTGAAGGCCTGTGGTCTATGGCAAAACTGAACATGATCTCGGGCGCAGATGAGGCCAACATCTGCTCCCGAGGGGTAAGACTAATGTGCTCTGGCTGCAGGGCATTTGCATTAGTACAGGTGGAATAATTGGACATCAAATTGGGGGCGTTAATGGGAGGGAAGAGGTTGGGGGCAGGTCCATGTTCCTGATGTTAGTTAAGTGGGGGGGTCAACAGTCTCTCTGCTGAGTTGGTGGGGCGGCATTTGGGGTTCCGTCAAGCAGGGATGCAAGGTGGGGGGGTTCAAAGGGAGGGAGGGAGGGAGAGGAAGACTTTCGTAGGTTATAGCGTGTTGGCTATTGCTTTTCACACATTGAGCAGGGCAAGCAGAGAATACAAATGTGCAGGATTTAAAAACAGTACCCGGTTCACAGAACCCCATGGGGATCGGTGAGGGCTTAGTTCTGACAGGGACAAAATATAGCTTCAGAATAAAAGCACTACAAACAGAGATATGGTAGGGCAGGCACCAGCGGAACTGACAGTGATGACTTGGAATGTGAACGAGTTGGATAATAAGATAAAACATGGGATAGTCTTGCAATACATTAAGAAGCATTCCTCTGATGTGGTGCTATTGCATGAGACTCATCTAATGGTGAACACATGTTGAGCACTCAATCATGGAGGATATGAAATTAAGGTGCGTGGAGGATATACATCGGGTTCCTGGGGCACAGGAATCTTTTTAAAGAAGAGCCTCCCCTTGATAATTGATAAGACTTGGTCTGATAGACTAGGGAGATATGCTATGTTATCTGGGTCATGGGCAGGAGAAGTGGTAAACATACTCTCAATATATGTCCCCCCAACACTGAAAGAATCAATATTGAAAGATCTAGGTGCCTTGATGTTAACGCTTCCCACCAGCTGATTTTTCATGGGGGGACTTGATATGACGGGATGTGAAGGCTTAGACCATTGGCCCGAAAGGGCCCAAACTGCTGCTCCAACATCGTTGGCGAGGTTCCTCGAGGCTTTAGGCCTCCTTGATGTTTGGAGGACGCTGAATCCGAACAAGTGGGAATATACTTTCTATTCTGGGGCTCATGGGAGTTGATCACGTATCGACTACTTGAGCACCTCAGCTAAGCAACACGCGCATTTACCTGATGTCACAAACATGGCACGGGGAATGTCAGATCACTCCCCTTTTTGGATGAGATATAGGGTTGGTAACCCATGCGACAAGGGCTCAATTTCAATTAATCTCTGGTACCTGGAAATACCTACAAGCAGGAAGGGGATCACTGCAGCCACTAAATACTACTTTAAAGAACACGTACACACAGTTGAGTCAGCCCAGGCAATTTGGGAAGCATACATGATGGTGGACCGGGGGCAGGCCTTATCGTTGATTGCGGGACATAAACAAGAGAAGAGAGCGAAGGTGATAGAAATCAAATAAGAAATCCTAGACCTTGAACGACAAATGGTAATGGGTGGAGAGGATAGCTTACAACGTACATTGGCAATAAAACAACAGGACTACTCATATTGGGTTACGGAGGAGTCCAGAAACAAAATCACAGTGACGCAACACCGCTTCTATGAAGTGGGAGATAAAAGTGGAAAGGTATTGGCGTGGCTCAACCAGAGGGAGTGGGCAAACTGGTGGGGGCAGCAAATTACACTAGAAATGGGAGAAGTTCTGCGAGACCCACAGGAGATTGAATAGGCTTTCGCAGACTACTACTCAAAGATCTATACTTCAGGTTCAAAGGCAACAATGCAGTAGGCCTCAGAATTCTAATTAGATATTCTTCTCCCAGTAGTGCCTGCAGAGGAAAAATAACTCCTAGAGGCTGACATCACAGATAAAGAAGTAACTCAGGCTCTCAGGGCTCTTAACTTGGCTAAGGCGGGGGGTCCAAATGGAATCCCTATAGAACTCTAAAAGCTCACGGCTTCCTAAACGGTGATGTATCCCCTGTCTATGCTTGAGGAGAGTAGAACAAAAGGCTGTCTTCCCATAGAGCAACGATTGCGAACAATAGTGGGAATTCATAAAGCAGGAAAACCCAGATATAACTGCTCCTCTTATCGACCAATTTCGATCCTTAATGCAGAGGTTAAGATCTTAGCCAAATTATTGGCCATGAGGTTTTTTGGCACTATTGTCAACCCTGGTCCAACCAGATCAGTCAGCCTTTATGCCCGGGCGCTCCACTGCACTAATACATAGAGTTTTGGAGAGGGCCCAGAGAATCCAGGAAGACACAGCAATCCCTTCTCTCCATGGGTGGATGGCTTTCAACACCATCGAATGGTCATATATGTTCGCGGTCCTGAGCCGTAGGGGGTTTGGCCCGCGGTTTCTGTCCTGGATAAAACTACTCTATGAGATGCCCCGGGCTCAGGTAGTGGTCAATGGGAGAACCTTAAGATAGTTCTCCCTGCATAGGAGAACAAGCCAGGGATGCCCTTTGTCTCCAATAATATTTGCATTGATGTTAGAGTCAGTAGCAACATGGATGAGGGGAGATCCCATAATAAGAGTACTCCACTGGACGGAGGACTGGTAGGATAGAATATCGTTGTATGCTGACGATACATAGTAATACGTGGCCTCTCTCAGGGCATCGATCGCCAGAATTCTCAATATTTTCAACTCCTTTAGTAAATATTTGTGATATGACTTCTAACACTGGCAGGCTCTCCCGCTGTCTCTACTAGGAAGGGCAGCGCAATTCAAAATTATGGCGCTGACAAGATTTCTGTATGTGTTACAAAACACTCCATATTGGGTTCCAGAATTGTACTTTAAGTTAATAGATGGGGCGGTCCGAACGCTTCTCTGGGCATTTAGGAACCCCCAGAATTGTGCTTGTAAGGCGGACCCGTAGTTGGTACAAAGGAGGAATCATTCTGTCTCACATAGAATCCTACTACCGTCCGGCCCAATTGGTGACTATAAGCCAATGGGTCCACCAGACACACTCGAAACCAGCCTATAGAATGGACCATTCAAATCTCCAGCCAAGAGCATACCTCTGAGAGCTGACCCTAGGATTCATCCCCTGGAGGGCCCAACAGCAGTGACAGTTAAAGTATGGCATACAACCCTTGCTAAACTGGGGTGGAAAAATTAAATTATCAAAGCAAACCCACTGTGGGATTCACAGAAATTAGGCACAATGGGCATAAAAGCAGGATTTGACAAGTAGGACCTGATTGGAAACTCGAAGGTGGGAGACCTATACACAGGCACACACATGACATAATTTGAGCAACTTCAACAACCAAGTGAGCTAGAGCCCAAAGAGTTTATCCGATACTTGCAGATCAGACACGTCATAAGAGCGGTGGTGCCCAGCGAGAGTCAATAACCGACTCCTTGCCGTTGGAGTGTCGTCTCCTAGAAGAGCACCTCACCTGAAAAGCAATATCTGTGACATATCAGAAACTCATAAATAACATGCCTGATACTTTGGTGACCCTAAGAGACTGGATTATGGGGACCGAATATCACAAATCCACAATTGGGGAACTGGCCGTAAACCCTAGCATCCCTCAATGAAGTGGCCATTCGGGCCCGCTTCAGACTGATCCAACTAAAACTTCTTCACAGAGCATATATTTCTTGCAACACACTTAAAAAATGGGTAGAAAATCAGATGCTCTGTGTTATAGAGAAAATGGAGATCAGGAATCATTCTATCATAGCTTGTGGGAGTCACAAAGAATCAAACAATACTGGGAAGCTATAATAACCTATATGACAAGGGTTTTAGGTGTAGAACTAACTTTAGCTCCTGAGTGGTGTATTTTAAATGTATGGGGAGACTCTGATCTGGGACAAGCAGACCTGTGTCACGCTGGGACTGATGATAAGAAAACGAAATATAGGCCGTAAATGGGGATTTGGTGATATACTGACCAGAATGAATGGAAGCGAGATATGGACTGGTGCATGATAGCTGAGAAAGCAGGGGTTGTCTGAAGAAATTGGGGAAAGTTTGGGACAAATAGAATAAGTACAGAGGGTACCCCTGCATGCTCCCCTTGAAGGAAACAACCTGGCCTGAATTCATCCTCTCCAATAGGGAAGAGCACTAGGGAAAAAAAAAGAGATATTACTCGATATAACAAAGTACATGATTATAACCGATCATACTATCTAACTAAGTAAGTAATGACAAATACTCTAAATATGGTATTGTTAAGCTAAAAAAAAGAGTCACAAGATTGCCTAATGATGTTATTTCTCTTTGTAGTTTTTGTTGCATAGAAGAGAGCATCCAAAGCAGGCACCTATAACTGTTTCACTTATTATATTCCAATTTTGGTAGCACTGTGGCTACTGGGAGGTGTTGCTCTTTCCTCAGGAAATCTAAAAGGTGCTGATGCCTGACTGTCTTCGTGTTCACTCCAATATATCTGTTACTGCCGGTGCTGGGACAGATTGGATCTACAGTGCACTTCTGTCCTCGCAGGTGCTGAAACGTCAGATGCTGAAGCAAATCTGGCCCACAACACACTTCTGAACCACACATGTGGTAACAGATTGTGGCACTTAGGCACCAATAAAAAGAAAAATGACTGAGAGTGACAGGAAAAGGCAGGGAGAGTCAGGGATACAGAGAAATTTATTTTATTTTATTTATTTATTTAAGCTTATATCGCGCGCAGCTACCCACAATGGGTTTCCCGGCGCTAGGGATAGACTATAGAAGAAGGAGGGTATATCACCTGACTTGAAGCCACAAATGACTATTGGCCACGCTGAGTAAAAAGCAAAGTCTTCAGAGCCTTACGGAAGCGGAGTAGGTTGGTCTCTGATTTTAGTGCCAGTGGGAGGGAGTTCCAATATTTGGGGCCCAGAACAGAAAAGGAACGGCCTCCCATTTTTGTCAGCTTCCATCTTGGCACAGTGAAGTTTCCCATGTCCGATGACCTTAGTGGACGTAGGGGTCTGTAGGGTGTTATCAGCCCTTGGATACAGGCTGGAGCGCTGCCCTGCTTAACCTTGAACATGTAGCAGAGTGCCTTGAATTTAACGCGTTCAGGGATGCTCAGCCAATGAAGGTCACGCAAGGCGGTATTGGCTGAAGTGCGTCTAGGGATGTTTTTTAACAGGCGCACAGCCGCATTTTGTACTACCTGCAGCACATGTAAGGTGGCTTTATCTGCGCCTAAGTAGAGAATGTTGCCATAGTCCAGGCGTGATGTTACAAGCGCCTGGACTACGGTTCTGCGGGAGGAGAGGGGGAGCATCCACAGAATCTTATGAAGCCACCGCAGCGTTGAAAAGCAAATGGCCGCAACCTTGGTGGCCTGTTGTCTCATAGTTAACCTGTCGTCAATAATGACACCCAGGTTACGAACTGCAGTAGATGGTATTGGCGCATTACCCAGTTCGATGGGCCAATGGCGAGGACCCCAGAGATGTTTATTCCGACCCAAGATGACCACCTCGGTCTTCTCCCCGTTCAGTTTGAGACAGTTTCTCCGCATCCAGTCGGCCACAAGAGTGAGGCCCGACTTGAGTGCGGAGATGTTGTTCTCGTCTCTCCCTGATAGGGAGAAGACAATCTGGGTGTCATCAGTGTAGGAAAACAGGGTTAGCCCAGCCTGTTCAACTATAGATGCCAAGGGTTTAACATAAATGTTGAACAATAAAGGGCTAAGGATTGATCCTTGGGGCACGCCGCGGGTAGATGAACAGATGGTGGAAGCTGCTTTAGGGGAGAACACTTGAAAACTTCGGTCATTGAGGAAAGACACCAGCCAGGCCAAGGCCTGGCCTGCACACCTAGAGATTTCAGAGAGTCAATGAGGATGGAGTGTGACACGGTGTCGAACGCTGCGCTCAAATCCAACAGGATGAGCGCCATGGTGTTACCTTGATCGACACCGTGCCTCAGACTCTCCGTTACCCCCAGGAGAGCTGTCTCAGTTGAGTGCCTAGGCCGGAAACCCGACTGAGAAGGATGGAGGAAAGCAGTGTTTTCAACCAGTTTAGAAAGCTGGGAATTTATATGTCTCTCCAGTATCTTCGAAAAGATTGGCAGCAGAGATATCGATATCTAAGAAAGAGTGTTTGCAGAACGTCTCCGCACGACTCGTCCTGGACATCCCCCGACACAGCCACATCTCCGGCCACCTGAGAGACCTGCACTGGCTCCCCGCCAGCAAGAGAATCACGTTCAGGCTCCTCACCCACGCACACAAGGCCCTCCACGACCTGGGCCCCAAGTACCTCAACAACCGCCTGACCTTCTACGCGCCCACCCGCCAGCTATGATCAATCAGCCTCGCCCTCGCCGCCGTACCACGCATCCGCAAAGCCACCGCCGGGGGAAGATCCTTCTCCTACCTGGCATCCAAGACATGGAACTCCCTCCAGACCCACCTCCGGCTGACCCAGGATCATCTCTCCTTCAGGAAGCTCCTCAAGACATTGCTCTTCGAGCAGTAACGAACCCCTCCCCCTCAGTGCCTTGAGACCCTTCCGGGTGAGTAGCCCACTATACAAATATCCATGATTGATTGATTGATTGAGAAGCAGATACATATAGGGAGATAGAGATGGGGAGAAAAGCAGGGAGAAAGAGAAATGGAGACAGAGCAAGACAGAAGGAGCAAGACAGGGCATCAGGCCCCATTGGCGTCCTCAGGAACGTAGGGGCTATTGGTCCTCAGCCCTAGAGGCTGGGGTAATTTGCCTCTGAATACTCAGGGTCCATCCTAATATGACTCTACAAAACTGAGCAAAGTACAACCCTTTCAGCACTTAACTGTTGTGAAAAGTTACAGGCTTCTCACGGAGGTAGTGTGGAGGTACTCAACCACAGAGCTAAAGAACCACCTGGCAGCATTATAATGGATTGTCCTACCCTCTGCTTCACTCTTCTAAAGAAAAGTACTTTAGCACACACAGGAAATACTGAAGGTACACGTTTAACTAGTTCTGGGTTAATTGTGCCTCCCCGATATTCCTCCTGTGTGGGCTAGGTTGGTTATCCCGTTCATGGTTTCAAAATATTTCTGGAAAAGGTATCAATGCAGTGGTGCAAGTTTTGCCTTTTAAGTAGTTTTTGTACTCAGTTTACCCAGCAGCTCCCCAGTGTTCTAACTAATCAGAGCAGAGTCACTCAGACCTCCTTGGGAGGCCGGCAAGGAACTGCAGCATGCATCTGGCTTGCTCCTTCTCTAGTAGGGGACATTCGACTGAAGGTTCTCCTGCATTCAGGTCATGACCACAGCAGGCAGCTTCCGCCGGGAGTCTAAACAGGGATGCAAGACCCTGGTGTAGATGCCAGGCTCCTGCTGATGATGAGTCAGCGTCAAGGCTACAGGTGACATGAAGTTTTGGGAAACGGTGAGAGGTTAAAGTCCATCTGAGTATAGTGTTTTAGGGTACCACTACGCCACCATGGGCACAGTTCATTGATGCGTTGGAACAGCCCTATTGGGCACATTTTGTTGTTACAACAGTACAGTTCACTCGGACACAGTTCTTTGTCACAGAGGCCCAGTGAACTCAGTAGTCCTTCTTAATGCTGTAACACAGCCTGCATTAGCATGCTTCGTTGATGCATCTTCTCAGGCGCATTTTTTTGATGTGAGGGCAGAGCCTGCTTGGGCAAACTACATTGTGGCAGCAGCACAGTCCACTCATACTCCAGTTCCTAACTGGAAGCGCTGGTCGATAGACACTCAGCTTATTTTCTTTCAAGCACACAGATCACTTTTTTAGGCTTCCTGTTAAGACAGACACTCACATCTCGATCATCAATCTTCTTTTGGCTTTCCCTGAACAGCCACACCTTTGGCAGTATTAGTTGGCCCCTTCCCTCACTCAACAGTCAGAATGACTTCCAGGCACTTGCGGTCAGGGGAACAGCGTTTGTTTTCCAGGCAAGACTACAATTGATGTCTAGCTGACATCAGCTCTGGTTGCACAGGAAGAAAATGCATATTCTCTATCTGCACTTTTAGAACTGGTTTGGGGTGGTTCTTGTTTCACGTTTCCTGTCCCGGCAGTTCTCTAGACATAGCATTTTTGTGTAGGGTGATGCACGAGACTGCAGGGTCGTCTCCAGCCTGGAGTACTCACAACAGAGGCATAAAGAGGTGTGAGCTTTCTGTACCTGGCTAGCAATAGGCACACTGAACAGTGGTCAGGAAAGAGACAAAAGGCTGACCTCATCTAAAGTTCACTTCTCACTCTGAACAACAGACACTGTAACTCCTCTCAGTAAAAGTACCTAATGAGACTTCTAAAGTAGACCTTAAACCTCAGTCACTAACTAAGTGTCTGTGTCTCCCCCCTCCCAACATCAAGAATGTCACCAGTACTCTTCAACAGATCTCGAAAAACAACTAAGTTCCAAAGATCTTTGGGCTTCCAAACTTGAACACACAGACCTCCAATACTCTGTTCATCTTACACCTACAGCATGTACCACGCAGTCCAAATACACACACACACACACATACACACACATAGATTTTTTATTTTATTTATATTTATAGTGCAAACTCGACCCGAAGTTATTGGAGCGCTTTACATGAGCACCAGTTATGTTAGAAAAGGACACATTCATTTTTTTGGTAGGCAAGGAGAGATTAAGTGATTTGCCCAGAATCACAGGGTGTGGAGTCGACCCTGAGGCTCAACCCTTGATTTCCGAACTCCAAAGTTGGCAGTCTAGCCATGAGACCACATCCTCTCCCCTATATATACCATACATATACCATACCATTGGGATGTGAGCTCCAGGATCTAGGTTAGCACATAGAAGCAGAACTTTACACAAGTGGTCCAGTATTTCTCCACTCCAGTCACACAGATATAAAGGTCTGGTCACAACTGCTGATTCACAAAACACATTATGCTGCCACCACAACTCTACAAGTAAAACCTATTACAGGAATGGTGTCCATTGTCAAGCAAATTGGTGCTTGCAAGATGTGCTCCTCCAAGTCACATGACAGGTCCAGATCCTCACTGTCAAGTGAAAGGCCTAGGTCTTTACACAAACAGTAGACTAACATGAGACTGAAATCAAAACAAAAAGTCAGAATAACACATACTTACCGTCAGGGACTCAAGGCTGGGAACATGAGTTTACACCAGTGCATTCCTGTCCCAAAAAAGTGAGAGGCAATGAAGGACAAGGAGAGATAGACATGGGGAAAGAGTGAGAGTGAGACAACAAGAAAAAGAAAGATAAAGAAAGACAGCAAGACACAGAGAAAGATAGGGAGACCAGGAGAAAGTTACAGACTGAGAGTGAGGCACAGAGAGACACGGAGGAAGAAAGACATAGAATGAGAAGCAAGGTATAGATGGAGAAATCAGGGAGGGGTTGTAGAGAGAGAGACAGGGAGAGACAAAAACAGATTCATTGAGAGAGAGACACAGGGATAAAGCAAGAGATTGCATTGCTGACCATGAGGCAGATAACCCTTCATTGCTTAAGAGGGGTAAGAATACATATTTCACTTTTCCAGCTAGCAAATGTAGCCCTTCCCTTGTTTCTTAAACTTTGACTCTTCCTCTTTTACACATAATTGCACATTTGTAAAGCATGAACTTATCACCCCTAAGACACTGGGAGCTATCAGGGAGATAAAATGAGCTATTGCCCAGAGTCACATGATTCTGAGCTGCTGTCGGTGCCCGGGATAGAACTGTGAACCCTTAGCTGCAAAGTTACCCATTCTGGCCCCTGCACCACACCCGTGTTCACATAAGGCCGCAGTAAGTGGAAGCTCCAACTGCCATATGTGAAACACACAACACCCCCCTAATTACCAACTAGTGCCCACAGAGGAGGATCTTTGAAAAGAGAGAGAAATTGGGACTCTGACCAGGAGTCAGGGCAATGAAAAATTGTAGTAAGTAGTATAAAATGCACCACTTGCCTATCGTCCTTACCCCATTTCTTACTTTTATCAATTTATAACAAACTGATCACCTAGGTCTCAACCCCTCAAAATGATAGCATACACGAATCCAGCAAAAAAGGAAACACGAAGTAAACAAATCCCTAGAAACTAGGAGGAAGATAAAAACCAAGGGTACAACCATGGAAAGGACCTTTTCACCTGGCTAGAGAGTTGAGTCCCAAACCTCTGATAAGTCAAAAGCAGAACCAAAGACAGGTAGAGCTAAGAGAAACAATGAATGAATGAAAGACATTTCTAGAGCACATGGTTAACCGGAGGCATCACAGCGCTAAATGCAAGGCATCTTCAAGATCAAAAAGAGTTAAGGGAACAAAAAGGTTTTTAGATGCTTGCGGAAGGTCCGATAGTTTGGTTCAAGGGGAATCCAGAGGAGTAGGTCAGCAGTTTGGCAGCATTATACGCGAAGCAGCGCCCTCCGATTCGTGATTTCCTTATTATAGAGACTGCTGCCAACTGCTTGTTATCAGATCTTAGAGACCTAGAAGCGAGATAAGGCTGAATGATGGATCTGATGATTGGTGGACCTTTACCTGATAAGGCTTTGTGGGTGATACACATCGCCTTAAATTGGATTCTTTCTTGATTCGGTTGCAAATGGAGCGAAGTAAGTGCAGGTTTGACTGAGATGCGTTTGGAAGTATTTGTGAGCAGACGTGCCGCACAATTTTGCATAATCTGCAGGATTTTGATTGTAAAAAGTGGGGTTCCTAGGTAAAGAGCATTTGCATAGTCCAGGCGAGACACAATTAATGCCTGGACCAGCACTCTTCTGGTTGAGAACGGAAGCAAGGGGAGGATCTTTCTTAGCATTCTTAAGATCTCATAACAGCAAGCTGCCACCTTGCGTGGTTGCTCCTTAAAATCAAGATTGTAGTCCACCCACACTCCAAGACTCTTAATTTGGTCTTTAGGGGAAGGAGGAGAGCCATGACAACTGGGCCAGAAGGAGTCTATTCCCTGTGTGGTATAATTACCCAGGAGCATCAACTCTGTCTTAGCTCCATTCAATTCATGAATCACGGGTAGGTGATACGAAAACCAACACCATAGGAACTATAGATAAAAAGAAGAAGGTACCAACAAAAACACAACTCCATTGAGGGTCTGATGACAAGGTAACAAAAAAGCAAAGCACTCTGATTACAGACATTCACACAAACTAGTCACTCACCCTTACATTATCTGAGACAGCTATTAACTCACGTATACAGTAATTCATGCACTCTTTGAATTATCCATTTAGGCACTCATTTACCCACTGATTCATCAATACACCTTGGTGTGTTTGTATATATAAACACTCATAAAGTTTTTAAAAACACTCACAGTCACTGGTTGATGTCATCAGTGTTGTCATGAGTGATAACACTGACCATGTCATGAGTGATGTAATATGAGAGGTCATAAGCAGTGCTTTGCAGGGCGCAACTTATAATTTGCTTTTCTAACTGTAACTGCTGAATTTCTCTGGTTTTGTTATAGTGAAAACTGAGCCTGACCAAAGTTTATGTTTCTGTAACCTTTTTCAGTGAATCTTTAAGGTCTTTTTAATTCCATTTCCTAACTATACATCCCTGTAACGTTTGTTTTCTTCAAAGAATTTCTGAGTGTTTTTAAATGCTAATTCCTAACTATATCATCCCTGTATCCTTTGTTTTTTTTGTGAATTTCTATGGCTTTTTAACTAGTAGTCAAGTTTGCAGAGATGTGGAAAAGAGGGCTGGGCCTCCGACAAGATCTCAGAAATCCCTCTCTGTAGTTCCCTCAGAAGTAAATAGGACTTCATCCCCCAACCAGTAGTGCACCAGCTGCGTTTAGAGAGTTTGGAAAAAGGGGCATGGCCTCTGAAGACTTCCTAACAATCCCGCTGTGGGGGACTAATTGGAGATAACAGCAGTGATAGTTGGCCCCCAAAGATGTCTGTGGGGACCAAGTATCCTCCTGTTACCTCCAGTCAGTCGCATACAGCAGGATTGCTGAGACCTGGTAGCAGGGCATGTCCCCTTTCTCCATTACTCTGCAAGTATAGTAGCTGTACTACCAATGAGTGATACTACATTTATTATGTTAGTAAATGTGTCACTGTGTGTATGCCTTTGTGAATGTGTTTCTGAGTGGCTGTATAAGTGTATTAATGGGTGTGTGTGATACTGTGTAGGTGAGTGAGTGGCTCTGCGAGTGGCTGTATTGGTGAGTGAATGTGTGTCTCAGTGGCTCCATGGGTGAGTGAGTGGCTGTGTCAGTGGCTGTATGGCTGATTTAATGGCTGTGTGAGCGACTTTATGAGTTAGTGGGTAGGTGTCTGAGTTACTGTATGGACACATAGTTGGGTGTGTGAAAAGCTGTGTAGGTGAGTGAGTGGGTATATGAGTGGCTGTGTGGCTGATGGAGCAACTGTATGTGTGAGTATATAGGTATGTTAGTGGCTATGTGGGTGAGTAAATGAATGAGTGAGTGGCTGTTTAAGTGGCTGTTTGGTTATCTTATTTGGGTGTGAGTGGCTGCATTGGAGAGTGTTTCTCTTTGTTAATGGCTGTATGGTTGAGATACCTTATGTTGTATAGATGTGTGAAAAAGTATATAAGCAGATGTGTGAATGTGCAAGTGAATGTGTGAGTGGTTGTATGGGTGAGTAAGTGGCTGTGCTGAGAGGCTGTATAGAGGAATGAGTGGTGTGTTTGTGGCTGTATAGATAAGTTACTGGTGTGTGAATGGCTGATTGAGTGAGTGTGTGGCTCTATGGGTGAGTCAGTGACTGTGAGAATTTATATTGATGTGTGAATGGATGTTTGAGTGGTTGTATAGATCTGTGAGAGGGTGTGTGGCTTGGTGAATAGGTGTGTGAGTGGGTGTGTGCATGTGTGACTGGTTCTGTTGATGATGGCATCAGTGATGTCATTTGATATATCAGTGGGCACTACTGACCCTCTGTGATTCCTATCTGTCTTTGATACTCTCCTTTTTTCTCTCTATGCTTGTTTGCCTTGGTCATTTGTATGCATAGTTACCGTTTAGGAAGGCTCCAACAGCGCAGAGATACTCCCTTGTGGAGTCGATTCTAGCGCTTTACAAACCCGCTAATAATAATAATAATAATAGTGATGACATCTCATAAGCAGTGCCTTGCAAAGGCATACCTTATTGTTCGCTTAGGTAACTATAACTCTTGAATTTCACTGTTTTTTTGTGAGTGAAAGCTGAGCCTAGCTATAACATCTCTGTAACCTTTGGTTTTTCAGCAAATTACTATTTAAAAAAAGATTGTATTTCCTAACTATAATATCCCTTTAACCTTTGCTTTTTTAAGTGAATTTTAAAGGTTTTTCATTCTATTTCCTAACTGTAACCTGTAACCTTTAATAGTGAGTGTGTGAATGAGTGCATGAGAGTCTCGTTGGGTGTGTGAGTGAGTGCATGGGTGTGTCAATGGATGTGTCAATGGATGTGTGAGTGGGTGTGTGGGTGTGTGAGTGCATCTGGGATTGGCTGCATAAGTGTCTCACTGGGTATGAGAGTAGATGCATGAGTATCAGAGTAGGTCTGTGAGTGGGTGTGTGAGTGTGTGGGTGGGAGTCTGAGTGGATGTATGAGTGTCTGGGTGTGTGTTTGAGAAGGTCTGTGAGTAGGTGTGAGAGTGACTGAGTAGGTTTCTGAGTGTCTCCTTGTGTGTATTAGTCAGTCTGTAAGTGAGTGCATGAGTGGCTGAGTAGGTTTGTGAGTGGCTGAATGAGTCTCTGAGTGGGTATGTGAGTCTCCTGGTCTGTGAGTCAGTATGTGAGTCTCTGAATAGGTCTGTGAATGGGCATGAGGTAGTATGAGTGTGTTTGTAAGTGGGTACATGAGTGAGTGGGTCTATGAGTGGGTGTATGTATCTGAATATATCTGTAAGTGTTTGTATAAGTGTCTAAATGGGTCTATTAATGACTGTGTGAATGTCTGAGTGGTTCTGTGAGTTGGTGCATGAGTGACTGAATGGGTTTGTGAGTGGATGTGAGAATGAGTGTGTGCATATGTGTCTGTTGGGTCTATTACTGCATGTGAAAGTAGTTGAGTAGGCTTATGAGTGGGTGCGTGAGATGGTCTGCCAGTGGGTGATTAGGTGTCTGAGTGGGTCTGTGAGTGGGTACATGAGTGAGAGGGTGTGTGGCTTTGTGAATAGGTGTGTGAGTCGCTGTATGGGTGTGTGAGTGGGTGTGTGCATGTGTGACTGGTTCTGTTGATGATGGCATCAGTGATGTCATTTGATATATCAGTGGGCACTACTGACCCTCTGTGATTCCTATCTGTCTTTGATACTCTCCTTTTTTCTCTCAATGCTCGTTTGCCTTGGTCATTTGTATGCATAGTTACCGTTTAGGAAGGCTCCAACAGCGCAGAGATACTCCCTTGTGGAGTCGATTCTAGCGCTTTACAAACCCGCTAATAATAATAATAATAATAATAGTGATGACATCTCATAAGCAGTGCCTTGCAAAGGCATACCTTATTGTTCGCTTAGGTAACTATAACTCTTGAATTTCACTGTTTTTTTGTGAGTGAAAGCTGAGCCTAGCTATAACATCTCTGTAACCTTTGGTTTTTCAGCAAATTACTATTTAAAAAAAAATTTGTATTTCCTAACTATAATATCCCTTTAACCTTTGCTTTTTTAAGTGAATTTTAAAGGTTTTTCATTCTATTTCCTAACTGTAACCTGTAACCTTTAATAGTGAGTGTGTGAGTGAGTGCATGAGAGTCTCGTTGGGTGTGTGAGTGAGTGCATGGGTGTGTCAATGGATGTGTCAATGGATGTGTGAGTGGGTGTGTGGGTGTGTGAGTGCATCTGGGATTGGCTGCATAAGTGTCTCACTGGGTATGAGAGTAGATGCATGAGTATCAGAGTAGGTCTGTGAGTGGGTGTGTGAGTGTGTGGGTGGGAGTCTGAGTGGATGTATGAGTGTCTGGGTGTGTGTTTGAGAAGGTCTGTGAGTAGGTGTGAGAGTGACTGAGTAGGTTTCTGAGTGTCTCCTTGTGTGTATTAGTCAGTCTGTAAGTGAGTGCATGAGTGGCTGAGTAGGTTTGTGAGTGGCTGAATGAGTCTCTGAGTGGGTATGTGAGTCTCCTGGTCTGTGAGTCAGTATGTGAGTCTCTGAATAGGTCTGTGAATGGGCATGAGGTAGTATGAGTGTGTTTGTAAGTGGGTACATGAGTGAGTGGGTCTATGAGTGGGTGTATGTATCTGAATATATCTGTAAGTGTTTAAAAAGTGTCTAAATGGGTCTATTAATGACTGTGTGAATGTCTGAGTGGTTCTGTGAGTTGGTGCATGAGTGACTGAATGGGTTTGTGAGTGGATGTGAGAATGAGTGTGTGCATATGTGTCTGTTGGGTCTATTACTGCATGTGTAAGTAGTTGAGTAGGCTTATGAGTGGGTGCGTGAGATGGTCTGCCAGTGGGTGATTAGTGGGTCTGTGAGTGGGTATATCAGTGTTTGAGTAAGTCTGTCAATAGGTGCGTGAGTGCCTGAGTAAGTGTGTGAATGTCTAAGTATCTGTGTGGGTGTGTCAGTAGCTCTTTCAGTTACTGGCCACAATGCAACCACACCTGCCCCTTTATCCCCCAAAAAATCTAAGGTTGTGCACAAATTATCTACCTAAGTGGGAAACTTTCTACTGGTTAATTAGTAAGTGCTACCTCCTAGGTTAAGTGTTCAATACGTATTCTGCACTACAAAAGCATAGGCAGAGTTCGTGTAGCGGCGCTACGTGGAACTCCCCGAAGCAGCAAAAAACACTGCCATGCCACGTGGAGGTCTCTGAGTGGGCGGAGTTGCTTGTCCCGCATTTTAGCATGATGGTTCTGCAGTATGTCAACGCCGATTGCATGTACAGGTGGAAACATCCAGTGAACTGCACCACGAGGTTGCACATTGGCGTGGCCATCTTGTTTCTTACTCAGTTTAGGGTGCTGGGGCCTACTTTTACATCTTTATTCAATCTTTGCAATCCTTGGTTTCTAAAACTTTTTGCCAATCTTTTTTATTTACTCACTTACATTTGTCTTTCTAAGTGTGTATTATAATTTTTTTCTCTACTTTTTGTGTTTTTGGTGAGTTTCCTACTTTTTTATTTTTTAGCTTACCTACTTCCTTATTATCCACTAGGCCTGGGCAGTAAATTCCGTTCCGCTCGTGGAATTTGCATAATTCCGCGTTCCGCGAAGAACGCGAAATTGCCCAAAATTCTGCGTTTTGCGGCTTTGTGGAATTTTTTGCTTGTTTGCGTTCTCAAAATGAGTGTTCGCAAAATGTTTCTCACTGAGCACACAAAAAGCAATCGCGAACAGGAAAAAAGCATCACGAACAAGCAATTCCGCGTGCTCGCGGATTTTTTTAACCTTTTTGCAGAACTTTGTGCAGCGCGACTACGCAAATTCCGCCCACCCCTATTATCCACCTTCCTTCTTTTTACATGTTTAGTTTTTTTCTCTCTTTCTCCCAGCCCCATTTCAGACAAGAGCGCATCTATATCAAATCCAATGATATATGCCGCTGCAGACTCAAAGAGAGATCCTTCCAGCTCCACATTCAAATGAAAAGTGACCAGGAGTTGGTCAAAGCACTGGGAGGAGCCTGCTAGACAGGAACAGGAGGTTGGAGAACCATGGGCACTTCCTTCCTCTTAAAAAGAAAGTAAACAAAGAAAAATGACTCCTTGCACAAAAAAGTATGGGCAAAGGCCAATTTGAGGAGTTTTTTACTCAAAATCGTAATTTTGAGAATGTTGTGATGCTGTTTGGGGAGAGAACCTACTCCAGATTGTAGTAGCAGTAGATGCTGCGCATTCGGAATCACCATCTTCACAAAACCCCCCGCTAGAACTCCATTGGCGAGCTCGAATTACGTGTTCACGATTACAAATTCTCGCAGGACCATGTTGCTGCCTAGCAAATCTTGTAGTGCTCGCCAATGGAAATCTCATCAGTGAGTGCTGGCACCAGGTAAGTAGCTCCCATGGCCACAAAAACACCTTTCTGGGGAGGGAAACAAAAAAAACACTGCTCCTTTGCAGTGTGCCGAGTTTTTCGGCAACTCTGCCTTCTACGTGGAATGCAGAGTTGCCAAAACTCTGTGAGCGGAGTGGAGTTTTATGTCCACGGTTAGAATCCCAGTTAGCCTGGGGAGTGATAAGGTGAAGAGCAGCCCACAAAGAGAAACTAACCATAATCTCCTGGAATATAGCAGGGTTAAGTAAAACCAATGTCTATGAAAATCTGAAGCAGTTTCTGGAAACTGGCGATATACTCTGCCTCCAAGGGACTTTGGCCTTGACCAGCCCCCCATTGGCAAGGTACTATGAACGGTTTATTCCAGCTATAAAAAAGAATCTATTTGGCTGACCAGCCGGCAGTCTATCAGTCTTTATAAAGCACGAAAGTGCCCTTGAAGCTATAGCTATCAACTCAAACACACCTGGATTGCAAGCGCTACAAATCATAGGCTTGAACTTAAATTTACACCCAACCAATCTTCTAAAAATTAACTGCTCCATCAATCTGGCTCAGATCACTATGCAAGAGAAGTTGGAGGGACTGCTAGGGAAACTAGAAGACCTCTT
Source organism: Lissotriton helveticus (assembly GCF_964261635.1). Classification (NCBI taxonomy): domain Eukaryota; kingdom Metazoa; phylum Chordata; class Amphibia; order Caudata; family Salamandridae; genus Lissotriton; species Lissotriton helveticus. The sequence goes on along the minus strand of NC_136061.1, from coordinate 1,845,286,744 downwards.
GTGTAAATATAAATCTCACCAGGTTATTCTAGTGGATGATTTCCCACAACCAAACCCCCTCCCCTGAGAACCGGCAGGGCAGTACCCATGTCTAACTTCATTAACAACCATAAGCTGACCTCAACTCACGCACTGAAAAAAGCCCACTCGAACACATTGGATTCCCCCCCACCTTCAGAGACATCTCAAGAATTGACTACATCATGGTCAGTGAAGCGCTGGCGGCCAGATTGGATGACTTTGAAGTTGAAGACAGGACAGAAAGCGACCATAGGCCATTGAGAGCAGTCTTTCTCGTGTCAGTTCCGTCAGCTCTCCACCACCAAACCATCGGAGCATCAAGAGGGGATGAAAAACACAGTGTCTTGCGGAGGATCAAATGGTCGGACAAGATAGGCAACACGCTACAAACATGGCTGGAAGAAAAACAGGAAGGCAATCTGTCTTCGCCGCTGTCCCCCTTAAAGGCCTGGGAAGATATCATGGAGGACCTAAAAGTAAAGCTCGGGAACCCCCAGACACAACTCCCCAGGCCCGAAGGGCAACCAAGATTGGGCAGCGTAGAGCCATACAAAGACATACAGGACTGTAAACGCCTCCTGCATAAGGCCATCGTAAAAAAGAAAAGAGGGGGTGGCCTATCGGAGGGACCGTCGGTTGCCTCATTGAGGGCAGCATTAAGGAAGAAAATTTGGGAACACAAAAATGCCATCATGGAAAGGGACTAGCTAAAAGTCTTCTAACTGATAAAGCAGAAGAACTCAGCCCACTTGTGTGGACACATAAACCAACTGAGCAGCAGGGGAATCTCAAGAGAGAACGGACTTGCAGAAAAAGACTGGCTTATATATGTCTAACAGCTTTACGCAATTGCCCCTGCCCATAAAGTCAGTTCAGAAGGGGCCAATGGCAGGGAGGGCCCAGACTGGCAATTAAACATCATGCCAGGAGACATGAAAGTCAGCCAATGTGACTGGCCTGAGGGTAATAGAATGCCAGTGGAAACATATTGTGATACACCAGCCCAGCTATTTATTTATTTATTATTTGCATTTATGAGGCAGGACAGCTACCCAAGAAGGGTTTCCCGGCGCATTGCCAAACTAAGTGCAGAAATAAAGCGGAGGTGAAAAGGAGTTATTGATTAAAGAGCCAGGTCTTAAGAGCTCTGCAGAAGCGGATGTAGATAGTTTCATTACAGATAACAAGATGAATGGCATTCCAGAGGGACGGGCCAAGACAGGAAAAAGATCTCCCGCACATCCTGGCGAGTTTAAACCTGGGTACCATCAAATTACTATGCGTTGCAGATCTCAAATGATGAGTGGGAATGTAAGGGCATACCAGGGATTGAAGGTATTGAGGAGCTATGCCAGTTTTGATCTTGAACATGTAGCTCAGGGCTTTGAACTTGATACGGTTCTCCAGTGAGACACTGAGCCAGTGTAAGTTGCGGAGGTGCCCGGAAATGGGAGAGGCTCTGGGAACTCTACACAGAAGTCTAGCTGCGGAATTCTGTACTAGCTGCAATCTACGAATCACTGCCTTGTTGGAACCCAGGTACAGAATATTTCCGTAGTCAAGCCGTGAGGTGATAAGGGCATGAACCACTGTATTTTAGTGGGGGTTGGCAGCATCCAGATGATCTTCTTAAGCCATTTTAGGATGATAAAACACACTCCTGTAACCTTGACTGCTTCATGGTGCATGGTCAAGGAGTCATCAATGGTTACGCCCACGTTACGGATATGGCTGGAGGGTTGCGGGAGAGCACCCATCTCGGCTGGCCAGTGTAGTGGACTCCAGAGATCTTTCTTCTTTCCCAGGATCAAGACCTCAGTTTTCTCACCATTCAGCTTGAGGTAGTTGTTATTCATCCATTTTGCGATTTCCCCAAGACCCTGCTGAATGAGAGATGGGGTACATGGGTCCGTGTTTGAAAGAGAGAAGATGATCTGGGAGTCATCGGCGTAGGTAAAAAGCGTCAGACCAGCATGTTCTGCTATATCAGCTAGCCTGAGTTATATGTTAAAGTGTAATGGGCTCAAGATAGAGCCCTGGGGTACCCCGTAGGGTGATGAGTGGGTGTCAGAGCTGGTTGTGGCAGAAGAAATGTGCAAGATGCGGTTTCCAGAAAGGAGGTGATCCAGTCTAGGGCAGATCCACGAATGCCTAGGGACTTCAGTGTGTTAATAAGTATGGTGTGGGATATCGTGTCGAACGCTGCTCTGAGGTCCAACAGTATGAGTGCCACTGTTTCTCCAGCATCATGAAGATTTTGTTGCAGTCTCTCAGTGACTCCCAACAGTGTAGTTTCAGTGGAGAACCTGGTTCGGAAACCGGATTGAGAGGGGTGAAGGATGTTATTAGTTTCAATGAACTGAGAGAGATGGGAGTGAATATGTCTCTCAAGAATTTTAGATAAGGCTGGCAGAAGGGAGATAGGTCAGTAGTTTGAGGGAGTGTTAGGGTCAGCATTGGGCTTTTTTAAGAGAGGAGTCACCATGGCATGTTTCCAAAGTGAGGGGACTGTAGATTCGAGTAAAGAAGAATTCAGAGCTTTTAAGATGACATGCAGATGAGGGGTGTCGAGCTGTTTCAGTCTAGAAATTGGGAGAGGATCTTTGGGAGAACTGGTCTTGACTTTGTCTAGAATGATTTTGAGGGAGTCTGTGTTAAGAAGGGGCAAGGAGTCTAGGTAGGCGGTGTGGGAGTTAGACTCCATAAAGGATTCCATGTGGGGAGTGACCATAGGGTCGTGAGGGGGAGTAATTTGGGGCAAGACTATAGAATGTGGCAGCAGGGGCCTGCATGTATGTGAGTTTGCAATTTCTAGATAGATTTTTTCCAATTTTGTGCGTAAAAAAGCAGGCAAGATCGTCACACTGACGTTTGCTTAGAGGTGGAGGCTTTGCTATAGTCTCTGAGCCGGCAAGTTCTTTCACAAGTCCAAAGAGTGTTTTTGGACAATTTACAGGCTCAGATATAGTTTTTGAAACAAAGCTGGTCCTTGCTGAGTTACAGAGACTATGGTACAATTTTCTTGTCCTCGTATAGGTGTTTTTGGATACAGAAGAATAGTTTTTCCTCCACCTTCGCTCTAATACTTTGCATTTAGCCTTTTCCTTTCTTAGAATGTCGTTGAACCATAGAGCTGGAGGTCGGTGGGTGTTAAGTCTTTTATTAGAGAGGGGACAGCAGGAACCTATTGCGTTTGAAAGCCAATTATGAACATTAGTAGACAGTGCGTCAACTGGAAGGTCCAATGAGGGAACATTGGAGCATAGAAGATTATTTAAGGTGATTAAGTCAAATTTTGTCCAGTCCCATTTGGGAATTATAAGAGAAGGGAATGATGGAGTTGAGGTGGTAGGGGGCGTGAGTCTGAATTTGGATAGAAAGTGGTCTGACCTGCAAATGGGCACTGCAGGGGCACAGTGAATGTGGGGAAGGCTGGAGAAAATAGGGTCAAGCAGGTGGCCTGCTTTATGGGTTGGACCGGAGTTGAGTAAATTGATGTTCATGGCGGTCAGATCTGAGATAAAGTTGCTACATATGGAGTTAGAAAGGTCCTCTAGATGTAGGTTGAGGTCGCCTAGGAGAGAGAAATATCTTGTACTCATAAGTAGGGGGGCTATATGACTGGGAAAGGAAGCAGTCCACGAGGTAGGGAGTCCTGGCGGGTGGTAGACAAGCAAGCCGGAGAGAGTAAAGTTAGGGTTAAGGATTAATTTAAAGAAGGCGGCTACACAATTGGGAATACCTAATGGATCAAATCTGCATTGAAGGTGAGTTTTAAAGATGACGGCAATACCTCCTCCCTGTTTGGACACTCTGTCCTTATGGACAATGGCATTGTTGGGTGTCAATGCAGCAGCAACGTAAGGCCCGGCACTCTCATGAAGCCAGGTCTCCATGAGGAACAGAGAGTCAGGCTGCTCATCAAGAAGGAGGTTGAAACAGATTAAAACAACAAACATCCAAAAGTAGAACTGGAGATATGCAGGTTTAAAGGTTTCAGTCAATATAGTGCCAAAAGCAGAAAGCACAAACTATGGATATATGGTGAAACCAGACCAGGACAAAATCACAAGTTCAGACCACCAAAATGGAGAGAGGGCCAGCTACAGGGACCCAGTGAGGCCTACCTATTTATTTTATTTATTTATTTTATTTAAAAGGTTTTATATAGCGCTACTGAACCCAAGAGTATCAGAGCGCTTTACAGGGCAGGTAAGCATATCATGACAGAATAAACAAAGTGCAGTTTACTAACATAGGATAAGAAATAGCAATCAAATGAGAGATGGTGGCCAAGAGACAGAGAGATCAGTTAAGGGGATGAGGAATGTTGAGATTTGAGCGATAGAAGAGAGTGTAGAGAGGGGGAGAGAGAGAAAAAAAGAGGGAGAGGGGGTGGGTAGAGGAGAGGAGAGAACTAGAAGAATAGAGTGAGCAGAGTCAGATTTAGTGACATTAATTACCCCAATATTTGTTGAGAAGAAGAACTTTGAGGTTTTTTTTTGAAGAGAGGGTAGATGGGGTTGCAGCAAAGATCTTAGGGGAGAGACTTCCAAATCATGGGAGCATTACCTGAGAATGTACGAGCTTGGGTCTTTTTACATTTAAGTCTAGAAGGGATTAGGACAAGAGAGTTAGTGCTCCTCAGGGATCTGGAGCATCCTACTTTTTCTAGTTTGTCAGAAAGATAAGAGGGGGTATTTTGGTGAAGAGCTTTGTGAGTGATACATGCAATCTTGTAGGTGGATCTTCCTTCTATTGGGAGCCAATTGAGATTTTTGAGGACAGGAGAGATGTGGTCAAATCTGTTACAGTCAGAGATAAGTCTGGCAGCTAGGTTGAGAACCGATTTGATCGGTGCAAGGTGGACTTTAGGGGTACCAGCAAGTGTGGCGTTACCGTAGTCAATCCTGTAAAGGACAAGCGATTGGACAACGATTTCGAAGTCATCAGCTGGAATAAAAGGTTTAATTTTTTTGAGGTGGTGTAGGATTAAGAGAGCACCTTTAGCTGCATTTTTAATGTGTGGGATGAGATTCAGATTCTGATCGACGCTGATGCCTAGGGATTTGACAGAATTAGAGATGGAGAGGGAGCAGTTAAGTGCTTTGATGTCAGTGATCCAGAGTTGGATAGGAAGGGAGTTGTTTTTAGGAGTGAAAAGGATGATTTCCATTTTTTTAGGGTTCAATTTGAGATGGTTAAGATGGAACCAGGTTTGGACTTTATTCAGCTTATCATTGAGGTGAAGAATGTCATTGTGGGATTTGATCTTGTAATAAAGTTGGGTATCGTCAGCATATAGGTGGTGACTGATTTTAGCATGTTTGAGAATGAGGGTGAGTGGTTCCATGAATAGATTGAATAGGGTTGGGGAAAGGATAGAACCTTGAGGGACCCCAAGAGTGATTGAGCTTAATTTGTTGGGAACGATATGAAGGAACGAGGAGAACCATTTGAGTACAGTGCCCTCAAAACCAAAGCGATCTTTGAGAGTATTAAGAAGGGTGGGATGGTGGACAGTATCAAATGCAGCCGAGAGGTCGAGGACGATAAGTAGTGAGGATTGAAAGAGACGATATGGTTATCTAGTTGAGACAGGACACATTTTTCGAGGGCTTTAGAGAGGAAGGGAAGGTTTGAGATAGGTCGTAGATTGTTAAGGTCATTAGGGTCAGCGGAGGTGTTTTTGAGAATGGGGGAGATTTGGCCTAACTGAAGGGAGGCAGGAACACATCCAGTGGAAAAAGAGGAGTTGATGATAATGATACATATTGGGGCAATGATGTATTTGAGTTCTTTAACCAAATGGGAGGGCAGAGGATCTTTGGTATGAGAGGATGGTTCGAGTTTAGAAATGATGTTGATGATAGTGGTTTCTGATACCGGACAGAATTTACTCCAGGAAGCATTGTTTTTAGCATGGTGGTCAATGTGTGTGGAATCAGGTTGGCGGGGAGCAGGGAGGTGTTGAGAGGGATCGTGATACGTGGGAAAGGAGGATAACAGTGAAGTAGGAATGTTCGGGGGGAGTTGGTCGAGGGGAGATTGGAGTGAGAGAGAGGGGGAAAGAAGGATAATTTGATCGTGTTGACTTTATTTGAAAAGAAACTGGCGATTTCTTTGCATCTTTCCACAGTGGCTAATAATTTCTGAGGGCCAGAGGAAGTTTGTTTCTTAACGATGTTAAAGAGTTCTCTGGGACGGTTTATAGCCTGGTCAAGTTGTGAACGGAGGAAGGAGGCTTTTTCATTGGAAACATGTTTTTTGTATTTAGCTCTGGCAATTCTAAGGAGAATCAGATTATCAGCGGTGGGACGATTCCTCCAGGCACATTCTGATTGCCTGAGGGCCCGTCTTTCATTTTTAAGGTCGGAATTGAACCACGTTTTAGGAGGGATGTTTTTTTGTTGTTTGAGTTTGATTGGGGCAATTAGGTTGATGGCTTCAAGAAGGGGATTATTGTAATGTTCAGTTAGTTCATTGGTGTTGTGAAAGAGACGGGGGGAGAAGTAAGCGTGTTTTAATTGAGGATTCCAATTCACCAGGTGGAATGAGGTGAAGATTACGAGTAGGTTTCATAGGTAAACTGTCGATGAGGGAGGGGCGAGTAATGGAGCTATTCAAGGAGAAGAGGATAAGGTGGTGATCAGACCAGTCTATGGGAAGGATCTTTGAGAGAGAGGCCAGATTCTTGTTAGTCAAAATAGCATCAAGGGTGGAACCTTTGATGTGAGTCAGGGATTGGCAGAGTTGGGTTAGGTCAGTGATGTCCATGCTGTCTTTAAAAAGGATGACAGCAGGGTCATCATTTTTATTCCAATGGGTGTTGTAATCACCAAGAAAGAGATTCTTGGAGTGGGAGAGCGATGCTTGAATAATAAGATCAGACATCTCCTCAGTAAAAGAGATACAATTTCCAGGTGGGTGGTAAATAGTGTGTAACCGAATGGTGGGTGAGCCAGGAATATTGAGATCAGCACAAAAGTACTCGAAAGAGGAAGGGTCTTGTAGATGGACTAGCAAGAGATTAAGTTCATCTTTAAAAATTAGGGAAAGGCCACCTCCTATTTGATCAATTCTATCTTTCTTAATGATGGAATAACCTGGGGGAATGAGCAAGTCAAGGATAGGAGTGGAGTGGGGGTTGCGATGTCAATATTTTCACTGAGAATGGTTTCAGCAATCTCGATAGCGTGGCAGGAGGCGGATCGGCAGTTGATCAACATGCAACAGAGGGGAGTTGGGTCTGGCAATTGGGTTGGGGGACAAGGGGGAATAGGTCTAAGTTGTTGAGGGGGTCTAGGTGATGCCGGAAGAAGGGGGAGTCTGTTTGTTCCTAAGAGAAATGGGATAGCAGACTGATGGTTAGGTGGAATAGTGGACATGGATGACAAGGGAGAGACAAGGGAGTTTGTAGAAAAGTTAACTCCCAAGGACATTAGGCAAGGGTCATGTAGTGGAGGGGAGGACACGTTTTCAGTGCAAGGAGGGACGTTATTGGTAAGTTCAACAGGTTTGGATGGGGTTGTGTAGTTACGAGGAAGGTGTTTGCAAGGTGGAGTGTTGTTGGAAACAATGCTTGGCGGGCTGCTTGTAGGAGATGTGTGAGGAGTGTTGATGTGCGATGATAAGATGTGTTGTGAGGGGACCGATGTAAGGGCGTGATCAGAAGAGAGGGCTTTTGTAAGTAGTGAGACATCAGTTCTGAGGGAGGCGAGTTCTAAAACAAGGGACGAAAGGAGAAGTTCAACGTTCAGGAGTGCTTGTGTGAGAAAGTGGGATAGTGTGGAGGGAGGGGTGGAAAACCTGGGGGGAGGGGGAATTATAATGTGGGGGATGATCATTTTTGGGGAGAGGGGGACATCTGAGGTAGATGTAGTTAAGGTACTCATTTTAGGCAGGCAGTTCGGTAATTGCGGTGGAGAGATAGTAATGGTTGACGAATCTGGTATATTGTTGGTTGCAAGAGGGAAGAGGGGGGTGTGAGAAAGAGGAATTGGTGGCGGGGATGTGGGGGCTTTCGAGGGGGCATGTGGGGCGGTTACTGGAGGAAGGAGAGGATAGAGTGCATCAGAGGGTGAAGTGAAATGGAAGTCAGGGGAAGAGCGATGAATAGAAGAAGGTGTGTTATTGGTATGGGGAGACATAGGGTGGTGAGTGGGAGGGACTAGAGGAGTAGTTGAGGGTTTGTATAAGGTGGATGAAGGGGGCGGATTGTTCAAGTGGTGAACATAAGGAGAGGAGCGTACATCAGAGCACAAATAATTCAGGGTTAAAGAGGAAGTAAGAGTAGACGTGTAGGTAACCTGGGTATTAGAAAGTTTAGAGGAATCACGAGAGGGGGTGGGAGAGTCATTGGTAGAGGGGGAGGGGAGGGAGACATGCTCAATAGGAGACTGGTAGAAAAGGTTTTCGTAATCAGTTGTAATGTTGGGAGTTCGGGTGGTAAGTAGAGATAGAGAATAGTCATCATTATTGGGGGAGGAGGAGTGTGAGGGGATAATGGGGGAAGTGAGTCAGTACTTGTAATAGTGATGTAGGCCATGGAGGTCAATTGTGGTTGGAAAAGAGCATTAGTGTTGCGTGGAAGCGTGGATGATTCAGTGCGGGGGAGGGGGGTAGGGTGTCAATGATAGTAACGGAATTGAGGGTTCGAGTAGTCAATGGCGATTGGGTGTAGACATCAAAAATGGGAGACGGGGAAGGTGAATCGGGGGAGGAGGTAGGGGGTAGGAGATAAGAGGGGTGATGATGGAGCTAGGTGTTGGGTTACAACAGAGGGACAGGAAAGGGGGGCTGGGGACGAGAGGGGTGGTGATGGGTCTAGGGGTTGATGGGGTGAGAGGGGAGGATTCAATGACTGAGCAAGGGATTGGGATAGAACGCTAAAGTGGTGTTCAAAGATGTGGAGGTGATTTTCAGACGCTTGGATTAGAATGTTTCCCAATTTGAAGATGGAAATATCTATTTCTCCCAGAAAGGAGACAGAGGGAGTGGTGGAGAGTTTCAGACCGTATGGGATATTGCGGGAATTAGTGATGGGGAGGTGTCGAAGAAACAGGCTTTTCCATTTAGATGGACGTTTGGAGTAGAAGATATAGTTGGTGAGAATAGAGGAGTGAAGGCTATTATGGTGATCTGCAAATAAGGTTTCAGGGTGGAGACAGGGAAGTTTGTGTTTGAAGTTTTTCTTACCATGTTTGGAGAGATGGGGGGGTAGAGGATAGACCAAGAGTTAGGGCCATGTTTCGAGATGGGTCATGTTGAGATATAAGGGGGACGAGTGATGGGAGGCATGATTAGAAGAATAGGAAGGGAGAGAGAGGAAGTACAAAGAATAAACCACACTAACCCTCAGGACAAGAATATAGACAGCAGGGTTAGGGAGAGAGAGAGGAAGCACAAAGAATAAACCACACTAATCCTCATGACAAGAATATAGAAAGCAGGGTTAGAGAAGAGGGAGTCAGGTTAAGATTAGCCAAAGCAGATTCCAACAATGAGAGGTGAGGGTGAGACCATACAAAACAACAACATGTGGGGGGGCAACATAATCAAATAAAATTCACAACAAAATACAAAAATAGACGACCGCACTGTAGTAAGCAGAGCTAGTAAAAAGGGGGAGTGGAGTTGCGTTTGGCCAAACCAGGTAGTAACGATAAGAAATGAGGGTGAACCAAACAGAGGAACAACAATAGGGGGGAGCATATTCATACAAAATACAATGAAATAAATAATACAAAAAGAATGGAACACATCAGAATGTACCTTCAGAAAATTAAAAATTAAAAATGAGGAAGATGTAAAACAAATTATCATGAAAAAAGAAGTGAATAAACAATAAAGAATAAACGCCAATGGAGTAAGGTGTAAGTGCATAGATAGTGCACTATAGGATATATATAAAAGAACAAACCACTTGATAAGAAAAAAGGGGAAGCATGCAACTTAAAAACCACAGAGAACATCAAAATAAATGCAAAGCACGACTGAGAAAGGGGGGAGTAGAGTTATGCATAGCCAGGCACAAATTGCAATAATAAGGACTGGAGGTGAGCCATACAGAGGAATATCATAAAGGGTGGTGAAATTGTCAGACAGAGTACACAGCAATAAAATAACACATCAAAAAATGAAAATTCAAAAAAGATTAAAGTTCAGAGTGAGAGTGAAATGCATTAAAGGGTGCTTAAATAGTAGCATAGAAAATAGGTTGGTAGTCAGAAAAGATAAGGATCGAGGTGCCGAGTAGCATAGAATAGAGCATTCGTAGGATGAGTAGCGTTTTCAGGAAGAAGGCAAGAGAAGGATAGATGGGGTGAACATAGATAAGAAAGAAATAAAAGGAGATAAAGGATAGCAAGTAGAGAGATGGAAAATGATTAAAAGTGCAAAGACAGCAGTCTGAAACTACAAAGGAAAATTATAATCGGAGCTCCATTCAAAGATGGCCGCAACTATTGAGGAGGTGGAATAGGTCCTTTTTTGAATTCTATTGGTCTATTAGGCATGTGGGACAACAACAATAAGTCCTTTTTCAATTTCTATTTCTCTAATTAGGCAAGTAGGACAACAACACAAAGATAGGGGAAGGAAGGCAAAATGGTCAGACTAGAGTACCTTAAATCCTGGTTTGTGGAGTGTTGCGAGGATGTGTTGCACAGCCGAGAAGATGCATCAGTTCTGAGGTGCTGTGGAGCTGCGATGTGAGGTCCTGCATTGTCATTGAAGATTCTGTCGATGGGAGCTTTTGATGTAAAGTCCGGCATCTAGGATGATGCTTCGGTTCCAAAGAACTGTGAAGCTGAGATGTGAGAACCTACATTGCCATCCAGGTTGCCGTCGACAAGGGATCTGTAATGTGAGGCACAGGCAGCATTTCTGATGTGGGCTGCAAGGTCGATGCCAAGTCCTTGCGCTGGGAGATCTCTTGCAGAAGAGGTAATGCACCAGTTCTGCTCGGGATTGCACTGCACAGCGCAGGAAATACATCAGTTTTGCTTGGGATTGCACCGCACAGCAGAGGATATGCAACAGCTCTGCTGGATTGACAGATGGGCACCTTTAGGCCCACTTCCAAGGGCCCAGGACTGAGGTGGCACCACTTGGCAGAGTGGGGCTCTCAAATGGCAGAGTCGAGGGGTTGGGTTCAAGGTTGTCTTGGCCTTCTGTCCCTGAGGCTCTAGTCAGGAGGCCAGTCAACTAGATCTTGGAGTGACTCTGTGGTCTGGGCTCAGCAGATGCAGGTCCAGTCCTTCTCTGCCGGAAAGTATCCACTGGCCCAGAAGTGTAGTGAAGAGATGATGTCTGAGGTCCAATATTCAAACCTGGTGTCCTACCTGTGGAAGGTGGAAGAAGCTACCAGAAATTCTCTTCGAAGTACGAAGTACACAAGCTTTCGGCCTCCTTGGCTCCAGACTAACTATATGGGGTGTGCAGCCCTGTGTGTGGAGGCGGTACATGAATTATTCAAGAGTCTGTAGGGCTCTGCCAAGCTCCCCTCTCCTATTCTGTCAGTGATGGCCCATCCAGGCACACCTAGGCTTTTTTTAATGTGTGTCTGTCTCGGCGGAATACAAAAAGTCCACCTGTCACTACACCCAGTTATGTGACCCAGTAGTTTCACTGATAGAATATCAATACCCAAAATACCCCCATAGAAAAATATCGATGCAAAAATAACAAACAAAAATATTAGCATCCTATATTTAAGATTGTAAGTACCAAAATATTGATGTCAAAAATATAGATGTACAGCATATCGATTATCTTATTTAAATAAAAATAATGTTAAATATATTAAATAATAAAATTACCTTTAAAAAAATTATTTAGATTTAACATACATTTTAACAATTATAATAAAATAAATGTAATTTTTTTTCTTTACATTTTGTTATCCTCATCTCACCATTCAGCATCTTCAACTTTAGCTAGAAGCCGTCTTTCGGACCTTAGCACCCCAGGCTTCTGCAACTGCATTGGCTTTAGACCTAATCAGGTCAGCTTCTTTGTACGAAGCTTGGCGTAATCATAGGATCGGGGTTATCAGACCAGCCTCATCTCTCTACCCCATGATACAAACTGAGTCCAAATGTTAGAACTGTCGTAAAATAAATGTAATTTTAAAAATATTATAAAATACATATATAAAATGTAATATATATATATATATATATATATATATATATATATATATAAACCGTTTCACCAAACGCTCCAGAAGTCGCGTAATGCACTCTAGTCCAGCATAAGTCACCACTCCATTAAACCAGCAGATCGTATTTCATATACTTCATTTTATTTCCAGCATGATAAACAGTACAACGGAACCAACCCAACGCGCTTCACCGAGGGTTCGGCTTAATCACGGGTGAATAGTGTTCATCAAAACAATAGTTAAATAAAGTTTCACACACCACTTCCTTGTGTAAAAATAAATAAAGGACTAAAAATCAAATCAGAACAGGGCGACCATATTGGAGCAGTACATTGCTCGCGAATATCAATAATACCACCTATAACATTCTATGAATATGCATCTTATGATAAATTTCATTACAAGGAATCTTTGAAAAAATTATATAATCCAAGATATCCCTTTAAGTAATAAACAAAACTCATTGTATTCCAAATATCCCAGTGGAATAATCTTGACCATAAGTCATAATTACGATGTCCTGATAATCTGTATTTATCCCAAGTGGGAATATCATTAGTATTTCGTATTTCAAGGAAATAATTTCAACAGAAAATCTTCATTGTAGTATTTACATCTTCATCAATCCCCAGTGGGAATATAATTTATCTTGCATATTCTTTCTTCTTCACCCGGATAATGCCTGTGAAAAAACATATAACCTTTGATTCTAGATATTCGCTAAACATTGCATAGCCAATAATTCTGATATAAACAGTGCCTGACGATACAATAAACAAAGTAAAAAGTGATATGGTGATAACACATTTGTTAAGTTAAAAACATGAACAGAAGACTGCGAGAACAAACCTACATATATATGCTTTGAATTACCAATCGTTTACTTTCCCAAATGCCATTTTAATTCCTCTTCGGAATTGAGCCCACCCGGAATACGGGTATCTAAATCAAGAATGTATTTGCTTTCTAGCTGTCGTAACCTACGTATTCTGTCTCCACCTTTTTTCATGGGGGGTATCTTATCAATCACAAAGAACTTTAAAAGATTGCGATTGCTTCGATGTAGTTCTTCAAAATGTCTGGCTACTGGTGAATTTTGGTCTTTATCCTCGATTGCCCGCATGTGTTCCAGAATACGTTTCTTCACAGGAAACATCGTGCTTCCTACGTATTTCTTGGCACATGGGCAAACAAGAATATACACCACATGAACGGAAAGACAGGTTAAATGTTGTTTAATAGTCTTTTCTCTATCTTCAATTGGATAATAGACAGACTTGACATTCTGGCTGAATTTACACGCCTTGCATGCCATGCATGTAAAAAATCCCTGAATGTCAGATGTTTTTCTTTGTTTGGTGTTAATTTCATTCTTACTCAGTCTGTCTTTTAGAGAATCTGCCTTCTGATAAGTGATGCTAGGATTGCAGCTTACTACATCAGTTAACGTAGGCTCAGTTTTCAAAACATTCCAGTGTTTTTTCAGGCTTTTTTGTACTTGCCAAGATTTAGCATGGTAGGTAGAGATGAATCTGACCACTTCGTGTGTCTCACTTGCCTTTTGTTCCTTGGGGACCAATAACGTCTCATGACTGATTTTCCTTGCCTTCATGAAAGCTTCTTCAATTACTTGTGGATGATATCCACGTTCCTTGAAGCGTTCCTTCATGCGCTCTCCTTCCAAAACAAAGTCTTCATCCCTACTACAATTCCTCCGAGCCCGCAGGAATTCACAAAACGGAATACTCCGTATTAGGGACCTACGGTGACTGCTCTCTGCATGAAGCAGTGTGTTTCCTGCAGTACTCTTGCGGAATAACTTCATCACTAGTTGGCTATCAGCAACTTCAACTCTAAGATCTAGAAACTCCATATATTGGCCGCTGATTTTCCCTTCTAGACACAGATTCCAATCGTTCTGATTTAGATCTTGAATGAAACCTTCTGCCAGTGTCTGAGAACCATCCCAGATGATAAATAAATCATCTATATACCGCAGCCACATTTTCACATGGCTGCGATATAGTACATGAGTCTCCGCCACCTGTTGCTCCCAGCCCGCCATGAACAAATTTGCAAAGCTGGGAGCAAAACAAGTTCCCATCGCCGTCCCTTGTCGTTGTCTATAATAGACCTCATTAAAGATGAAAAAATTGTTTTCAAGGCAAAACAACATCATGTTCAAAATCATTTCAATATGGTCCCTAAAAGAGATGGACCGTTTCATGAGGAATTGGCGACAAGCATTTATACCATCCTTATGTCGAATCGAGGTGTAAAGACTACATACATCCAGAGAAATAAGTAAATAGCTGTCCTGCCAAACAAAGTTTCTGATCTTATTGATAAAGTCTCTACTGTCCTTTAAATAGGAAGGTATAGCTTCCACAAAAGGACGGAGAAAAAAGTCGATGTACTTGGACGTATTTTCTAACAATGAGCCCATTGAAGAAACAATTGGCCTGCCAGGTGGTGTATCTGCATTCTTATGGAGTTTCGGCAGTAAATAGAGTACAGCAACTTTGGTATTGCGGTTCAATTGGAAAGAGTACTCATTCCATTCTAACAGACCTTCCTGTTGCCAATCTTTCAACATCCCATAGTAAGTGGAGTTGGTTTTTTCTACAGCCTGGCTGGAAGAGATCTCATAGCACTCTAAACAATTCAATTGTCGCATCCCCTCATCAATATATTTATTCACATCCATCACAACGACATTACCCCCTTTGTCCGACTGGCGGATAACAATGGAGGCATCACTCTCTAAAGATCTAATAGCAAGACGTTCATTTTTACTCAAATTGTCTTTAGTCCAACCCTTCTTTCTGGACAACTTTTTCAAATCACTGATCACTAAAGTCTCAAAAGTGTCAATTCCACAAGTTGGCAACATGGGATTAAAGTTAGACTTGGGTTTGAAGGTATTTGGGCAATTTAGATTAGTACTAAAGCCCAATGATTCTGCATCAATTGGTCTCTCCACTGATATGTCATGTTCCAGTTCTTTAGTAGCGATAAGTGTCTCTACATCACTAATGGTCTCAGGGGCCGGGAGGGCAATAACTGTTGTTTTGCCAATGTTTTTTACCTTTAATTTATTCCACTTATGTAGACGTAACTTACGAGTAAATTTGAATAGATCAATACGTTCTTGGGAATAAATAAAATTTGACGTTGGGCAGAAAGAAAGGCCGAACTGTAAAACTTCATGTTCAGTTTTTTTAAAGTAAATGAGAAGACAAATTTACCACGTTTTTTTGGTTCATTTTCCTCTCTTGTTTTTTTGACTCCGTGTTTCCACTCCCATTGGGGTGACGTTCACTTGTCCACCTGCCGCCCCTCCTTGTTTGGCGTTGGATATGGTGGTTTCTTCTCCAGCTTTGCCTCTTCCTCTGCCTCGTCCTCGAAATCCCCTTCCTTTTCCCCGGCCACGATCTATTTGCCAATTTTGTTGTTGTGCTGCCTGATTCATCATGCGGAACTCCTCCCAAAAATTTGAAGATTTCAATGGGTTCGCTCGTACAGGTGTATTGCCATCTTCAGACACATCACTCTCAATGCGTTCTTCCTCCGATGCCCCTTCAGTCTGAACTTTATCTAGGGTTGCCTGGATCTCTTTCCTTTTTACGTTATCATATTTGCGGCTAAATGTGAAAATTAGACCTGTTTGGTAATCAATTTTGTCTCTAAGGAATTTTCTCTCCTTTTTAGCCACAATCTCATCCTCATGTTTAGAAATTCTTTTTGTTATTTCCTCCAGTTTTTTCGTTAAATTCTCAGGTGTGTCTTCTTTAGCTATTTCTTCTTTGAGTTCGGCAATGGTTTTGAGTAATACCAATCTGTCTTTCCAAGCATGCTTAATCAGTATCGACAGCATTCTATTCGAACAGTCCATTACATTTTCTGCCCATTCCTCGGCCAGTTCTACATCAGGTTCCTCATAGGAGGGCGCTATTAAGATTCTCAGGCCCCTCGGCACTCTTTTTTCTTCTTGATACTTTTCAAGTGTAATGGCTTCCCACCATTTAGAGACTTCCTTCCTGATAAGTTTTTCCAATCTCGAATATTTTTGTTGAATAGAAGTGGGAATGGTCGAATTTACATGAGTACCTTGTTGTACTCCTGATGCTGTCGATTGAACAAACATAGATTGTGCTCGCAGCCTTCTGCGCGATTCTACATCTTCATCCATTCCTGTTTATTGGAGAACACAGGTTATCTCCACATGCTTTAGTAATGGAATATTATTTGATAGCTGAAATACGATCTTAGCTGGTATTGTTTAATTGGTGTGCTGAACAACTCCTACTTGGCTGACTCAGTCTTCATATCCGCTGGTCGCCGAGTTAGAGACAGTCACGTTACTCCTTGTGGTGTAAAAGCAATGCTTACACTGTGCAGCGCGCTTTTAAAAGTTCGAAATAATGTTACCCTGCAAGCTTGCAGGTTTCAAATGCGAGCAATAGCCAGCGTTAATTCGCAATGGGAAAGACTCACCCCTCGGGAAGCTCTGGATTCTGACGAATGAACCGTCACTCGTACCTCCGTTGCGTGTTCCCATTCAGGTCTCAGCTTTCTTCACTTTGCTCAACAGTTGTTTTTCGATCAGCGTCTGCCACACAGGATACTCCAGGTAACGCGGTCCAACCGGTACACGCTTTAATATCCACTTCACTTCCCCCGAAGGGACCGGGACACACAGACGTTGGGCAGAAAGAAAGGCCGATCTGTAAAACTTCATGTTCATTTTTTTAAAGTAAACGAGAAGACAAATTTACCATGTTTTTGTGGTTCATTTTCCTCTCTTGTTTTTTTGACCCCGTGTTTCCACTCCCATTGGGGTGACGTTCTCTTGTCCACCTGCCGCCCCTCCTTGTTTGGCGTTGGATATGGTGGTTTCTTCTCCAGCTTTGCCTCTTCCTCTGCCTCGTCCTCGAAATCCCCTTCTTTTTCCCCGGCCACGATCTATTTGCCAATTTTGTTGTTGTGCTGCCTGATTCATCATGCGAAACTCCTCCCAAAAATTTGAAGATTTCAATGGGTTCGCTCGTAGAGGTGTATTGCCATCTTCAGACACATCACTCTCAATGCGTTCTTCCTCCGATGCCCCTTCAGTCTGAACTTTATCTAGGGTTGCCTGGATCCCTTTCCTTTTTACGTTATCATATTTGCGGCTAAATGTGAAAATTCGACCTGTTTGGTAATCAATTTTGTCTCTAAGGAATTTTCTCTCCTTTTTAGCCACAATCTCATCCTCATGTTTAGAATATCTTTTTGTTATTTCCTCCAGTTTTTTCGTTAAATTCTATGGGGTGTCTTCTTTAGCTATTTCTTCTTTGAGTTCGGCAATGGTTTTGAGTAATACCAATCTGTCTTTCCAAGCATGCTTAATCAGTATCGACAGCATTCTATTCGAACAGTCCATTACATTTTCTGCCCATTCCTCGGCCAGTTCTACATCAGGTTCCTCATAGGAGGGCGCTATCAAGATTCTCAGGCCCCTCGACACCAGCCCAATCCTGTGCAGGATTGCTGGTCTACAGACCCCCGGGCCCTTTGGGATCTTTCCACGAGGAACTTTCTCCTGTGATCTCGGCTTTGTGCGTGCAGTATAAACATTACCTTCTTCTTGGCGATTTTAATATCCATTTTGATGAAGCAGAGGCGGTGGATATGATCAAGCTCTTAGACTCCACTAAGCCTCTGGGCTTATCACCTTATCTGGCCTCACCTACGCACAGCAAGGGACATACACTGGACCAAATTTTTTCTACCTCCCCTATTAGGGTCTCCTCCCCTCTCCCTATACTTTGGTCTGACCATATGCTTGTGACCTTTGATATTTGGCACAAATCGGGCTCCTCCACTAGGGATAAAGGGCGTACATCTCAGACACCCTGTGCTTTCCACAGAGTTTCGCCAGACATGATCGAACAATATCTGCTGAATAACCCCTGCATGTTGTCGGGTGATATCGAGGCAGATATTAATCTTTTTCAATTGTGGCTTGCGCGCTGTTTGAAGGAGCTGGCGCCGCCTGAGCGGCCCTCTAAGATCTCGTTCCGCGCTTCTGCTCCATGGTTCACCCCAGCGCTCAACTCCAGCCGTAGGCTATGTAAGAAAGCTGAAAGAGCATTGAGAGTAAGCTATCTGGAACCCCTGAAGGAGGCGTATAAGAACAGTATCAGGGCCTACCATAGGGAGATCTATCTGGGGAAAAAAGAATACTTTGCCAGACGAATTGAGGAGGCCAGTAACACCAGCAAGGAGATTTTCCTGGTGGTGAAGGAATTTACCTCTCCAGCTGCCATTACACCTAAATGCTCCTTTTCGGAACCTTGGGTGCTCCAACTGGCAATCTGTTTTGCGAATAAGATCACGAGCATCCAGGAAACTTTTTCAGCCGGTGGGGCTGGGGGTATGCCTAACCCAGGACCCGGCATTCCTGTAGCGGCCATCGGACAGCCTACTCTGGTGACCTTTCCCCCTATTGACCTTCTAAACTCCCTAGAAGTGCTGTCTAAAATGAAATCCGGTTCCCCACTTGATCCATGCCCCGCAAAATTTCTAGCCAAAATGGCACACGTAGTTAACCCGATTGTCAATCCAATCTTAAATCGGTCTTTGGAAACGGGCATCGTGCCTTTGACTTGGAAACAGGCGATGGTTCTCCCCCTTCTAAAAAAGCCGTCCCTGGACCCCAGTATCCAGGCCAATCTCGTTGCTTCCAGTCCTTGCCAAGGTGGCTGAGAAACATGTGCACTCTGTCCTGTCCAACTTTGTTGAGTCCCATGATGTCCTGCACTACACCCAGTCCGGTTTCAGGGCTAATCTGAGCACCGAATCGGCAGTGTTGGAGGTGTCAGAGGCCATTAAGGAAGTTCTTGATAATGGAGGGAAAGCCCTGTTGGTGTTATTAGATCTTTCGGCGGCGTTTGACACCGTTCCCCAGGACCGCCTCCTATCAAGACTCTGGGAGATCGGTGTTCGGAGAACGGTGTTCAGATGGTTTGAGTCGTTTCTATCCAACCGACAACAGACAGTCTGGGCCCCGCCGTATTCTGCAGCAGTGCCTCCTTTGGAGGTGGGAGTTCCTCAGGGGTCGATCCTGAGCCCCACTCTCTTTAATATCTATATGTCCCCGCTCGCGGCACTGGCGGAGTCTTTCGGTGCCCAGATTGTCTCGTACGCCGATGACACTCAGCTTCTTTTCACATGCTGTAGAAACTCTGACTTTGATGGCGAGAGCATTGAGAACTGCCTGGAAGCTGTATTTGCCTGGTTTCAACTTAATCAGTTGAAATGCAACTCCGACAAGTCTGAGCTTCTATTCTTTGAGTGCCCCCCTGACCCTGGCTGGAAGGCCTGGTGGCCTGTTGGGATGTATCCCCCCTCCACTGACTCTTCGGTAGCTAAGAATCTGGGAATTAAGTTGGACAATTCTCTCTCACTGAAACCACAAATTCTTGGTCTGGTTGGGCAGTGCTTCGGGTTACTAAAAATGTTAAGGAAATTCCTCCCTCTCCTTCCCATCGCCCATAGGAAAACAACGGTGCAAGCTCTGGTCGGATCAAGGTTGGATTATTCAAATGTACTCAACCTTGGCCTGCCGGAACAGCTTCTGTCTCGCCTACAGGTAGTGCAGAACTCGGCAGCACGTGCAATCTTCGGCCTCGGCCGCAGGTCTCATGTCACTGCTCTTTTGAAATCCTTGCACTGGCTGCCGATCCGGCAACGCATTAGGTTCAAGGCTCTCACCACTGCGTTTAAAGCCCTTCATGGCTTTCGGGCTATTTATTTGTGGAAGAGAGTTGGCTTTCACCATCCATCTAGAGCCTTAAGATCGGCTGCCCTGTCATTGGCCACAGTCCCGGCAATTAGGCGTGTACGGACCGGGGGCCGGTCCTTTAGATATCTGGCACCGCGGGCCTGGAATGCTCTGCCACTCGCTCTGAGAAAGAACGAGGACTTAGCCTCTTTCAGGAAAGAGCTAAAAACGTGGCTGTTCTGTCTCTAATCTCTCTTCCGATGACGGAGTTATGCTATGCTTGGTCTGTCAGCGCCGGGACACTCTGCTTGAGTAGCTGAGCGCTTAATAAAACTCCCGATAACATAACATAACATAACACTCTTTTTTCTTCTTGATACTTTTCAAGTGTAATGGCTTCCCACCATTTAGAGACTTCCTTCCGGATAAGTTTTTCCAATCTCGAATATCGTAATTATGACTTATGGTCAAGATTATTCCACTGGGATATTTGGAATACAATGAGTTTTGTTTATTACTTAAAGGTATATCTTGGATTATATAATTTTTTCAAAGATTCCTTGTAATGAAATTTATCATAAGATGCATATTCATAGAATGTTATAGGTGGTATTATTGATATTCGCGAGCAATGTACTGCTCCAATATGGTGCCCTGTTCTGATTTGATTTTTAGTCCTTTATTTATTTTTACACAAGGAAGTGGTTTGTGAAACTTTATTTAACTATTGTTTTGATGAACACTATTCACCCGTGATCAAGCCGAACCCTCGGTGAAACGCGTTGGGTTGGTTCCGTTGTACTGTTTATCATGCTGGAAATAAAATGAAGTATATGAAATACGATCTGCTGGTTTAATGGAGTGGTGACTTATGCTGGACTAGAGTGCATTACGCGACTTCTGGAGCGTTTGGTGAAACGGTTTATTATTGGCAGGGAGTCCTCTGACCCTGCAGTGCACCGCAGTCTGTGTGTCCCGGTTCCTTCGGGGGAAGTGAAGTGGATATATATATATATATATATCTATTTCCTTTAAAATAATTAATACACTTTTAACATACACCTATAACAAAATCTAATTAAAGAACATTATATTATGAATTAAAACATTAAAATATTTAATAGTCTTTAACAGAAATGGGGAAAGTGTTGAATAGCGGAACGGTAAAAATTACTATTCCCACTCCAGTGAGTGCAACAGTAGGGAAATGTTGGCTAGCGGAGGGGTAAATCTTAATGTTCCCACCCCAGTGAGTACAATAGTAAAGAAAATGTTGGATAGCGGAGAGGTAAAAATTACTGTTCCCACTCCAGTGAGTGCGACAGTAGGGACAGTGTTGGATAGGGGAGGGGTACAAAATACTATCCCCACTCTACTGGGTGCAACAGTAGGGAAAGTGTTGGATAGCGGAGGGGCAAACATGACTATTCCCTCTCCAGTGGGTCCAACAGTAGGGAAAGTGTTGGATAGCGGAGAGGTAAAAATTACTATTCCCATTCCAGTGAGTGCAACAGTACAGAAAGTGCCGGATAGCGGAGGGGTAAAACTTACCATTCCCACTCCAGTGAGTGTAACAGTAGGGAAAGTGTTGGACAGCGGTGGAGTAAAAAATACTATTCCCATTCCAGTGAGTGCAACAGTAGGGAAAGTGTTGGATAGCGGAGGGTTAAAGAATACTGTTCCCCCTCAAGTTTGTGCCACAGTAGGGAAAGTATTGCAAAATAAACAAATTAACAACAGAAAAGATTTTAAAAAACAAACAAAACATATATAAATGTTTTAAAAATTACAAGATAGAAACAGATTAGAATGTTGGAAAGATCTAACAAATATCTAGAATGATTATTTTAAAAGAATTCACAAATAATTTAAAAACAAAAAATAATTTTATAATTGAATTTTTTATAAATAAAAATATTATTTATTACACAAATGAAATATTTTGTATTTCCTACCCTATAACCCCACTCAATTCACATGTAATTTTTTTAAACAGTACCTCCATAATGAACATAATTAATTATCAATTAAATTTAAAACAATTCTAAACAAATACAAATTAATTTACTCCACAGACGTTACCCCTATAAAAACAAACCACACACACAAAATAACAAAAAACACTTACCATAAATATTTCTCAATTGTTAAATTAATATTAATAATCAACTAATTAGTAATTCATTAAAAATAAAATACTTTCCACACTCTACCCGAATAAACACCACAAACCACACATAAAATCATTACACAATTCCAATAACTTATTTTACATTAATAAATTAATATCAATTAACTAATTAAAAATAATTTACTTCACACCCTTTACCATTATCAACCCCACAACTTACATCCAAAATTAATTAAACAATTGCCATATTTTAACTTTAATTAATTAATTAGCATTAATGAACAAACAATTATTAATTTATCCATACTAATATTATAAAGAGAGAGCCCAAACCTTTGAGGCGGGTAATCTCAGTAACCACAGCACCAATCACAACACCCAATACAGCGTTGGAATGGGCAGTTGCAGCAGAAGGACATAGGCTATGCAGACGGCCACCATATATGCAGAGTTTTATATAGCGCGAACTTGACCCCAACTGAATCAGGTATCAGAGCGCTTTACATAGCACCAGTTACGTTACATGAGGACACACATTCATTTTTGTTAGGCACGGGGAGATTAAGTGATTTGCCCAGAATCACAGGATGTTTGGCGTCATTACCAAGACTCGAACCCAGATCCCCAGGTCCGAGGTCGAGCACCTTAGCCGTTAGGCCAACTCCTCTATACATTTAAAAGGTAAAAGAACCGTGCCAGCAAAGTAGTCCCTTGTGGGCGTGTCTGTGTTGTGTTGTGGGCGTGTCCTTGGGGCGTGACTAACACTGGGGGCGTGTGGTACGGCCATCACATTGTGGGCTGTGGGCGTGTGCTGGGGGCGTGACAAATGCTGGGGGCGTGACAAACACTGGGGGCGTGTGTCCGCCCTTCATGCCATGTGAGTCGTACATACAAGCGCCAATTACGTTGCTGCGCAGCATCAAGGGGCACGCTGGGGGCGTGACACATTGGGGGCATGAGAAACGTTGGGGGCGTGTGTCCGGCCTTCATGCCATGTGAACGCAATTGCGCCGCATCAAGGGGCACGCTGGGGGCGTGTGCTACGTTCCGCCCTTCATGCCATGTGGGTCGTACATTAATCAGAAGATCGTCTGGTGTGGCCGTGTGCTGGGGGCGTGACAAACGCGTTCACCTGGAGGCCTGGTAAGTAATGTTACTGCAGCCTCTCCTTTGCGCTGTTACTGAACTCTCTCATTCAATGAAATTACACGCGCCTGCTAATATCAACCAGGGCTCTAGCCGGGCTCAGGCGGCGGATCAGTACACTAATTACACGCGCCTGATAGCATCAACCTGGGCTGCAGCTGGGCCTCAAGCGGGGGAACACGCGCCTACTAACATCAAATAGGCCTGCATCTGGGCCTCAAGCGGGGGAACATGCAAATGAGAGTGTCTGCGGGGACAATTACTGCAGCCTCTCCTACTCGCTGTCACTCAACTCTCTCATTAAACAGATTTACCCGCGGTTGATAACTCTCTCATTCAACGATATTACACGCTCCTGCTAACATCAACCAGGGCTGTAGCCGGGCTCAGGCGGCGGATCACTACACCAATTACACGCGCCTGCTAACATCAACCAGGGCTGCAGCTGGGCCTTCTCCGTCCCTATTCTAATGAAACAAAAAATGTTGTCTACTGCAAGATTTTAAAATAAATTGCCCTTGCCAAATACACACATTACACACATTCTATTTCATACCCGGACAACGTCGGGACGGGCTGCTAGTTATTAATAAATTACTTCCCACCATATTCTCCTATAAACTCCAAATCCCACTCCTAAAAAATAACACATTCAACATAATTAATTACAAATTAATCAATTAAAAATAATTAGCAACCAATTAATAAATATTTAATAATAAAATAACTCCCAAATTTAACACTATAAAATATAAATCAAATAAATATTAACAAATTAAAAATATGAATACATGTATTATAATTAAATTATTTCCCACTATATTCTCCTATAAACCCACAACCCGCTCCTAAAAAAATGACACAATTAACATAATTCCAATTAAAAATTAATAATAATGAACAACCAATTAATAATTGATATTAAATGTATTCCCACAATTAACACTGTAAAATCTAAATTAAATAAATACTAATGCATAAAAAAGTATTATCAATTTATCATAATTAAATTACTTCCCACCCTATTTCCCTATTAACCCACAGCCGGCTCCTAAAAAAATGACACAATTAACATAATTGGCAAATAATTAAGACAAAAATCTAACAACTAATTCTTAAATAACTAATAATAAATTAATTCCCACAATTAACACTATGAAATCTGAGTTAAATAAATACTAATACATACAAAGAATAATTAATTTATTATAATTACATTACTTGCCACCCTATTACCCTATAAACACACAACCCACTACAGAACTTAAAAAGGCAAAATGTAATTAAGATATAATTAATAACTACTAAAAATGTAACACATATATCAAAAAACAAAACAAATTCTTATACAAAAAATAGATAACATATTTTTAAAATACATAATAAAATACATAACACTAATTAAAACATCGAAATTTTAAACAACTATATTTTTGCATACGATATTAACAACTTCGATATTTCTCAAAATGATATTTCTTACCTGCAAGTCAATCATCTTGACCACGATATTCTTCCTGCCGATATTTCTGTATCACGATATTTAAAACTCAACATTTCCGTATGCTGACATTTTAAACACAATATTCTGTCTGTGCACCGACCCATTGACAGGCGAAATGCAAAAAAGGGCTAAGTATATAAAGGCATCTGAGAGGTATTCACTCCAGGGCCTTGAGAGGTATGCACTGGAGTAAATATCCCTCGGTGCACTTATTTGTCTAAGGGCACCAAGGGCATGCTAGTATGCACTGCAGAGCATTCCCATCAATGCATATGTAAGGCGAACAAGGGGAATCTACTGCACTACAGTGCATACTCCTCACCTCGCTACAGAATACCCCTCAAAGCCCTTACTTAAGCATGTAAGGGCACCGAGGTGAATGCACTGCTGTGTAGTGTTTGAAACAGGGCAGTTTTTGAATATAGTTTCACAAAATAACCATAACACTTAGCAGGCTAAGCAAAAGTATGTGTGTAGTTCGAGTAAAACCGGTTAGCACTAGCTATCCTTCCTGAGAAAGAAGACAGTGTTTGCATGGTTTTGAAGATTAGAGAGCACTCTACCTTCATTACTGATAACAGTGGGCTATTAATGCCTATATCAGCATCATCCCTAACATTTATCGTGAAGTTCAATCTTTAAAAAAGCACAGTTTTTGAGAAGCAGTAGGTTCCTAAATTAGCGACACAGGAAAGGCGTTCAGTAAAGTTGATGAATGGATCGAAAGTTTGGGTAGTGGTATGATCAAGTCGTTGCTAACCTCTGTAATTATTGTGTTAGTTTGTGCAATTGTCTTGTTTCTCTTGCTCAAATTCTATGAAATGGTTTTTATAATTGCCGGTATAAAGAGAAAAAAGGTTTGTCTAAGAGGAAGCGACATGACATAGAGATGGAGGATACTAGAGATAACGTTTACAATCAACTAAAGCTGTCCTAAAAATCAAATTGCAAGAAGCAGAAGGCATATAAACCCCTGATTTTAGTAGCTTTAATGAGACATTGTCCGATGCTACTAGGAGTGCTGCCTAAATTCTCATTTGCGTCTTAAAATGATTTTGATTTTGCACTTACTTTGTATGTCCAGTTTACTAAGAGCTTTCATGGCACTGGCTTATGCATTTATGATTTCTGTTGTCTTGACTCTTTGTAATAAATCTTTTACATTTTATTCTTGATATAGAACTCAATCATTGACTGGGCCCTTACTTAATCGACTGTATTTTTGTTGTGTTGGGAGGTGACTTATGTTGGGGACACATTGCCCCTTGAAATTGAGGTTTAACACCATCTCCAATTCATCACTCCATGGGAGTATAGCTGAGGTAATATTTTGGAGTGTACATTTATAGGGCTCCCCACTCCCACAGCACAATGGAACAAGACCTGATAATGTAACTTTGTTTAGGAATTTGTTAAGGAACATAATGAGAAGAAAGTGAACAGTTTGAGACATTGGAAAAATGAAGAGAAAATCAGAGAGCGTATTAAAGCTGAGAAAGAATTTAGGTTTTTAACTTCGCATCCAAGATTGAGAATGGAGCCAGAGATAAAAGAAGAACTGTGTATGGTGCATCGTAAACCTACAGGAGTTAGGTCAATAGAATCTATTGGTGAGATGGAGTGTGAAAGAAGTTATGTTGTTTGCTGCAATTTTCTGGTTAGTGAATTTTGAAAGTTTACTATTATGTGTGTGCTAAGACTGCTTTCAACCTACCTCATAATTGGGTGGGTTCCTGTCATCTGGCTTTAGTATTTCCTAGAGTTGATTATATGAATGAGTGGAATGATGCTGTTGGTTTGAAGACAGGAGGCATGGTTTTTGGCAAATAATATTAGATACATTAGGAATATGATTCCATCTATAGATGTGACTATGAATGATGTGATAAAAAGTAGATGATCTACACTTGTTGATAAGTTGGCATCTAATATAGCAGGAACACTAATCCAATTTAAACCTTATGATTACGCCAAATCGATTAGCACTAGAAGGAACGAGGTTGCAGGGTTTTGAAGGTTAGAGAATGTTCTGCCTACATTCATGATAACAATAGAGTTATTAATGCCTATACAGCAACATAACTAACATTTATCATGGAGACTGAGCTTTAAAAGAGCACGAAAGTTAGGAAGCAGTACGTTTCTGGGTTAGCTGTATAGGAAAGGGGTTTGATAAAGTTGATTAATGAATCAATCGTTTGGGAGGTGGTTTGATTGGCTTGTTGCTAACACCTGTAATTATTGTGCTGATTTGGGAGTTGTCTTTTTTCTATTGTTCAAATTCTCTGAAATGTATTGTATAATTGCGAGTGCAAGGAGAAAAGAGGTTTGTCTAAAAGGAAGCAACCTAACATTGAGATGGAGGATGACAGAGATCAAATTTATAATCAACTAAAGCTATTAGAAAAATAGAATCACAAGAAGCAGAAAGTCATGTGAACTGTGTAATGACATGTAGGTTAATTTCTTTTTTTTACTGATCATAGAGTTATCAGATGGAGGAGGTTGTTGAACTTTTTGTGCATTTTATATTTGTATGCATTATTAAAATGTGCAGGATAGGGATTTATTCTCCATTTTTTTGTCTACATATTGACATGGTGCTAATGCACTTGAAACACATTTGTTATGAAGTACTAATGTGAGTTTTTCTGGCTTATGTAAACTAGGCCTCCATTTAGACCTCAACACTGTCCTGTTAAAAATGGATTTATCCTTCTTCATGTACTCTGTTCATTATTTCTGCAGCACGAAGTGTACCAGTGCCATGTTTCATTGTTTCCATTCACGCTGTTCTTGCTGTTTTCAATAAAAACTTTCCAGCATGGTCACAATAATGCTTCTCTTCGCAAGGACCTTCCACTCACTCACTGTGTATTTCATTCATTCACAGCATCGTTCTGTGGTTCTTGTAACTGTAACTAGTTTGCCCTGCCATCTCTGGACGACATTAGCATATACCTGACAGAACCCATTATCATGTAGTAGGATAGTGGCAATATGAAATTTTTATAAAGCTGTGTTCTGATTTACGGGGGAGGAGGTGGGGGGGGGGGGTTCGCTCACCCCATGATGAGTCCGCAGAATTGTTTGCTTTCATTTGAACAATTCTGTATAGAAAACACTGATTTGTAAGCTTCATAGATACTTTATCCAATGCTACTAGGGATGCTGCCTGATTTCTCTTTGACTTTACTGCTCATTTAGGACTTAAAAATTATTTTGATTTTGCTCTTGCGTTGTATGTTCTGTTTACTGAGAGCCTTCATGGCATTGACCTAGAGGGGCAGATTTACAAGCCCCTTGCGCGTCTTTTACACCGCCGTTGCGCCATGGTGCGGGATATTTACAACGTGACGCATCTGGGAGATGCGTCACGTTGTAAAGCCCTGCGCCAGAAGGAGGTGTTCCTGTGCAGGGAGGTGCGTTCTGGCACAGGAACGCCTTCTAAAAGTGGTGAAGGACTGGACTTTTTAACAGTACCAGCGGTGCCAGGGAACAATACCTATAACCTTCATGGGATACCTGTTTCGGCGCACAAACTACAGAGACACGGGACACTTCCTTCGGCGTCAAAGATTCAAGCTTTATTTACTGCAGGGAACACAGAAGTCACAACAAGTACAACACGTGCAACTTGGGGAGACTGCTTCAAATTGGTTCTGTGGATCGCTCCTTTTATACAGAATTTACTCATAGGACAACATGGTACACAAAAGTTTACAACCTGGTTCCCATAATTATCCCCCAGAGGGGTCGCTTTGGTCACTTTGGTACACATAAGGTCCGGAACATAAGTGCGGAAACATTTGGCGGTTCCCAACTGTAAAAACCCATCTTCCCAACATTAGTGAATTCTAATCGGCAGTAAAACAGATTGAAATAGGGACAAGGACAGGTGCAGAGGAAGATGGAGACAGTGGGGGATTGAAAAGAGTGTAAAAGGGGAGGTATCGGGAAACACGAGATACAGGCATCAAAGGGACGTGCCTAATGAGATGCACGGCTGAGACAATAAACCGGACGGCAAGATGAGCCTCGAGCGGGGCCATCTGCCTTACAGTATCATCCCCCTCATCGTAAAAGATATTTACAAAGTACATGTGTCTTCCACAAATATCCTGAGAGTCCCAGGGTGACGAAGCGGACAGTGTCCGTTCGCTGGCTACTTGAGGGCAAGAGACAAAATGGATGCCGTATCTAAGATGGAACCCATGGGTACAGATGAAAAACCCGCATATCAAACGAACGGTTTAAGTTAGCACAGCGAGACTGCGCACACTTACTAAACTCGTCATTTGCGGTTCTTAGATACCAGACTCGACCATATTCGTGCGAGTCGAAAACATCACTTAAAATTGTCACGGAACCTCAGACGCTCCTTTTGCCCTCATGTAGGCAAGCACTAGTCGGAATCATATTCGATATTCATCAGACCCTCGAGATGTTGCTGTAGCATAGCTCTGTCCAACCGAGACCCTTTGGTAACAGGTGGCTGTCTCATACACGTTGTAGCACAGAGGCCACATAAGGCAGGACCGCACTGCACGCAAAGGCAACACGTGAACAGGAACACTACAACGACTCCAATGATCGTCAGAATCTTCCAACCCCAAGTCGACATCAGGCCCCAAAACCATCCAAGTAGCGTCCAATCCCCTACATCCACGTGTATGGATTCGGAGATCTTATGCAACTTCGAGATGGCTTGATAGACAGTCGGAGCGTTATCAGGAATGAAAATACAGCAGCTCGAATGGATCACCTTACATACCCCACCTCGATCTGCTAAGATCACATCTAAAACCATACGGTTTTGTAACGTCATAAGTCTATCCGCCTGAAGTTCTGTGGTGATATTACCAAGGGCACTGGCAGTAATATTAGCTGTCGATTCTACCACTCGAGTCAACTGTCTCAGGTTCCTACTATTAACCATAGGTCCCCAAAATGGGAGGAAACCCTTGAAAAAGTCTCCTGCCTCTTGACCGGCAGTATCCTCTTCGCTAATTACGCCTCTCACAACTCTAATTTTGTGATAATCTGCATCTACAGTAAATGTCGGAGGCAACAAGTTTGCGATAAAACATGAGCCCATGAAGTCAGAGGGCAACCATGCATACGCACGATCATGACAAATAAAGTATGTACCCTTGGCAGCCAAAAACACAGGGGATGAGACCATTGGCAAAATATAATTTTCAGTGCAAGCACTCTCTCCAAGTCGGGCTTTTGATCTACGGCCGCGACCTATTAAACAAAAATTGCCAGTGTGGGGTACGACCCATATCGGAGGCGAGCTTTTAAGCTGTTTTTCACCAGTGAACACACTATATTCGCCTCTACTTAGGACCCTATAGGCTTGTACCTCTTCTTCAGGGATAAGCGAGGGATCATAGATATCGCTATCTAAATCCTCTATTGCTATAGACAAAGGTTTTTGGTACGAGGTAGGACCAGAGTAGGGGGAACGTGGTTCTCGAATGGGGTGGAAACCCAGTGCGCTTTGAAACATTGTTTGAAATGCTCGAGCAGACCCTTGGGAGCTATACGGTAACACCAGATATGGAATTCCCTTATCCGTAGTATGCGGCATCAACCCACACACCCAACAATTAGTAGTGTTAACCACTAACTGATGCTGATGAAGGAGCTGAATAAAGGAATTGTTGCGGAATTCTGCACGTCTAGCCTGCTCGTGTTCAGGTAACATGTGAAAAGAATGAGGAGAAACAGTGGAGGTGAGTTTAAAGTCAGGGGTAGGAGTAGGTATGATAGAGGGCAAGAAGTAAGACATCGTGTAATATACTCCACCCGCCAATAACGCAGAAACAGTCACAAACAGTACGAATATTTGGAACACAAAACATTTGGTACGACTGAGTTGCTGCAGCTTGAATCTTTGTGCTTGAGCTCTTTCCAAGTCCATCAGCTTTGAAAATGCCATTCCCTATGACCGTCCGCAACGTTTCTTGACGCACTTCGTTCTGTGTAGCAATAGTCAATTCCTAGGAGTTCCCAGAAATCGACGGTCTTTAACCTAGCGTCAAGACCTACTAACCAGGAGGAAGTACACGCGCGGCCCTACGGCCTTTATTTCACAAATATATATATATAAAAAAATGTCTCTCAGCTGTGGAAACAAAAAGTGTAAGGAACGAAGCTCACTGAATATATACAAAATAATTACAATAGTATGAGTGTTCAAACTGATCATGGAAAACGGACAGAACGGGTTTTTTTTTATTAGTCTCTAGTGCTGGATCTCAAAAAATATCGGGTTTTCCCAGGACGTGTCTGTTCGTTAAACAAAAGATCCGTTGAAGGGACAACGCCCTGTTGATCAGCTAAATGTTCTGGTCTTGAGTCTTCTGATGACAAGTGTTCAATAATGCCTTTTTGCTGCACTGAGGATTCTCCGACAGGTTGTGCGTCGCTGAAAGGTACAAACGCCGGCAATCCTTCGGTTTCAGTTGATGCAATGCCTTTCCTTACCCACGAGTCTGCTGGCAACGGAATGGGGACTTTCTTGGTATGGGTGGCATGCACCCAATTTTTCCGCCCCTCGAGACGAACTGCAGTTCTCGTGGCAAGGAGGACCTGATAGGGTCCAGTGAACCTGGGATCCAAATTGTTCTTGCGCGAAAAATTCCGCGTTACCACCCAATCTCCGGGCTGGAGCTGGTGGCCTGGACCCTCCGTCTGTGTCGGCAATGCTTCGTGAACCTGTTGGTGAATTAACCTCAGTTTAGCAGTCAAGTCATGAAGATAATCGATCAACATTGGATACTCAAGATCACAAAAGGCACCCGGTCTAGGGACCCCCCAAACATTGGCAGGGCGACCGAACACTATTTCATAGGGACTGAGCCCTACTCGGGAGTGTACAGTTGCCCTTGTTGACAGCAATGCTAAGGGTAAAGCGTCAGGCCACGAAAGACCTGTCGTAGCCTGAATCTTTGCTAGTTTTAGTTTAAGGGTGCCATTGTACCCTTCAACCAAACCAGCTGACTGAGGATGATTGGCACTATGGAATTTCTGTACAATCCCTAACCCGCGACACACACTCTTCATCACGCTCCCAACAAACTCACTTCCGTTGTCTGACCACACAACCCGAGGCATTCCATAGCGGGAAAAATACTCTTTGAGTAACATTTTTGCCGTGGATAAAGCCGTATTATCCTTAAGGGGGTAGGCCTCAATCCACCTAGAAAATGCACACACCACAACCAGCACATACTTCAAATTATTACATCTCTCCATGTGGATAAAGTCCAACTGGATAACTTCGAAAGGGTACGCAGGAGGGGCAAAATGGCCAGGTGGAGTGGGAGTGCCCTTACCAGGATTGTGCATCAAACACACCATACAATTCTTAACCAAGCGTTCAGCACATTTCGTAATACCATCATTCTTCCACACAGGAAACAGCAATTTACAGATACCTTTTGCGCTAATATGTGCTAACCCATGTGCCATAGTCACAATAGCCAGCACATACGCATCAGGCAACATCCATCTTTTCTGTTCCGATAAGTCAGTCCAACAACCATTCGCATCCAACTTTCCCGTACTTTCTTTCCACTTCGCCTTTTCAGTCTCGGTGGCCTCATTCTGAATTGCTTTCACACTCTCGATAGTGTTCTCACACATACTTGATTCTGCAGGCCACCTAACCGAACTCGTCTCATACATTCGAGTGCTAAGGTTCCGGGCAGTCTCCTTAGCAGTCTCATCCGCAAACGCATTACCACGACCAACATCATCCGTCACCTTACGATGCGCACTACATTTAACAATTGCCACTTGCTTAGGCAACGTAAGTGCATCCAAAAGATCATTTACAAGCTGGCCATGTTGAATCTTCGTACCATGTGACGTAAGGAATCCTCTCTCTCTCCACAGTCGTCCAAAACTATGTGCCACACCAAACGCATACTGGCTATCTGTAAACACATTCACCCGTTTATCTTTAGACAACACACACGCTCTCGTCAAAGCAATTAACTCAGCAGCCTGAGCCGAATTCTGACTTAACCTTGCGCTTTCCACAATCGTTCTCAATGTAACTACAGCATATGCAGTTGTCACATCACCATTCGGTAACTTGAAACAAGAACCATCCACATACAAAGTACCATCGGGATCTGTCAATGGAGTATCTTTTAGGTCAATGCGACCCTTAGTTTCCTCTTCAGTTTTGAGATAGCAGTCATGTACTGCTTCATCACTTGATTCTGTGTCGATCGGCAGCAATGTTGCTGGATTCAACACATTACACCGTTTTATCCGTATATGACTGGCCAGCAACGTCAACTCATATCCAGACAATCTTGCGCTCGTCAGATGTTGAGTTTTCGTTCGGTTCAATAGAGTGTCGACTGCATGCGGAACCATTACCGTGAGCATATTATCCATGACTAGACCTGCGGACTGTCGAATGGACGCCGCAGCTGCCGCTGTTGCCCTTAAGCAACTTGGCAAGGCTCTTGCTACTGGGTCTAAAGTCGAAGAAAAATAGGCACATGGGCGTTGCTTACCACCAAAAGGTTGTGTCAAAACACTCAACGCGCAACCATCCCTCTCGTGAACGTATAGTGTAAATGGCTTACTGTAGTCAGGAGTGCCCAACACAGGAGCCGAACACAACGCATCACGCAATTCAGAAAAACTTTTCTGACATTCTTCAGACCAAGGTACTGGGGATGAAACGTCTTTGCATGTAAGGGCTATCAATGGTTTCGCCAACAATGAAAAATTTGGAATCCATTGTCTGCAGTAGGACGTAATACCTAAAAAGGCACGAACATCTCTTTGGGTTTTTGGCACAGTCATTCGGGAAATCGCTGCAATTCTCTCTGGGGTCAACCTTCTCCCTTCTTTTGACAATAAGTGACCTAGATAGGTAACTTCTTGACAACAATACTGTAGCTTTGAAGGCGATACCTTGTGGTGTAAGTCATGTAGATAGTACAACAATGATACTGTAGCCGTTTTGCAAATAGCTTCTGTATCAGCTGCCACTAAAAGATCATCCACGTATTGAATCAAAGCTGCACCCGTTGGTAATGCAAAGGCATCAAGCTGACCTTTAAGTGCTTGGCTGTAGATTGACGGACTCTCACAGTAGCCCTGTGGAGCGCGTTTTAGCCTAAAACTGCGACCTCCTAATGAGAATCCAAATAGGTCTCTGCTTTCCTCTGCAATTGGGATGCTAAAGAAAGCATTCTTTAGATCGATCACTGTGAACCAGGAGGCAGATGCCGGAATCATTGTTAATAAAGCTGTAATGTCAGGTACCACAGGAAATTGTGGAACTACTATTTTATTTACCTCTCTCAAATCTATTACAAAACGATATACAGGAGGTTTAGTTGGGTCAGTTCGTTTCAAAATTGGCAATACAGGACTATTACATACATTTCCACGAGTTTCTTCAACAACACCCTTTCCAATGAGATCATGAATGATTGCTAACAGCGCTCGTTCGCCCTCCAGAGAAATACGATATTGAGGTAAACGCGGTAATCGCGCATTTTGTTTCAATTGAATCACATAGGGTGGAATGTCTAACAGGCCCACGTCATTGGGACCTGTGGCCCATAGAGACGCAGGGAGGGAACTCAATTCCGGTGGGAATTTATCAACCGATAAATACATGGGAGAGATCACTCTCCGTCCCAATGTAAGTTCCACTCCTTCGGGGGAACAATACAATGTTGCATATAATCGTTTCAACAAATCCAGGCCCAAAAGATTTTCACCACAACCTGTAGATAGAATCAGTGGAGCGGTTAGCTCACGAGGTCCAATCATAAGAGGCAAAGGATTAGAGACTGGGTTACTAACAGGGGCGCCAGAGAATCCAACGGAAACATTCGTTAAGCCAGACAAAGGTGCGCCAGGGAGTTTTGAATGCATGATGGAACTTTTCGTCGCACCAGTGTCTAACAGAAAAGGCTCAACTACACTCGATGTAGCCACTGCAACGTAAGGCCCACTCTGATCGACCGGAACTGACACTACTCCCTCTCTTTGTCGTTGGCTGTCCTAGTAATGGTCATTTACAACAGTCTCGTGCTCTACGTAATAATCATCCACATTATACTGTGCAGATCGAACTGACCCCGCATTTCGCTGGTCAAAGTAATTATTTGCATCTGATTGATTTTGATAACGATCACTCTGATTGTGGAATGAACCACGACCTCTACCACGTGGTGCCTGTTGAGGACCACCACCACGGTTTCCACGTGTCGACACACCATTCAGGCGGTCCCGTAAGGCAAGACAATCATATTTTAGGTGTCCCTCTTTCCTACAATATGCGCACTGATTATACCCAAGTGAAGATCTGGAATCAAAGTTGTCAGAGCGCGGCTGTGTCCTATCGGGCTGTGCTCGTGGTCGATACTGCTGTTGCGAATCATTTTGGTTTGATCGTGGAGGGTATGCTTGCTGCAACAAAACCTTTGTTTTGAGTTCTTTCGTTTTCTTTTCTACACGATCACTTTCTTCCTTTTCCCTATTCTCATAATACTGAGCCGTTGCTAGTATTTGCGCAGGGGTTGAAACTGCCCACGCACTCTCTGAATTCTTCAATTTGTTGCTTAGTTCAGGCAGCAAATTTGACACGAATTTGTCAACGAATAACCGCTGGCCTCCCTCAGCGCCCATGTCCTGGCCGCTGTGGTCGACAAACGCTTCCTCAAACCTTGTAAAGAAATCTGAGACACTCTCGTCTTTCTTTTGCTTACAAGCTGATAACTTATCCCAGTTCACCTTCATCGCTGGCATGAGAGTTTTCATGAGCGTAATGATTTTCTGAGGCAAATCCAAAATCAGCTGTTCAGGCTTGGCCCCACCGACTTGTAATGCATCAGCTGCTAGCAGTGCAACCCAATCACCCCCTAATTCAACTGCGTGATCGGCTTGACGAATTTTAGCCCAAACTGGTTGCGGTACAACATTGCCAAACAACATGTCGATGTCGGCAATATTCATAATAGAAGCTTCTATCAGTTGTGATAACTCCTTATAATAACCAGCCGGATTTTTACGCGGATCGGGTAAGGATTGCTTCACTTGCAAAACTTCCGATCGTTTCCATGGAAGATGTATCCACACCCTTCGAAAATGCGGTAAAACCGCAGGGTTAGCTTGCGGATCTCCAGGCACCCACAGTGGCGGGACTTCTCTCATGGGATACTGACCAGGAACCGCTTTCCAGTTCTCAGTGGTATCATCTAATGATACCCGAGAATGTGCTGTGGATCTGAATGCTAATAAGCGTTCCACTGCACGTCGTACATCGTCTCCTATAATCATACCGTTCGAAAAGTGACTCTGAAGTTCAATTATGTCGGCCGGTACATCATCTACATCATCATTATACCATTCTTCTCTCAAAAAGTTACACATCTCCTCAAATACGAATCTCTGCGTAGGCTCATTAAACTGAGAAAACGTATCAAAGACTACACGTGGAGTGTAATTAGCAGGATGTCTTATCCACCTATGTGCCATTGTTACTAACGTCTCTTTCTCCCTACCACTAGGGATCTGACTCCGTCTCTGAGGAGTTTCAGATGAATCAGACGAAAATAACGGACCAGAAAGAGGTGAATAAAGAGTAGCAACAGAGTTAGGAACACGCTTACGAACAGAAGGAGAAAGAAAAACAGGGGCAACAACACTGGAGGTGAAGGAAGGCATAGTAGGAACGGACAAGGTAGTTGGAGTAGCAGAAACAACAGTCTGCGAAGGTACAGGTACAGGAGCAGTAGGAACAAGAACAGGTGGTGGAACAAACGTAGGGTTAACAGCGGGCTGGCCCGCAGCCGCTGGAGCAACAAGAGGAACAACAGGAGGAGCTATAGGAGGAGCTACAGGAGCAGTAGCACCCTGTACATAAGGAGGTGGTGATTTCATCAAGTATGATAACAAGGAATCCTCCTTCAAATCTTCTTCTTTCTTTTCTAGATTATTCGGTAAAACTGGGTAACATTTATCTATTTTCATGTGATGCAATCTAGTAGCGATTTCCATGTCTTTTTCTTCTTTGTCTTGTCTACATTCTTTTATAGCTTGCATTACAGGAACGAACTCTTGTTTTTGATTCTTTTTAAGTTGTTTGATTTCTTTCTGCTTGGCCTCTTTACGCCATATCCGAAAGGAATCAAACATAGCTGGCCTAGCTTTCTTTAAAAATAATTTAGCCTCAAGATTATCTAAAATCGAAAGTTCAAAAGTTCCATGTGGTGGCCATCTAAGATCACCGTCATTCTTTGTATAGCGGATCCAGTAATCATTATATATTATAGGACCCACCCCATGTCGACTATAAAGATCATGTATCGGAGTTCCAACTGGAGGTATCGGACACGAGTCCTCCAACCGGGAATCCATTGCGCAACATTTGAAAATACGAAACAAATCACTATGGCTAGGCATCGTGCACACTAACCTAGTATCAAACTTCAAGGATTACCGAAGCAATAAAACCTCGTGTAAGTCAAAACCCTCGGTTTTTGGCAATTGCAACTGTCAAATAATACTAAGGACCAATACTAAGAACCACAAATGCAATGGAACCATGCAATACAACAAAGCCTTAAGGCTATTACAAAGCTCGGAGAGCTAACCACAAAGCCTGAGGAGGCTATTACAAAGCTCAATGAGCTATTACCACAAAGCCTTAAAGGCTAACCACAAAGCTTTCAAAAAGCTAGAACAACCACTAAGGACTGGGAGCGACCCACAAATACTTAACTCAGAACTTCAATGGCGTCACCAGGAAGGCCCGTCTATCGTCTCGCTTGTACATAAGGTCTACGCCGGGCGTCGAAGACAGGTCGACAGTCAGGGCATCGGTCCGTTGCAGCCGTCAGGAGGCGGGAATCTTCGCAGGGAAAAACTTCGGGCCACTTATTTCGACAACAGGATCGATGAAGCGGGGTGCACCTTCCCTCGGAGATTTCACACGAAGTTCCTCACGATCATCAGGCTTTGGACCGGACCGGTACCGCTGAAGTCGCCCCACGTTGGGCGCCAACTGAAGGACTGGACTTTTTAACAGTACCAGCGGTGCCAGGGAACAACACCTATAACCTTCATGGGATACCTGTTTCGGCGCACAAACTACAGAGACACGGGACACTTCCTTCGGCGTCAAAGATTCAAGCTTTATTTACTGCAGGGAACACAGAAGTCACAACAAGTACAACACGTGCAACTTGGGGAGACTGCTTCAAATTGGTTCTGTGGATCGCTCCTTTTATACAGAATTTACTCATAGGACAACATGGTACACAAAAGTTTACAACCTGGTTCCCATAATTATCCCCCAGAGGGGTCGCTTTGGTCACTTTGGTACACATAAGGTCCGGAACATAAGTGCGGAAACATTTGGCGGTTCCCAACTGTAAAAACCCATCTTCCCAACATTAGTGAATTCTAATCGGCAGTAAAACAGATTGAAATAGGGACAAGGACAGGTGCAGAGGAAGATGGAGACAGTGGGGGATTGAAAAGAGTGTAAAAGGGGAGGTATCGGGAAACACGAGATACAGGCATCAAAGGGACGTGCCTAATGAGATGCACGGCTGAGACAATAAACCGGACGGCAAGATGAGCCTCGAGCGGGGCCATCTGCCTTACAGTATCATCCCCCTCATCGTAAAAGATATTTACAAAGTACATGTGTCTTCCACAAATATCCTGAGAGTCCCAGGGTGGCGAAGCGGACAGTGTCCGTTCGCTGGCTACTTGAGGGCAAGAGACAAAATGGATGCCGTATCTAAGATGGAACCCGTGGGTACAGATGAAAAACCCGCATATCAAACGAACGGTTTAAGTTAGCACAGCGAGACTGCGCACACTTACTAAACTCGTCATTTGCGGTTCTTAGATACCAGACTCGACCATATTCGTGCGAGTCGAAAACATCACTTAAAATTGTCACGGAACCTCAGTGGCTGAGTGAAATCTACAAGATTTCACTCAGTCGCTTTGGGGCCCATGCTGCGTCAAAACCCTGCACCTGCTTGAAGCAGGCGTAAGGATTGATGCAGCATTAACAAGATATGGCCCCCCAGGGCATTGCTGGAGCTGCGTCACGCTTGCGACGAAACTCCAACAATGCGTCAGTTTTACGGCACAGATGCGTGACGCATCTGTGCCGTTTTTGCCCCATGGTGCGCCACATTGTAAATGCGGCGCATCCATGGTGGCGGAGGCATGGCGCACAATAAGTGGCGCATCCCTGCTGATATGCAGGGATGCGCCACTTATTGTAAATATGCCCCAATGTATTTAAATTTATGATTTCTGTACCGACCTTTTTGAATGATTGAAATACATCTTTTGCATTGTATCCTTGATCTAAAACTCAGTCATAGAGTGGGCCCTTACGTAATGACAATATTTTTGATGTGTTGGGAGGTGCCTTATTTTGGGAACACATTGCCTCATGAAAATGACGTTTAACACTGTCTCTGATTCATCCTCCCATCGGCAAATAGTTGAGGTAAAATCTTGGAGTGTACATTTTTAGTGGTCTCCCTGCTTACAGCACGCTGGAACAATACCTGATAATGAAAATAGGACTGAAAACCCAGTGGTTTGAACTGATCAGTTTTCACAAGGTAGCGCTTTACAATTCAAATTAATACATAAATAAATGCAATATGCATGAGGTATGCTAAAGATCATAGAATAATAGGGCAGTGGTTAGGTAGGGTTAGAACACAATTAGGATCTAGTATAAGTTTGCAAGCTTGCATGCAGTTATGGGCATGTTTCAAAATCTTTTTTCCCATGACTGCTCACACTTTACTGACATCAATTTCCAACTTTGCAAATGTCTACTTTGCCTTTTTAGTAATTAATTTTTATTTCATTTGCTAGGCCTTTGTGGAAACTTCAACAGCGTGTCTTTGGATGACTTCCAGACAGTCAGTGGTGTAGTGGAAAACTCAGCATCAGCATTCGCAAACTCCTGGAAAACCATGTCTTTCTGCCCTGATGTGTATGGCAGCTTTGAAGACCCTTGTTTAGAAGGCAGTGACAAAGGTACCGGCCGAAATGTATTTCTGTGTCAACATCCTATTCCATTTTTTACCTCAAACATTGAAACGGTCAATCAAGTTTACATCTGGGTAGTTCTGCCCTGATTCACAATAATTCACTTTGTATATTTTATTTTGTCATATTTTTAAATATGTTTGTTGTTTATTTGAGATCAGTTCCAACATGTAGTCTAGACTATAGTAGCTGTCAGTGGACTATCGTCCATTCTGATAATACTGCACCATTACCTGCACTTCTAAGCCGTGCATCCCTCAATCTACGGCACTGCTTAGCCCCACCTCCCTCACCCGACAACATCACATGGTGCTTCTAACTTGTATTCGAATGGGAAGGGTTGTAAGTAATCTTCAACTACAGGATATACCTCCCACAGCACATCCTGCAGCAATAAATTGTCATCAGTCAGGCTGGCACTTTAATCAGCCTTCGCCAAGAGTGAAGTTCGTGACTGTGCCTGACCAGGTAGCTTTAGTATAATCTTTGATATTAAAGACCATTGCCACCTCATATAACCATAATTTCACTCAATCACCACACTACCATCCCCAAATACACCAGTATAACCTCACTGCAGAATTACTACAGGTCAGCACCAGCCCAACTACCATAAGTATACAGTCCCTCACTATACTCTACACCTTCTGTGTAATATATGTGAGGCCAACCCCTGCCGCACATAGCCAAAGGCCATGTGCACCGGTGGATTAGCCGCAGGGCCAGGCCTGTGGACAGGTCCTGTGCCCTGCTACATGTTGAAGGCCGCAGTGGGACCCCCAGGGCACCTGTGGGCTGAGCCGGCTCCCTGCATGGTGCAAGAATCAGCATTTCACCCACCCGGAAGTAGCAGCCGTGTATGCTGCTCCCTCTGGGCAGGAGCAGTATGGTTTCTGTTTCCCTGCTCATATCAATCAAGGCAGGGAAACAGAACTCAAGCCCGCTCCTAGCCATTGGGAGCATTTTTAAACTCCCATAGTCCGAGAGCAGACAGTATTTTCTCCTGTTTGGCATGAGTTTTAAATATGCTCACGCCAGACAGGAGCAAATACGTTTCTCTGCCTGTGTTAGTCCCCAGGGCTTAAGTAGTCTCAGGAAGAGGGGCTGCACCTCATCCCTTTTTTTAAAAAACAGTCTTGGGATGTGATCCCCTGGACCTTCACAGGCTTGTTAAGGTTGGCAACGCGGCCCCCTCCCCTTTTCTACAAAGTCAGTGCCAGGGGATGAGATTCTCAGACCATCGTTGACTCATGAAGAGGGGCGTGAGCCCAACACCCTTAGATATACCTGGCCCTTGGGGATGTAGCACCCGGGCCCTAAATAGGCTGAGGATAGGAGCCCCTATTACGCCCCTCCCTCTGCATATGTTTGAAAATTGCAGTCAGGAATTCATTTTTATTTTTTGCCGCGGTCCTGTGAGACTCCCTCACGATCACAGCAAAAGTTGCCATTTGCTTGTTAATTTTAGTCCCATCCCAAAGCGGGTCCTTCTGGGTCCCCTCATGGGGCCTAGGGGTCTAGGGTATCCCTACCCCTCTTATATCATATTTTTTAGTCTACAGAATAGGGACTATGGGCCTCATTATGGTAGCAGACGGTGGGGCCCGACCACAATTGCTTTGATCAGGAGATCGCTAACCGAGTATGCGGTGGTCTGACCATCACATTTTGATATGACCACCATGTTTACACTCAGAAAGTGCTCCATACCACTGCTGCTTGTTCTGTGGCCAAGTAAAAGGGCTGAAGCACAAGCCGTTGTGGTATGGAGCACCTCCAGCACCTCCATGCACCATGTTGTGCTTGGTACACAGTGCATGGAGGTGAGTGGGGGCACTACATGCGCCCCAAGGGCCACATTACAGTGACCCTATTCCGTTACAGACAGCTTTTTCATTGTAGTCTCCCTGACATGAAAAGGCTGCCCGATATGGTAATCTCATTGGCGGTGCCTGCCTCCACATCGCCACCGTTCTGGAATACTATTCCAACCGTTGCCCCATCAGGATCATCGATCCTAGCGAAGGCAGTCGTCTTACCCCCGACTGATGAGGGTTCGACCACTGAGATTGCAATCCGGCAGTTGAAATCAGGGTCTAAGTCTCAGACTCCTGTAATGGCTTCCAGCAAAACAATGTGCATGTTGCTAGCAACCAATCAGAGAGCTCTCTCCTGTGGGTGTGTTACTCCCGCGGTAGGAAGATGATCCAAGGGAAAAACAGGCTCCCTGGGCCAATCAGAATGTTCTATTTTTGAATTAGTTCTCCCATGAGACTTTTACAAGACTCTTGAGGACCCAGCCCTCTAGATATACAAATATTTTTTAACCGTTGTTTTTCACACACTGTTGAACAGATGTACACCAAATCATAAAAAGCACAATCTGCAGACCAAGACCTAGCTTCCTGCGAAATTTTATGTCATTTAATTCAGCAGTTTTTGTGGCAGCATTCCTTGAAGAAGCCTATTGAAAATGCATGGGGAAATTTGCTTTTGGGACCCCACTTTTTTCCCTTCGCCTGAAAGTACCAGTAGGTAGTTATAGTTAGGACTAACTTTCCATAGGAAAAGCGTTTTTTGATTTGCCTATAACTTTGGCGCCGTTTGATGGATCCACACGAAAATTTCAAAACTAATGGGACACTCACTTCAGCTGTTGTGTTCTAAGTTAAGGGGTGATCCTTAAACCGGGGGGTGAGAAGAATGGGGGGTCCCAAAACTCTTTTTCTCCATGTTAATTACCATAGGATTTAGACACGGCTACAGCCCGAACTGCTGAACGAAATTACACCAAATTTTGCAGAAAGCTAGCTCTTGGATCAGAAAGCACTCTTCTTGTTAAATGGTGTAAATCCTTTAAGTAAGACCTGAGAATTGTAAAGATTTCTCAGATTTGAAACTGTGGCCATGGTGGATCCACGAACCCTCCCAATATCATGCCTGAGAGCTGATTGGCAGCCTACACTTCAAACCAGGAAGTGTTGACAGCCATCTTGTGACTCAGTTGAACTGAGTCACAAGAAGAAAGGTTAAAAAAATAAGAAAATGGGGCAAGGTAGAAACACCCTGACCCCCTTCTGTCAGGGCTTCAGGGTGTCCCACACGGACACCCAGGGCATAAATAAAGCTTTTAAAACAAATATTTTAACAGAATTCATGATGGATCCATGAATCCAGCTGAAAATAAAAATTAAAAAAGTGTTGGATTCCAGAACGTCTCAGCATGCCTGATCCTTGACATCTCCTGCCGCAGCCACATCACACCCCACCTGAAAGACCTGCACTGGCTCCCCATCAACAAGAGGATAACCTTCAAGCTCCTCACCCACGCATTGGTGGTGTGGGGATCCTTGGTAAGGGAGAGGATCAGCTGGGTGTCATCAGCATAGGAGATAATGTTGAGGTCGTGCCGACGGGCAACATGGGCGAGCGGTGCCATGTAGATATTAAACAGAGTTGGGCTGAGGGATGTGCCCTGAGGTACGCCGCAGATGATCCTGGTGGCTTCGGAGCGGAAGGGGGGAAGGCGGACGCTCTGTGTTCTGCCGGAGAGGAAGGAGGTGGTCCAATCCAGGGCCTTCTCTTGGATCCCGGCGTTGCGGAGACGTGTTTGTAGTGTGTGGTGGCAGATCGTGTCCAAGGCGGTTGACAAGTCCAGGAGGATGAGGGCCGCCTATTCACCATTGTCCAGCAGTTACTTGATTTAAACGGTGGCAGCGATGAGGGCAGTCTCGGTGCTGTAGTTGCTGTGGAACCTGGATTGGGAAGGGTCCAGGATGTTGTTCTCCTTGAGGTAGCGGGTCAGTTGTTCGTTGACGGTCTTGTCGATGACCTTTGCCGGGAAAGGGAGCAGGGAGATGGGCCCGAAGTTCTTGAGGTCATTGGGGTCTGCCTTGGATTTCTTGAGTAAGGCGGTAATCTCGGCGTGCTTCCAGCTCTCCAGGAAGGTTGATGTCTCGAAGGAGGTGTTGATGACTTTCCAGAGATGGGGTGCGATGGATGTGCTGGCTTTGTTGAAGATGTGATGTGGGCATGGGTCTGACGGAGATCCAGAGTGGATGGTGTTCATGATTTTGATGGTGTTGTCATTGTTGGTGTTGGTCTAGGAGAGCAGGCGGTTGGTGCGGATGGTGGTCAT
Source organism: Lissotriton helveticus (assembly GCF_964261635.1). Taxonomy (NCBI): domain Eukaryota; kingdom Metazoa; phylum Chordata; class Amphibia; order Caudata; family Salamandridae; genus Lissotriton; species Lissotriton helveticus. Next base: position 1,845,242,783 of record NC_136061.1, on the reverse strand, counting down.
GAGGGCGGAGGTCTCAGTGGTGTCGGGGCGGTCATGGTGTTGAAGCTGTCATGGAGGTCTGCGATCTTGCGGTGGAAGAAGGTGGCCAGCTAGTCGCACAGGTCTTGCGAGGGTGGAACGTTGTTGGTGTTGGAGCTGGGGTTGGAGAGTTCCTTCAGGATGTTGAAGAACTCTTTGCTGTTGTGTACGTTGTTGTCTAGGTGTTTTTTGAAGGAGGCCCTTTTGGCGGATCTGATGAGGTGATGGTGTCTGCGGGTGGCATTCTTGTGGGATGCGTGGCTGTCCGGTGTTTGTTCACGGAGCCAGATCTTCTCCAGCTTTCGGGAGGTCTCCTTGGAGGCCCGGAGGTCTTCAGTGAAACAGCTGGCTTTATTTTTGGTGTGACAGTTGGAGGGTTTCTTGATCGGGGCGAAGGTGTTGGCGCAGTCGTTGATCCACTGAGGTTGCGGGCGGTGGTGTCGGGTTCAGTGGTCTCAGCGGGTGGGCTCTGGGCAAGAGTGGTGGCTAGCTGGTCTTCAGTGACTTTGCTCCAGCAGCGGCGAGGCATCTGTTGGGTGCGGTGGATTTCTTGAAGGTGAAGTGGATGCAGCGATGACCGGTCTAGTGGAGTTCGGTGGTGTGGTTGAAGGAGACATGGGGGCTTGCAGAGAATTTGGGGTCAAGTGTGTGACCCGCGGAGTGGGTGGGTGTTGTGACGAGTTGTGACGAGTTGTCTGAGTCCGATTTTGGCGAGGTTGTCAGGGTGGTGGAGTTTGTGTCTTTGTTGTTCTCGTGGTGGAAGTTCAGGTCCCCGAGGCTGATGTAGTCTGTGGAGGCGAGGGCGTGTGTACTGATGAAGTCAGCGATGGAGTCGCTGAACTGTGTGCAGGTGTTTGGCTGTGCAGAATGTGTCATCGGTGCTGATCGAGACTCTGAGAGTGTTCCTGTGGACGATGGTGATTCCTGTTCAGTTGGTGTGGTCCCTGTGGGTGATCTTGTAGCTGTTAGGGATGGCCATGGCAATGTCTGGTGCCGAGTAGGGGTTCATCTAGGTCTTGTCAGGTTGAGTCGAGTAGGTCCAAGAGTACAACGGCGTGTTTGCGGGCGGAGCAGGTGTTGAATAGAATGCATCTGAGGTGGTTGCATTCTTTCATAGTGGGTGGATTGGTGGATCGGATGCTGATGAAGCTGCAGTTCCAGCAGGAGAAGGGTCCTTGGGTGTGCTTCGGGCGGTCAGGAAGCAGGTGTGTGATCGTCCGGTGTTGAGTGCGTGGAGGGTTCTGGCATCGTAGCGGTGTCAGGCCTTGTGGCGTTCCCTGGGTCCAGGGGTCCTGGTGCTGGGCGCGGTCCTGGCTCTGGGCGCGGACCAGGCGTGGTCGGGTGCAGACGGGCTTGCCTTAGGCGCGCCTTGGAGGCCGCTGCGCGGTCTCCATATGAGGGGATGTGGGAGGGAGGAGCAACTGGGAGGCAGGAGAGTGGTGGCGGATGGGATTGCAAGGGGGCGGGGCCGCAGGGACACAGCAGCGGGAAAAAGTGGACGGGGGCCGCGGAAGGACTGGGCACAGGAAGGAAAAACAAGTTTAGGCAAGAAAACAAATACAGGCACGGAGGAATAAAAACAAGTCTGGGCTACTTTGCCGTTAGCACTACTGGGCAGGGCGTCACTTTTTAAAATGGTGGCCCTCCCACGCTTCCTCTACGCACTACATAATACCCCTTTCCCTATTCCACAGGCCTACTTCAGAGCAATTAACGCAGAGGTCACAACGCTACTCTGGGACGGAAAAACACCTCGTATAGCGTTCCAAAAACGTATTAGGGGGTGGTACGATGGCGGGATTGCACTGCCAGATGTCCAGGCATATTATTGGGCTTCCCAGATGGTCGCGATTAATCAATGGCTGCACGTCCCACAGGATGACCCAGCGTTAAGACTTGATAGGCATCTACTAGAACCTGCGGGGGTAATGAGTGCCCTATACAACAAGAAGAAAAGACACACACTCACAGGTCTGACACTACACACAGTACGTATATGGTTCCAGGCTCAGGAAGCACTTGGCTGGGAAGGCGTAATCACGAAGGCTATGCTGCTGTGGGACACCAAAAAGCTGGGGTTGCTGGGAAATACAAAGGGGTTCAGTCATTGGGACTCCATAGGAATCTCAACAGTCGGTGACTTATGGAGGAGGAGAGGGGTGGTCACCCTTGCTCACCTACAGGCCACGTATGGTCTGGTGGAAACTGAGAGATTCAGATACATGCAGATTACACACGCACTACAGGCCCTGATACCGCCAGACACGGATCCGGAGGACTCCTCCCCACTGGAGGATAGACTCCTCACAGAACACCTCCAGAAAAAAAGCGATATCACTGATCTACAAGAAAATAGTTAACAATAAAGCAGACCCCAGAGAGACCATGAAGGTCAAATAGGAAAGAGAGGTGAGTGAGATTGACGAGGCAGACTGGAGGGAGGCGCTAGCTTCCCCTAGGGAGGCTGTAATTCCTTCAAGGCTCAGGCTAGTGCAGCTGAAAATACTACACTGTACCTATTATACCAGGACCATTTTACACAAAATAGGTAGGGCGGATTCACCACTCTGCCTTAGGGGATGTGGGCAGCCTGGTTCCTTCTACCATACTATTTGGAGCTGCCCCGTGATTGTGGGGTATTGGATGGCAATCATGAGGACACTTTCACAGGTTACACAAATCACCGTACTGCCTAGTCCAAGATGTTGCCTCCTCAATATTTGGGACCCAACGGACTTAAACCGGACAACCCAAGATTGGGTGACGTTGGGAATGACAATAGCAAAAAGGAATGTTGCACAACGATGGGCTCCAGAACTAGCCCCACTCTTACTCAGTGGTGTAGGGATATGGACTTGGCAATTGTGGCAGAAAGATCAGTATATATATATAGAGGATGCCCCAAAAAATGGGAAAAGGTATGGGGAAAATGGAACGCATACAGAGGCGATATCTGTGAACCCCCTCAATCTGAAGGCTCTGACTCAGGTGACAGTGGTTGATTGTAGTATGATATATGGCTCCCCTAACAGGCCTGTATGTGGGGAGGGTGAAAGGAGAGGGGTGAGAGTGGGCGGGCTAGTATATACGAGTGTAGTAGATATGATTATTTCGATAATTGTGATTTTACCAACAATGAATATCATACTATCATTAGAATGCTCTGCAAAATGTCTAAAAAAAATTGTAAAAAAACAACAAAAAAAAAACAAGTCTGGGCAAGAAAGCAAGTACAGGCACAGGGGAATAAAAACAAGTCTGGGCAAGAAAGCAAGTACAGGCACAGGAGAAAAATACAAGATTAGGCAAAAACAATGCAGGCGGAGCCGTGCAGCAGCATGGGGAGCTACCTGCCTGCGAGCAGGGTCAGAGGTCACTCCATTCACCGCTGCGCGGCCTCCATATGAGGGGATTTGGGAGGGAAGAGCAGCTAGGAGGCGGGAGCGGGACGGTGAATGGGATTGCAGGGGGCAGGGCCGCCGGGATGCAGCGGCGGGAAAAATGGGCAGGGGCCGCGGGAGAACTGCGCACAGAAAGGAAAAACAAGTTTAGGCAAGAAAACAAGTACAGGCACAGAGGAATAAAAACAAGTCTGGGCAAAAAAGCAAGTACAAGCACAAGGGAATAAAAACAAGTCTGGGCAAGAAAGCAAGTACAGGCACAGGGGAATAAAAACAAGTCTGGGCAAAAAAGCAAGTACAGGCACAGGGGAATAAAAACAAGTCTGGGCAAGAGAGCAAGTTAGGCAGAGGGGAAAAGCAAGTCTGAGCAAGTAAGCAAGTACAGGCATGGGAAAAAATAAGTCTGGGCAAGAAAGCAAGTTAGGCACAGCGGAAAAATACAAGATTAGGCAAAAGCAATGCAGGCAGAGCCATGCAGCAGCGTGGGGAGTGACCTGCCTGTAAGCATGGGTCTTATCCCATTGGATTGCTGTGCTGGCCCATCCTCCATGACTTCTGGCTGCACCCCTCCTGCAGTAATCCATGTCGGGTTTTGTGCTGGATTTTGTGCCTCATGCTGCAAGAGCAAACACAGTGTGAAAACCTGGTGGTGTCCTACACAATACTGGCTACGGATGAACACGCTGATCCGGCAGGTAAAACTTGAGGCAGTGATTGTATGTCCATCCCAAGTCACCTTGACGCAGTGAGAGACTGCTTCCCCCTTGGGGGATGAAGTCCACTTGTGTCCTGAGGTCCTCAGGACACAAGAGGACCTCATCGCCCCACCAGCAGTGTGCCAAGAGGCACGTTTGCAGAGTGGTATAAAAAGGGGAGTTGCCTCCGACCACCTCTCAGCAATCCAGCTGTGTGGCAGTTACTGGAGCTATGTGTTGGGCTAGTTCGCCCCCAGGAACCCTTAGTATTCAAGGGGACTTAATTCCCCAACTTAGAACGCGCTAGGGGGTGCGTTTGCAGAGTCATGCAGGGAGGAGGGCCTCCGGCGAGTTGCTGGTTTCTTTTTTCTTTTTCATAATTTGTTATTAGGCCCATCCCCCTTGACTGACCTTTCTTTTTTTTACAGTTGTTTATTTTTAATTAATGGGGAGGGGGGCGTGTGGCCCCCCTCCCGACCCACTTTTGGGCCCTGGAACCCCATCCCCCGAGACCTGCCTTTATCGTTGGTGACCGTGGCGGGAGCCCCAATGCTCCCTCGGTCCCAGCTTTTGCACAGGGGGAGCTGCTGACATGCAGCTCCCCTTGTGCAAAAGCAATCTGGTTTGCTTTTTGGAAGCAAGAGCAGGTTTTCTGCTCTCACTTCCAAAAATGCAAAGCAGGGTTTGCATATGACTCCCACCCTGCCATAGAAAACAGCAATGTGCCAGGGGTGGGCACCCCGGGACATTGCAGTAGCTGGCCCTGGGGGGTGGTGGTCCCCAGGGCCATAAAGGGCTCCACAAGGGGGAGTGTGCGGTCCCCCCCAAAATGTATATAGCCCCAGGGAGGCTATATATCAAAGCTCCAAGGTTCCCACCTGTTGGAGACGCACTCTGACATCCACTGCAGCAACCTTCATAAGGTAAAAGCCGGATCGGCGAGCGGATCCAGTTTACAGCATGCCTGTCGATTCATGCCGGACGCATTTCGTGCTCATTGCACTCTTCAGCGGCACACACACACACACACATATATATATATATTTAAAAAAAAAAAAAAAATATATATATATATATATATATATATATATATATATATATATATATATATATATATATATATATATATATATATATATATATATATATATATAGATGCTAGAAATCATCAGTTGTTTTGCCAAAAACACCAAACTAAAATACTTGTGTGAACCGCAGATTACACATCAGTCACTGAGTTGTCTCTGATCCTTCAATTCCCCAGTTTGAGGGCAGGCCAGCTATGCAAAACAATAACCTATGAAAGTTGCCATGCTGCTGGCCTGCACTTTCCTGCTGGTGGGTCCCAGGAGATGGTAATGCTCATGCCAACATAAACACCCAAAAACTTTCCTTCAATAAGAAACAGCTGGGAACTCGTAGATGCTAGAAATCATCTGTTTATTGTGCATAAAACACCAGACTGAAAATGCATTTATTCTTGTGAACAATAGATTATAAATTAGTCTCCGAGGCTCCAAATAAAATTGTCACTATGTCTTCTCAGCAATATGCACTGTGCCTTAAGTTGGAATGACTTTAAATCCAATGTGAAATGGTACGCCGATGTGAGACTCATCACCACTGCTCCTTGGCTATGCCCAGCTCTGAACAGTAGTTTGATATTTCAAGAGAGTGAGCTTCTCGCAGGGTAAAAATTCTATCACAGAGTCTTCCAACTTAGTTTCCACTCCTGCCACAGCCACTGGCTCATCTCCGATCCTTCATTTCTCCCAAGAGATGCAATTTTAAGTGCAAAATACAAAACACAAATGGCTGATGCGTTTCGGCGTGATGCCTACTACTGAGCCTGTTAAACCATCATGGTGTTTGATACACTATTATATGGTCCTTTCCCCATTGTGTTGCCCCATGAAACACTAGAGCGTTACATTTTCATCAATCATCTCCGTTCAGTTCCCATTGGAGTCCACTCCAGTCCCATCTGTCACTGTTTGTTCTAGCAGCATAGTTTGTTTCAAGGTTATATGATCCCACACTGTTGACATTTACAGAGATAATTTTTGAATCAGCATGATGGCCTAATTTTTAAATCAATAAATTTAGCATTTTCGCATTATTCATGTTATTCCATGTCCATGCCATTTCATTGTTATATTATCATACATGATAAAGCGACTAATGCTGTTCTTTTAAGTATATTACACATAATGTTTCAAGCATATTGCATAGGCCCCAGCATGATCTTTTAAATATGAGATGTCTTTTCATATCAATTAATACTTAATAAGTATTGCACATTTTCTCCCAAATAAAGTGTGGTTATTCAGACCCATCCACTGTAATGTGGAGTAGTGGGACATTTCCACTCAAACATGTTACATGTACTCAAACGAATACACTGCAAATTAACCGTATTAACTTTTCTGGAAGATCCCTCGCAGGTGTTAAACATTCTCTTCCATGCATATTGCTTGTACCCAAGTCATTACATATGATTACAAGACCTTGAATTCTATCGTCCTTTATAAACATTCAAAAGTAAAGACAATCCTTAATGAAAATTCATGCATGTTTTTGATCAATTCTTACCCACACGTCCTTTGTTCACATAAAGTTAAGTTGCATGGGCTTTATGCAGTAATATGGGCAATGATGTGCATGCCCATATCATCATTTATAATTTATCCTATGATTTGATAAGGTGACATGTGCTTGATATGGTCTTGGGTAAAAGATAAAGTGTTGTATGCTCAGAGCAATTATATGGGTGATGGTGTCCATGCCTTAAATAGGATATGAGGAAACATGGTTATTCCTATTATCTGATAAAGTGACATGTGCTTAATGTATTCATGTGCAATGGAGTCCAATTCCATGTCCAATTGCAAAAGACAATGTCATTAGCTGTTTGAGGGACATATGATTGGTGAATTTATTCAGGCAAGGGTGGATATGCCCAGAATGTGTGGTTAGGGGTCCTACACTCTATGCCAATGTATATGTGACATGTAGACATGTGCTTAGTATGTTTATAGTAAACAATTCTAGTGTCTTGATGTGTGGGATCATATCCAGTATTGATGGATATCTTTCATATAAAGGTGTTTTATTTTGGAGCAGCTAGAGACATTTATTCATGAAGGGTAAGGTATTGCATATTAACATCGCTAACATTGGTTATGCATTAAACTTGTATCATCGGGTGACTGTCCACAAAATAAAACAAATATGCACTATGCTTCTCACAATCATACAGATAAGAAATGTAAGTGTGAAGTAACATAGTTAAATATAAAGAAGACCACTATAACCATAGTTCTTTCTGTGAAAATCGGAGACTGCTGTGTTAAATGGAGCTATTGCATGTGCAACATGCCCATGCCGAATTACAGATGTACATGCAGCTCTGCATCCATGTTATGGCCCCAGGGGGTTTCTGTGCCCTGTGTGGGAATCAGTCTGGGCTCTTCTCAGTTCTTTTTTCCTATCACCCCCTCGAGCATTCATCTTCACATGTTTTATTCCATTAAATCTAAAACCAGCCAGTGATCAATCATAATGTTTTTCAATGTGACAGGCTTTAGGATAACTCTTATCTCTATTCTTTATGGCTCACATATGTTGCAGCATCCTAATCCTCAATCGGTTGATTGTGCTTCCGATGTAAATTTTTTTACAATCACATCTCAATGCATATACTACAAAAGCAGCATCACATTTGATATGGTATAGTGACAATGCGGCCCTCGTATGTTTGGTATGATGTTTGCTTAAAACTATGCTGACAGACTGTACAAGATATGCATCTTATGAAACCATTCATTTTGTTTAATAACTAATTCCTTCCTTTTCCAGGATTATAAAATCTTTGTGTAAGGATTCCTCCAAATATCTTGTTTTTTAGATGTGATGCAGGGACCTTTACCAATGACTTCCTTGAGGGGTTCATCCTTTTCTAGTGTATGCTAACATTTTTGTAAAAGTTTCCTAATGCTGGCTTGGGTGGGATCAAATTCCAGAAAAAGTATTTTCACCCTACAGTCTTTCCTAGTTGGCTCAGTGTTCTGTTGGTATAGTAGTTCTCTTGTCTTTTTGTCAACGTTTTCTTTAGCAATTTTCAATACTTTGGACGGGTAACCTCGATAGTCGGACCCTTCAATTATTTTAAATATCTAATTTTCACATTAATCCCCCGATGAGCAAATTCTTTTGCCCCTCAACATAAGGCCACATGGAATATAACATGTTAGTACTAAAGGGTGGCCGCTGTTGCCATAGAAGACTGAGTTTGTTTCTGTTGCTTTTTTGTGTTTTTTCAATATTAATTCATTATTTTTAATGTCCAGTTCTATATCCAAAAAACCACAGTGGACCTGGCTGATTGTAGTTGTCAGTTGGATGTTCACTTCATTGAGATTACATTTCCTATGAACCTCTATAATTCCGATGTTTCTTCTTTCCAGTGATATGACAGATCATCAATGAATCATGTCCATCACACAACATTCTTCATCTTTCTCTAAGGATACAACTCCTCTACTCCGAACACTATGAGAATGAAATGCACCTTGGTGGAATAAACACAAGATTAGGGAGTAAAGCTGCAGAATCAGGAGGGGACAAAAGTGAGAAAGTCAACCAAGCCATTCAATCATGAGCAAGGGGCTGACATAAAGCCTACTCTCTGTATATGTTCAGCATTGATAATAATAGTTCTTGTCAGCAAACAGCTAAGGCTGCCTGTAGCCAAAACCTCAAAACGGACTCTCTGTTTCATTTGTGATTACAAAGGTTCTTATTTGAATTATTTTATTCACTCAAAAAGGACATTTATTTTATCTTATAAAAGACAACCCAAAAAATGAAACAATCCTTTTCTGGCTCAAATTATTAACATTTTATGTTTCCTGGAGTTTTTGAGAAACATTCATGTTAACAAAACCATATTGGTAATGCTCAACTTGAGGATGTTGTGTAACGTATTTTATAATGATTTAAATTGTTTTCTAATTAAATAATTATGGCACATGTTGAGTTTGCTTTGCTAATCTTTAGAAACAACAGTAAAACAGTAAAATGAATACATTAAATTATCCTAAAGTCAGAATAAAGTTCATGCACATTTTCTGTAAAAGGAAAGCAGTTGGAGTTGTGACTATGTGGAGGAGCATTTACCTTTGAGAACTAGTCATGTTGCCCAACTGGTTGCATAAATTCAACATATTTAATTCCTCATTCACAGAGAATTTGCTGTAATTTACTAATGCAGAATTCCAGGCTTACTCTTTAATTCCAAAAGAAAGTCAGGAGTGCAACCAGAATAAATCACAGCTATCCATATCAAACGTCTATGAATCTGGCCGTTGAAGTTTTCTGTTGTGGTAGCAGGTATTTCTCAATTGAGGTGGCTGTCTTGAACACAGGAGAAGCCACGTAAAGGGTGAATATTCATAAAGTAATTTAATGGCAATAGTGGATAGAGGAATTTCCTTCACCTATTGTGAGGACTGTAAATGCACACTCAAAGTGGTGGCACTTTTTCAGTGTCCCCTCAACAGGCCCTACCATCTTTCTAGGCTGTTTCCCAGTATGCATGGAGTGGCTGGCTTGGAGCCAGTTACTAAAAAGAGTTGTGGGATAAAACTGTGAATATTCTGAAGCTAGTGAGCAAATGGTAGCAATGGATGTTGAGAAGTAGATTGTCTTTGAGGGAAGGGGCTTTTAAAATAAAATGTTTGTTGTCTCTTCATATGTATTTGCCATGATCAGGATGAACTGATTAGCAGATCACAAGTATATCGATGTTTTTTAGAATTGTGAATTTTTGCAGAACACTTTGGGTTTCATTGTACTAAATATGAGTGGTTGAATTAGGAAACTCTGAATTTGATCTAAGATATGACTAAGTGGCAATCAAATTTCTATAGTACAGGACATTTGTGGCAGTCAGTTTTTTTCTAGATCCCTGATAAAGTTGTGGTAGTATTCTGCATTTTTATAAGCTAATGGGAGCAATCTATATTGCCTAATTTGTAGCTGACTCTTCTTAATACAGTATAGATGGCAGGTAGGTTGCAGGAGAGACTGGATTTAGAAAAACTCTGCAATAGGGACAAGTTCAAGAAGAGTGTTATGCTAAGGTGAACATTGAGGTAAGCCCCAAAATCTTTGATGGAGGAGGTTTAAAAAGGTGTAGCGAATGGGTGCAGGGTGTCAGATTGAATGATTGGTGTTTTCTGAAGATCATGATGTTGAATTAGAACTGAATATGAAATTATTTTATCCCACCTACTTTGTTACGAGCACTGTTTGTTAACTGGTTCCAGGAAGTGTTTCTGCAGCCAATCAATGAGACTGATACATGTTGCCCTAGGACTGGAAACTCATACTCAGACTTTTAAGAACTGGAACATATTCATGGTCAAAAACCTTGGGAGGCTGTATGTAGTTAGTTTCCAGGATGAAGGTATCAATTTTGTGAGTTTTTTTTTGCTGAGACACAAGGAGAAGCAATCCAATGTCTGCTGGTGGCTACTTTAACAGCCCATCATTTTTCAAATAAGATGAGGTGAGGGAGGATGAGCATGCACTGGGAGATACATGTTTTTTTAAAATAATTTTGTTTTTGTAACTTACAGATGTACAGTGTAACATCGCATTTGAATGACAATCAACGTATCATTTACATTCTTTAAGGGTTCACCTACTATCGGCTTCCAATACAGGCATTTCTCATTAGATACATATCTCTCAAGTAAAATTTCTATCATCAGGCAGTTCCTGTCCCTTTCTACATCACACTCCTCGAATATCGAATTACATTTAACATGTAATCAGATCCCTTTATATTCCCCCCACCTAACCCATACTTTTCTCCCACTTCGTATGGCATCCCCTGCTTTGATAAACCACCTTCTCTGCAGCTCTACACAGGCCCGGACTGGCCCCTGCGGGCACCGGGTGGGGGCCGGTTTAGGGCCCCTGGGGGCCATTTTTGTTACAGGGCTGTTTATGCAGCATAGCTGCAAAATCGGCCCTGCAACAAAATCGGCCGAAAACCGGCCCCGGCAAAGTGCTCAGACCTCCCCCCGGGGCCGGCCGAGCACTTTGCCGGGGCCGTTTTTGGTTCTCAGTCCGGCCCTGGCTCTACACCAGGCAAGGTCTTTTTTCCAGTCGGTGACTCCCCCCCCCCCCCCAGCTCCTTGCTATGTCTCTTTTTGCTATTACAGCTGCTAATGACAGTCACTGCTTGGTGTATTTTGACCATTTTTCTTCTTCATCACACATCAAATAAGCCATCCTGCATCTAAAGGGATTAGCTGTCCCATTACTGCAGTCATCACGTGTGCAACTTGGCTCCAATATCTATATAGAACCGGGCAGCACCACAACATATGAAACAAGATACCTGCTCACTGCACCCACTCACATATTTGCCTGAGTCGCCTATGCCCATGCGGAGTAGCTTCATCCGAGTCATGTAAGATCTATTTAGGATTTGAAGTTGTATGAGGCCAAATCTCGCTCTTATGGCTACTTTTCTAGGGTTCTAAATGGCTTCCTCCCAATCATCGTCCTCCAGGATCCCTCCCATGCCTCCCAAAGTTTCTTAAGTTGGAAGGGGTGTTATTCCTGATCTTTTTATATATGAGGGAAGTGATTTGTTATTATTTAATATAACAAATGGCGACGATCTGGATCTGGACACCTCAGGCCACCGCATAGTTTTATCTTTCGACATTTACTGTAGATTTCGGCAAGCAGAGACAACGTGAGGATCAGAAACGGAGGGATTTTTTTCTCTGTTGGACATTGGCATGACGTGTTGAGAAGCTTATGAAAGCATCGCTGGGTGAGCGCAATGATTCATTTAATATTTTAAGCATTTTACCGTGTCACATAGCTGTTGTTCTTACTGTTTTAAAAGACGACAGTCTAACGGGAGATTTGGAACCAGCTGGCTGTGCACCGCTCTTGACTTGCTTCTGAAGCCACGTCATTATCCACCTAATTCTCTTAGAATTGTTCCTTGCGTGAGACGTTCAGTACGAACGTGGCGTGTCACATGACACGCAGAGGCCATCTTGGATTGGGAATGCCTAGTCGATTCTCGGAAAGTGTTTGAGGAATTTACATCCGATTTCGACAGTTGAGAGGAGATTTTAAATTGTTCTTCTCTTCTTTTGCTGATTAAAGTACTGCTTTTCGTTTTTCAGAGCTTTGGGATTTGAATCTACATTCATTTATTTATGTTATTACAGAGACAGTAATTACAACTATATTAGTGGTGAAGAAAGGACAGTGTTTTAACTAAAGTCCCACTGAACAATTCCACTATATACACCTATTTCAATCTTCTTATTGGATTAACTTTGGCATTATTTTTTTATTTTTTTTTACTATTTTTGTCTAAATTCATAACATGAGTCAACAAACTTTCTCCTTGAGCAACCCCCAGGATTTTTGGTCAAAAGGTTCGGAACCTGATTTAAAATGGTTAGAGTGGAAAGACTATTTTCTAAATTACATTGAAACTGTGGACTCAGCTGGTAAAATGTCATCTGAACAAAAGAAGCTCATTTTGTTGCATTCCTTATGCCCACAAGGACTAAAATGTTACAACCAAATGAACAAACCTTTGTTGGTGGTGGTGACAGTAATGTCTTCAGTGATGATAAATACTTCGCCACTAAGGTTTGTATTGGAATCACACGGTACACATTTTTTCACAGGAAGCAGTTAAAAAACGAATCTGTGGATGACTATATAAGTGAGTTATGAAAAATGGGTAATGATTGTGCGTTTGGTGGGTTATTGGAAGATTTAATTCGTGATCTGGTGGTCATGCATGCCAATAATCCAGCCATTAAAGAACGTCTATGGATGAATGGTGATACCTGTCTCGATGACATTCTTGCTTTAGTCCGTCAGGCAGAAACTTCTAGTAGATGTGCTAATGCTCTGAAATCTGATAATGTAAACAAAGAAATAGTTGGCAAAATTAATTCCAGTACAAGAAAGAGTGGTAATTTCAAACAAAAAAGTGACAAGAAAGAGTGGTAATTTCAAACAAAAAAGTGATACATGGGTCAAATCCAAGGTAAGCAGTAAACCTCCCAAATGTTACAGATGTTGAAGTTTGGAACATTTAGCATTTGCTAAATCGAGTCCTGCTAGGAAAAGCAAATGTGGTGCATCTGGATTATATGGCCATTGCACTAAAGCATGTAGGAGAAATACAAAAATTGTGAAATGAGTTCAAGGGGACACGGATTCGGATGACAACTCTAGTAGTAATGATGAACAAGTCTCTGAATGTTCGATTGCTTTAAAAAAAAAACTTCTTCTCAACATTAGAGATGGATGTTTGTTAATTGACAATAAACCTGAGTGTTGGGTTCACATAGGTGGAGTGCGTGTGAAGGTATACGCAGATTCTGGTTCACCATATACTATTGTCAATGAAGATGTTTGGGAAAAGACTTTTATTGACAAGGTTGGTTCAAAACTATTTCCTCTAGATATTGACCCAGAAGGTTATGGTGGTGAGAAAATTGACATAATTGGTTTCAGATGGTTTAAATTTTAATTTAAGAACCGTAAATCTTATGGCAAGTTGTATATTTCCAAGAAAGGACCATCGGTTTTAGGATGGAGAGATCAGGGAGAGTTACACATAATTCTTGACCCCAACTCTGTGGAATAGGTACTTGTAATGGACAAAGGCACCAAAACTGGTGAGGAACTTTTAAAGAAATTTCCTTCTGTGTTTCAAAAACAAATTGGGAAATTAAAAGTTTTTGAGCACAAGATAATTTTAAAAGATCATGCTGTGCCAAAAATCCATAAGGTCAGAAACGTCCCCATTGCTTTAAGGAAAGATGTAGCTTCTGAACTTGATAGACTAGTATCTTCTGATATAATTGAACCAATCAAAGCCTCAGCTTGGGTTTCTTCCTTAGTTGTTGTCAAACGTAGCAATGAAAAATTGAGATTATGTGTAGATCTGCGCCATTTGAATGAAAATATTGTGGTGGATCAATTTCCGTTACCCAAAATAAACAAAATGTTGGCTTTACTAGATGGCGCTAAATGGTTCACCACAATAGATTTATTGGCTGCATACCACCAGATCCCTTTGATCAAAGATAGCAAACAGTACACTGCTTTCATAACACCACAGGGTTTTTTTCAATTTAAAAGGATGCCCTTCGGCCTGGCATGCGCTGCGGCTGTTTTTCAGCGCTTAATGCACAAGATATTCTGCAACATAAAAAATACCAAATTTTTTCAGGATGATATCCTTATTTTTGGGAAACATAAATCTGAACACGATAAAACCCTGGAGAAGGTATTGAGCATTTTAGAATCAAAAGGTTTAACAATTGAATTTTCTAAATGCACTTTTAACCAGTGATCATATTACGTACCTAGGTCACGTTATTGATCGTGATGGAATTAGACTTAAGCCTAATCTTATTGACGCCATTAAATGTGCTTCACCTCCAACTGGGAAAGATGATGTAAGATCATTCATAGGTTTAGCTGAGTTTTGTTCCAAATACATTCCAAACTTTGCGGCTAGGACGTACAACAAAAGGCAACTTTTAAAAAACAAAAACAAATTTGTTTGGTCACCTGAGTGTGAACAAGATTTTGAAGATATAAAAAATTGCATTACAAAAATAGCATCTTTGAAGAGTTTTGATCCTGAAGCACAGACCATAATCACTACTGATGCCAGGATTAAAGACCTGGGTGCAGTCTTGTCTCAAATTGGTATAGATGAGGAAGAACATATTGTGGCATATGCATCTAGGTCATTATCACCCACTGAGGAAAAGTACTCAACTATTGAGAAAGAGACCTTAGCATGTGTATAGGCCGTTAATCATTTCCAAGCATTTGTGTGGGGTAGGCAATTTGCATTACGCTGTGATCATAGACCGTTACTTAAGGTTTTAACAACTGAAGGAACAATAAACACTTCTACTAGAGTTGCCAGACTTGCTATTAGGTTACACGATTTTTGCTACAGGATGGAGTATCTACCTGGAAAGAAAAACAGTATAGCTGACTTTCTTTCTAGAATGCCTAAAAAATTAGAGAAGAGTGAAGATGAGATTTGGAATTTTTTTCAGATTGCCTATGTACATGACTTAGATGGTGCTGGTATCATGAAAGAGAAGTGGTATGATGAGTACCTTAAAGATCATGAATTGTCACAAGTGAAATCACATATTGCACTGTCCTGGCCAAGAAAAGTAGACAATCACCATCCATTAAAGTCTTTTTGGGAAGTCAGGTTTGATCTTAGTGTTCAAGGTGAAAACATTTGGCGGGGCGAAAGAGTTATACCTCCCAAAACGTTACGTTCATCTATTATTGCTTTATGTCACGAAGGACATTTTGGCATTGTCCGCTCAAAACGCACGGTGAAAATTTGTTTTGGTGCCCCGGAAGGGACGCTGAAATAGAAGCATATGGGAGAGGATGTAAATCTTGCCAAACTGCAGATAAGTCCCTTTTTACTTTTAAACCTCCTTTGGGCACCATGGATGGACCTAGTTCGCCTTGGGAACACACTGCTATTGACATTATGGGTCCAATTGGTAATGATCAAAAGTACATATTGGTGTTAATGGATCTATTTTCCAGATGGCATTTTGACAAAATTGGTAACAAAGCTGATACAGATACTGTTCTGCAATTTCTTGATAAGTTATTTACCACTTAAGGTATTCCTTCTGTTTTATTAAGTGATAACAGTGTTCAATTCTTGTCATATTAAGCCAAAGAATATTTCAAGAGGTTAGGTATTAGACACAAAACTACTGCCTTATATAACCCAAACAGTAATGGCATGGTTGAGCGCTTTAACCGTGTTATTAAAAATACTATTCAGATGTCTGCTAAAAGTAATGATTGGGAAACTTAAGTTTTGAGAATGGTTTGGGCTTACAGAACTTCTATATGTGAAGCCACTGGTTACCCACCTTTTGTTCTTATGCGAGGAAGGAATCCCAGAACCAAATTTACTCCTGGTTGGCTGTTTAGTCAAATGTAGTGAATTGGTCAGAAGATTTAGTTAAGGGAAGAAGTGATGCTGCCCATGTTAAGAGTAAAGATTGGTATGATAGTAAACATGGTGTAAAAAATGTCAGCATTGATGTGGGACAATGGGTAAGAGTAAAAACAAGCATTTGCAATGCAATAGGTCTCGCATTTGCGAGAGTTTGAGCTATTGGCATTGTAAATGATAATGCCATTTGTTTATATGTTGGTTTCAAAACAGATAGAAAAGGCATTGTCATTAACAATGCCAATAGCTTAAACTTTCGCAAATGCAAGACCTATTGGCTGTGCCAATGCTTGTTCTTTACTGTGGCTACGTATGGCAGAAGTCAGCAACTGCTGACACCAGTGCTTGATAGAGACAGCTGTGCCCTAGTACAATGGCACTGTAGTCAGCCTGGTCTTTGTCTATTTTCTTATATTTTCATAAGTTAGCCTGGGACGCATGCAACACCCAACATGTTATACCGTTTACACAGGAAACAACAAAATGTACCCAGCTACATTCCTTATCATGTCACTGTTTCTAGGTTGCCCAGGTTACTCTGAAATTGGCAACAAAGGCAAAGCTGGACTTGCGATAAACTGTAACTCACAGTGGCACACAAAACGGCAAATGCAGCAATGACATTTCACATATAAGCACATTTCAAACACTGAAATGTCACACAAGCAAACGGGAAACTAGGCGGCTATGGAAGAAAGAGTTTAGACAGGTGGAGGAAGGAGCGGGAAGGAAGATAGGGAAGAGGAGGGAAGAGGAGGAAGGGAGAGGGTAGATAGAGGAGGGAAGCGGAGGAAGGGAGAGGGTAGATAGATGGAGGACTCAAGAGATAAGCGGAGACTGGAAATGGTGGAGGAGGCAAACGAGAGAAAAAGAATTGCAGAAAACGTGACAATGGGAGAGTTGAGACACGCTGATGCAGTGTAAAGGGAAAACATTTGCAAGGAGAGGTGGAATTTTTTACGGGCGTCAGAAGCAAAATTAAAGACGCTGCGAGGCAAAGAGAGAAAGGGACGCGGGACAGATAGAGAAAAGAAGAAACTGTAAAAAAAGGAAAGAGGAGCGCAAGCAACGCAGCAAACTGAACAAGAGCGGCCGGGAAACTGAAAGTATGGCCGGCCAGCCATGAATAATTAGGGGAGGAGAAGCCGCAGAGTGCATGCTGGTAGAAGCCCTTTGATGTGGTGGCGACCGTGAAAAAATGCAATTAGGAGGGAGGGAGGGAGGCTGATGCGCGTGCTTGTTTGGTCACGTGATTCACGTGAACTCGAAGAAAACCGCACAGAAAAAGCCATAGTTTGATGAGTATTTTGACCACTAGAATTCTCTCCTTTTCCATTCCTGCGGAATGGGAAAAGACAAGACCTAAAAATAGGTAAAACTGCTAAAGAAGACAGTCGTTTTTATGAACCCATGCAGGTTGTGGACATTTTAAACAATGCTGTACGTCTCACTGATGGAAGGGTGATGAACCTTAAAAGAGTTGCAAAACGTTCAGCACCTTTAGAATCCCCTAACAAATCTTCTTATTTATATGATTTTGATGATTTGTTATGCAATAATTCTTCTAACGTCAATTCTCAAGAGGTTGTTTTGGATAATTCCAGTATCGCTGTTCCACATCAGGAGTTACTACTCAAGATGATTCGAATGTTTCTTTTAGAAACTCTCAACGTGAAAAAAGACCTCCAGTATGGTTGGCAGATTATATTTCTGAAAGTTTTCCATTGTAATATGATTTTGTATGTTGTATTCATTTCCTTTTGCAGATTTTTATTTTTCTTGTGTTCCTCATATATTGTTTTAAAAAAAAAAGGATGGGGATGATATGTATCCTGTTTATTTTTTTTATTTTTTTATTTATGGTATTCCGAAGGGGATGTGTTATGTTGTGTAGTTATGTATCTGTACCTTTAATATTTATTGCATGCACGCGTTCCATAGAATATGGAACGCAAGGTTATGTGTTCTCTGTGAGGCCTCAGATGAGAAGCCAGCTGCCATACAGGCTGCGTACCTGCTTGCATATACAAGAATAAACCTTATTTCAATCTACATTCAAGCGTGGATCTTTAATATAACACTCTGTCCCTTCCAGACATCCCCAGATATTCTATACCCATCAGGGCCCACGCACATAATCGCTTCAGCCCCCGTACCTCACTTTCAGCATCACTATTCCATAGGGGTGTACGCTTCGTTTGTTTGACTTCCCATACCAGGAACTTGGTCACTTCCCTCCAGACTCTGACAGTTGCTCGTGTGTGTTTTGGTAAACATTTTGTGAGTTCTTTACTCTATAGCCATTTAGGAATACTTTATGTCCCATTGTCTGATGATCTGACCGGTATGCCTGTTCCTCTCTACCCGCGAATACCCAACCATTGAGCGAGACCAGTTTTGCGGCCCAGTAATATTTCCGAATGTCTGGGACTGCTATGCCTCCTTTGTACACTCCCCTTTGCAGTTTATGCAGTGCTATTCTGGAGTGTCTTCCGTCCCATAGAAGCTGCCTCACTTCACAATCTATTTTACAAAAAAGTTTAGCTGGTATCTTGTATGGCGTTTTTTGCAGGACATATAGTAGGCGTGGCAGTGCCCTCATTTTAAGGAGGGCTGCTCTTCCTAGTAGTGAAAGTGGCAACTTTCTCCAGTGTACAACATCTTGCTGTAGTATATGTAACTGAGGGAATAGGCTATCATTTAAAAAGTCAGCCTCATTTTATGATTTTACAATACCCAAGTATTTGAATTTGTCCCTGATCAATATCATACTTCAGCTGGATGGCATAATTTGTGCATTTCCTGCTAAAATGAATGCAAGGGAATTATTCCAGTTTATCTGTTAGGCTGAGTAGCTACTGAACAGCTGGAATATGTGGAGTGTGCGGTGGATTGTCGATTGGGGTTTTGTAGCATATAGGAGTATGTCATGTGCGTATAATGAGGTTGTTTCCGCCGATACTCACTCCACCATTATTCTTCTTATTAATGTTTCCCTTCAGACCCATGCCTCTAAGGGTCACATGTAGGACCCCATATAAGTGCTGTAGATTCAGTCTGGTTCTCTGCTGCAGCATAAACCATGATTAATCAGGTTGAACTAGTACCGTTATTACTTTAGCCAATCTAGTCGCCAAGACCTTCTCAATATTTTCCCTCCAATCCAATAATGAGATTAGTTGATAGGAGGAGCACTCTTCGAGTGGTTTGCCCTGCTTTGGGATCACCACTATTGTGGCTAGTCTTTGGTCTGCTGGTAGTTTGCCCTGCTCCAGCAAGTCATTGAAAATGTTCAGCATGTGCGGGGCCACTTTTGTTGCCAGTACTTTGTATCGTTCTATCCGCAGTCCGTTGGGGCCAGGTGCCTTACATTACTGCAATGCACTGATCACTCCACATGTCTGTGGTTATGTCTGTGTTTAGGTCTCCACATTCCCACGGGTTATTGTGGGGAGGTTTGCATCTTTTTGGAATTTTATACAGTCTATTTTAGTTCTGGATGAGGAGGATTGATATATCTGCTCATAGTATTCCGTGAATGCTTCCGCTATGGCCTCATTTGTCGCACGTGTCACCCTCAGGGTTCTGAGCTCGAGTATTCAACTTTGCACCTTGTCCCTTTGTCCAGCAATACCATCAATTTGGGGGCCTTGTCCCCTACACCATATAGTTTCCTCTGTGTTGCTCTAGCATATCCCTTCACTTTTTCTTCTGCAATATCTTGCAGCTCCTACTGCTTAATACGGATTAAGTGCGTAGTCTGTGGGTTAGATTCTCCAGAGTCAGCCACAGACTCCAGCTGGGCTAATTCCCACTCTAGACTAAGTTTCGCATTGGAAATTCCACTCTTTACTCTGTCCTCCTACCAAGGTCTCTATGTGTCCCCTTATTACAGTCTTGTAGGCTTCACATAATGTACCTGGCAAGTCTACTGTTCCCTGGTTGTCCTGAAAGTAGTGTGTGGTCCATTCTCGAATTTTGCCTTGCATATCTTTATCTCTGAGTAGCCATGGATCTATATGGTGTGGTAGGGTATTCATTCTAACAGGTCTTAGCATTCACACCTCAACTGGTGAGTGGTCCGATATACCCCTTGCCTTATGTATTTCCCCTCAGAAACTGCCCGCCGTGTCAGAGTGTGTCATTGTATAGTCTATTCGGGAGTGTCCCCAGTGTGGTGCTGAAAAAATGGTATATATGGCTTATTTAGCGGATTATGTTTCCACCTCAGGTCTACTAGTCGGAGGGCTTCTGCAAATGCCTTCAGTGGCTCCATTCCCCCCTCCCTTTTGGAGCTCGGAAGTCTATCTTTGGAGGGGTCCCTCGCAGAGTTTAGGTCTTCTCCCTGCACCAAAACCCTAGTTGCCGATTTCCGCCAGTACGTACGCATTCTATGCAGTACGTACACCGAACACAGGTTGAGGACCCGAACCTCCCATACTTCCAGGAGGGCCACATATCGGCCTAGTCGATCCTGCTATGTCCCACGTGGTGTGAAGGGTAGTGTCGTTTTGAGTAGTATTCGCACTCCCCGTGATCCGGTGGTGCCAATTGATACCCAAATCTGTCTAGGAATTTACAAGTGTTGCCCATCAGGTGCATTTCTTGCAACATAACTATGTCTGGGGTATGCCACAGAATGTATTGCATCACTATTGTCCACTTCATTTTATTTCCTAGTCCATTGACATTCCATGCCATAATCATCAGGTCTCGTCTTGCAGGGCCTACTACAGTGGGTAGTGTTAGAGGATGCATCTCAGAACTCCATGTGGTCATCTGATTTGTCTATTGGGATTCATGTCTCAGCTGTTGTTACTGGCTTGAATGTGTAGTGAAGTACGATACCAAACTCCGCTCCTTCTCAATTTTGTCTCCCTTTGTGTTTTGGATCTGTATATGTTATTCCTTAAAATAAACACATTAATTGTAATCTCCAAACCGTAAAACTCCCCCTTCTCCGCTGCCCCGCACGGTGGGCCTACAACCTCCCACCCCCAATTTGCAGAGTGCCTGTCGCCCTATAGCTAAACTGTCAAGCATCATGTGGATGTAAACCATAAACATGGCCACTTGTGCGCCGCCCTCGATCCACTCTATTAGGACCACTAATCTCACGTTACTGAGTACAGAAATAAGACTCTTGTGGCCACCCTCACTCCAAGTTCCCGGAGCACAATGAAAAACAAAAAATATAATTTAAAGGCATTTTATTATCTATATCTTGTTTTGTAGTCTGATCATATTTCAAATGCCCTTTGTTTTCCCAAGAGTTCTCCCCCACTTCTTCAGTCCTCTGGGATGGTTGGGGACTTTCTTAGTTGAGATGACTATTGACCAGCCTCCGCTGATGCTATCACCACTTTGTGTGCCTCGCTACCTCTGCCTATCCTTGTTCCTCTTGGCTTTCTCACTGTTCGCCATCCGTCGAGCCGAACCCAAGCCTCCTCAGGGTTAGTGAATCTCCACACCTTATTTTCTGCCGTTACTCGGAGCGTTGACGGAAAAAGCGAGGAATATTTAATCTCTTTCATTCCCAGGAATTTCTTTACTTCCTGGAAAGTTCGCCTAGCTTGTTTCACCTTTGCAGTAAAGTCCGGAAAGAAGGTGATAACTGCATTTTCTACCCTGTGAGGTGGAGCACTGCTGCCTGCTTGTAGGATCACATCTCTGTCTCGGACTTTGAAAATACAGGCAATTATGGGTCTTGTGGGGGGGGGGCAGTTATTGGATGGATGCCTGAAACTCTATGGGCACTTTCCACCCAAAAATATTTAGACAGTCTCCTTGGTTGGAGTGATTTCAGTATGAGGTCCTCCACGAATAGGTCCACCTCTGATCCCGCCGTCCTCTCAGGGACCCCTATGATATTGACATTGTTACAGTAGGATCACCCTTCTTGGTCTTCTAGCTTGGCTCCCAGCACTGTTGAGACAGCGGTAAGGTCCTACACTTTTTCCTGCAGTGTCTTTGTAGCCACTGTCATACAGGTTGTAGTCTCCTCTATTTCCTTCACTCAGGTGCCTAGGTTTCTCAGATCTGCCCTTATTAATGAGACATCCGTAGTTACGGTATCAATCTTCCCCACGAGGTCTGAGCATACTCCTTGTAGCGCTGTCATGATATCCTTCAGGATGTAGTCCACAACCTCTGCTGGGGGTTGCATGTTGCAGGTTGGAGTCCACTCCTGTTGCATGTTTGGCCACCATCTTTCTCAGTTGATTATACCTATTTAGTTGTCTTTGATGCCCGCTGCTGGTACCTTTGTTTCCTGCCATGCTGCTATGTTGTGGTCTCACCGGTTCCTTCTCTGCAAGTCTTTGTGGGTTTGTTTGTAGGGGTGGTGGTGGGGCTTATCCCCCTAAGGACCGAGGCAGTACTCAACGTTGCCTGCCCAGGCACACTCGTGCTCCTGGCGGCCTGCCTGGGTTCCAACCCGTGGTCCCTGATCACACCCACTCCTTCACCCATCCTGGTGCTCAAGCCCTCAGGTTGTAGTGTTTATTTGCACCTCCTGGCTGTTCTAGTTGGCTCCCCCGATTCCTCAATGGTCTGTGGGTTCCCCCCTGGTTCTTGAGGAGAACTACCTTGTGTTCAGAAGGGAGGAGAGGGATTCCTGACCATTAAGTACTTGCCCTCAGGGTGGAGTCCTCTTGGGCCATGTTATTCTGTACTCCTTGGCCCCTTACCTGGCCCTACCACCGCACTGTCTTCACAGCAGTTACTGCAGCCCCTCGAGTCCTGTCTGTGATCCTTTCCTTCACGCGGGCTTGTCTCTAGCCCACCACTTCTCTGTCCAACTAAGGAGCCAGTATGGTGTCTCCACTTCTATACTCTGGTGTCCGCCCGCACTGCCCTGAACACAGCAGACCCATGGCAAATGCACACAGGCTGGATCCCGGTCTCCGTCTACTGGCTGCGCCACCCGGCTGCCATTCTTCACTAATCCACTCTGGGCTGCGTTTACCGTTCACTGTTGCCGGCCTCGCCGGCTGGCTGATGTTGCACGTTGGTGGAGGTCCTCACTAGAGACCACAGTTTCCCAGGCCATAGCACACCGTATCTCTTTCTTCGATATGACGAGTTGGAATCTATCCCACTCGCTGTCTCTAGCTGTCCAGTGTCAAAAGACTTTCATACCTACGTTCTGGTGTCTTAGAGTCAGATAATTGCCAGATTTTTAGGGGACTTACAGGGTCGGCTCGGCAGAGCCTACTTAAGTTGCAGCCATCTTGTTTTGCGGCAAGCCACACCCCTGATAGGTCAAGATGTCTTCCCATATTGGATTTGAAGCCATATTGGCTACGTTGTCATCACACACTGGAATATGTGGTAGGTATATTTCCATGAGAAGCTGCCATCTTCTCAGTAGGTAAAAGCCAAATCAATAAACCTCCTTGCTGGATAAAAGCTTCAGCGAACTAAAGAAGCCGGCAATCATGAATCCCACCAGTGGAATTGTAGTGGAGTGAAGAGTCAGGATCAGAAAGTGCATGGAGCCAAGAAAAAAGCAAACTGACACACCTTTGTTGTGGTTTACTTCCCAACTAGATTGAACCCATTTTATAGTGATAGAACAGGAAAAGAAGCTTACATCAAAACACCACATGATAGGAAACATAATGGATTGGGAGAATCCTGAAGAATCCAAAGGTGAAATATGGAAAAGAAAAAGAAAAGACTGCTCGACTAACTGCAGAGCAACCTTAAGAGTAGGGGTGGGCAGAACTTGCAGACTTTCACTTTGCAAAATTCCACAAAGTTACATAAAAAAAGGGTTAGATTCTGTGGAATTTTGTCAATGGGCCAAAAATATGCATGTCGCGCTGTTCATGCTATAATTTTGCATCAATAGCACGAGCAGCGCTGAAAAAGGAGCACGAACAACACCATGCAGTGTACAAGGCCATGCGGCCATTCGTGTTGATTCAGACAGAATATCGAGTTGGAAATATCGTGACACAGAAATTTTGACAGCAAGAATGTTGTGGTCAAGAATATCGAATCTAAGGTAAGAAATATTGTTTTAAAAAATATAGCCATCATTAATATCATTTGAAAAATATAGTTATTTAAAATATCGATTTTTTAATTAGTGGTATGTAATTTAGTTTATATTTTAAATGTACATGATGTCTGTTTTTTTTACATTTGTTTTACATTTTTTGTAGTTATCAATGTTATTTTAATTTAATTTAGCATTTTTAACTCTGTATTGGGTTCTGGGTTTATAGGGGAATAGGGTGGGAAGTAATTTTAATTATAATTCGTTAATGATTATTTTTTTATTTATTAATATTTATTTAATTGAGATTTTATACTGTTAATTATAGCCGGTATATTATTTGTAATTAATAAATAATTGGTTGTTAATTAATATTAAATGATTGATTGGTAATTATGTTAATTGTGTAATGTTTTTAGATGCAAGTTGTGGGATTTATACGGGTTAAGGGTGGGGAGTAAATTAATTTAACTTACTTTATAATTAGTTGTGAAATACTATTAGGTTTTTAATTGTAAGTATATTTTATTTGTGTAATACATTTTTACAGTTTAGTTTTAGTTGTGTGTTGTGGGGATTATGGGGTAAAGTGTAAGAAGTTAATTATTTTGATGAGCTTTAATTTATTTTTATTAATAATATTTCTTTAATTGGTAGTTATTTATGTTAATTATGGAAGTAGATTGTTTTTAAAATTCAGCTGTGTTTTGTAAATTGTGTGGTGTTATAGGGTAGGAAATAAAAATAAATTAAATGTATGTAATAATTAATGTTCTTGTTTCTAAATAATTTCTAATTAAAAATATTTATTTGTTTGAAAATTATGTCTTATTTTATTATTTGTAAAATTTGTAGGTATTTATAATATGTGTTTAACATTATAATATATTTTTTAAATTCTTAATATTAACTCTTTGTATTTAAATTTTGTAAATGTTTATATGTTTTTTATTTATTTAGCATTTTAAATATGCATGTTTGTTTTTAATTTAGAACTGAGTGGAGTGAGAATATTAATTGTTTCCCTTCTGCAATCTAACACTTTCCCTGCGGAGACACTCCTTGGAGTGGGAATAGTAAATTTTATCCCGCCACTATCAAACACTTTCCCTGCTGTTGCACTCTACGCTATCCCTACTGTTGCACTAACTGGAGTGGGAGTAGTCATTTTAACCCTTCCGCTATCCAACACTTTCCCTACTCTTGCACTTATTGGAGTGGGAATAGTAAATTTTATTTCGTCACTATCCAACACTTTCCCTACTGATGCACTCACTGGAGTAGGAATTGTAATTTTTACCCCTCCGCTATCCAACACTTTTTCTACTGTTACACTCACTGGAGTGGGAATAGTAATTTGCACCTCTCTGTTAGCCAACCTTTCCCTACTGTTTTACTTACTCGAGTGGGAATAGTCATTTTTACCCCTCCGCTATCCAACACTTTTCCTACAGTTGCACTGACTGGAGTGGGAATAGGAAGGAATTTTTACCTCTCCACTATCCAACACTTTCCCTACTGTTACACTAACTGGAGTGGTAAAGATTTTTAAATAGTTTAATGTTTTAATTTATAACAGAATGTTTTTTTATTAGATTTTATATTATTGGTACACATACATCTCTATATATATATATATATATATATATATATATATATATATATATATATATATATATATATATATTCACTGAAAAAACCATAGGTTTGACACCAGTTATAGTTAGCTGGAAATTTTACTGATATAAAACCAATGAAATTCCACGTTATAGTTAGTTGGACTCACTATAACTTGCGTGTGTAATGCACTGCTGTTGACGTCACATATTACATCACTCATGACATCACTGATGACACCATCCAGTGAATGTGTGTCTTTCTGAAAAATAAATATGTGTTATATATGTATATATTATTGAATATCTTAGTGAATACATATATTAGTGAGTAATGCTTAAATATTTAAATACATGTATTAGTGTTTCACTTTGTGTATAAGTGGCTGCATGGGTTGATGAGTAGGTACATGTGTATGTATATAGGTGATTAGATGTTTTTCTTAGTATCAGTATGAGTGTTTGCATGCTTTGGTGGGAGTATTACTTAGTACATAGATGCAAGAATGACTGAGTGTCTGTTTGTATGTGTTTTGAAGACAGCATATGTGCAGGACTGTATGGGTGGATTCGTGTGCATATGTCTGTGTTAGTGAGTGAATGACTGTCTTATTAGTGTCTTTATCAGTAACTACATATGTTTTAATGTAGTATATGTGAATATTGATGTATATAAGTGACTATATGTGAGAGTGAGGGATTGTAAAAGTTCCTGTTTAAATTAGTATGTGTTTCTAGAAGTGATTTTTTAAGAGAGTAAGTATGTGTAAGTTTCCTTAGAAGTAAAGTGGTAGTGTGTGTATATTTGTTTATGCAAATAAATGTATGTTCAATAGTTTATTTGCATGTGTGAGTATGTGTGTGAATAACTTTTGGATGACTGTCGGTGTGTAACAGGATGTGTAGGTGTATCACTACATATGATTAGTGAATATATGTATGAGTGACTATATAGAACTGTTGGTGAATTAGTGCATGTGTATATACATGGTGGAATTATTGAATTGGTTGTTGTAACTGGTATGGGTATCTCCATTTTTTTGAACATTTTAGTTTCTATTTTTGAATATGCGTTTCAAGGGTTAGATTACAGTGAAAGGAGGTCTGTCTCTGTGTCACAAGGATGGTGTCATCAGTGATGTCATGAGTGATGTAATATGTGACGTCATCAGCAGTGCATTACACGCGCAAGTTATAGTGAGTCCAACTAACTATAACGTGGAATTTCATTGGTTTTATATCAGTAAAATTTCCAGCTAACTATAACTGGTGTCAAACCTATGGTTTTTTCAGTGAATTTCATAGGTTTTGTAAATGCTACTTCCTAACTATAACGTGTGTAAAACCTATGGTTTTTTCAGTGAATTTCATAGGTTTTTAAAATGCTAATTCAGAAATATCTCGTGTATACAACCTATACTTTTGTCAATAAAGTTCTGGCAATATTTTTTTCAGAAACAAGCCGTTTTCTTCACTGTTCAAGTTGCATAGAGACTCCTTGTAAAGCGATACAGAATTAGAAAGTCTGTACCGTGCCTTTTTTTCAACGCATTAAAATTTGCCTGTAAATAAAAATAGCCTTTCTAAACTTTCGTGCATGACCCGGTGTGCGCACTCTCGGCAACAGTTCTCAATAAAATGGATAGCGCATTTCCAGGCTTTCGTGCGCGACCGACTGCGCGCACCCGCCTATATATTTCGTGAAAACTTTGCAATCTGGACTTATTGAATTTCTTCATAGACCCATCAAAGAACTTATAATACGTCAAAGAGACTAAACCTAGGCTTTTTTTAATATTATGAACATTTTCATTAAATGGAGCCGAATGTCTTTTTAAACTTTCGTGAGTGACCAAATGTACACACCTTGGTATTTTAAAAAAAATATAAAAGGTTTTATACTTTAACAATTGTATGCTTGAATCGAGCCCAGAAGATATATTAAATCCGGATATGTTTGGATTTACTCCTTTTCACGTTTTGAAACTTCGCTGAATTAGACCGCTACTTCCAAATGGCGTACGTGACCAGATACTATCACCGCATACACGTCCTGAGACGCGCATGTGAAGTGATGTGACTTGAAAACAACACTTCCAATTGGTTCTTAGTAGTTTCGATTCTGCAATTTACACGGAGGACTCCACCCACTCCTCTCACTATCTTTTCTACTCTCAAAAGAGAACAACGTTCAACACCCTTCGGAAGACTTTGCTGAAATGGCTGCCGCCCCGCATTCATCTTCCGAATCTGAAGGAAATGAGCGACTACCTTTAAAAAGAAAAAAGGAATCTTTTATTTGGCAATTTTTCACTTATCCTGAAGAACAAAAGAAAGTGAATGCGTCAAAAGTTACCTGCACGATATGCAATTCGGTTCTCTCACGAGGAAATCCAAGAAAAAAATATTCCTTTTCCATACATACCATGGTGCGGCATGTCAAACAAGTGCACCCTGTGGAATTTGCACAGGCATCGACAAGAGCCCTGGCCACGCTATTACCATCAGAGGTGGCCAGCACATCTTCTGGTGGACGACCTGTATCTCCATCGAGTGCTGTGATGGACTTGAGACCATATCTTGCAAAGGTGCACATGAAATGCAACGAGTGTGGAGACATTCTTCTGTACGGAGAGCAGAGCCTCATTCTTACTAAACTAAAAATTGAGAGTCATAAATGCCCCGAGAAAAGATAAATTTCTTCATTTCATTTTGATCCTGTGTCACACATGAAAATGTTGTTGCAAGTTAAAAAAATCAAAAACTGCATGACACTGTTCCTGTCAAGGTAGCATAGCTGGCGGCCTAGGGGTGGAGGACCGTTGTGCAAATACCCCGGGGAGGACTCTGGATATGCTTGGTCCCTGAGATTCTTAGATGTCACTGCCTTCCACAAATGGCATAAGTCCTGGATGTTCGGTGCCATACTTGAGGGTTTGACCTAAAGACACGTCCTGCGGTGCCCTGGTCCAAAATCAAACAACATAACACTTGTTTTAAAAAAAAAAAAAGTTATTTTCAGAACTAACTCATTGTACCAAAAACAGCTCCAGGAGCATATTATAAAGGGGGTTTATCTCCCCTTTTTTGGCTTTCATTCGTGCGCGACCGTGTGCGCGCACCCGCCTATATATTTCGGGAAAACTTCGCGATTGCAACTTATTAAATTTCTTCATAGACCCATCAAAGAACTTATACTACGTCAAAGACAGTAAACCTAGGCTTCTTTTTTATTATTATGAAAATTTTGATTAAATGGAGCCGAATGTCTTTTTAAACTTTCGTGTGTGACCGAATGTACACACCTTGATATTTTAAAAAAAATACAAAAGGTTTTATACTTTAACAATTGTATGCTTGATTCCAGCTCAGAAGATATATTAAATCCGGATATATTTGGATTTACTCCTTTTCACGTTTTGAAACTTCGCTGAATTAGACCGCTACTTCCAAATGGCGTACGTGACCAGATACTATCACCGCGTACACGTCCTGAGACGCGCATGTGAAGTCAACACTTCCAATTGGTTCTTAGTAGTTTCTATTCTGCAATTTACACGAAGCACTCCACCCACTTCTCTCACATCTCTACCCTGTTATCTGCAATTGTGAACATCAAAAGGAGCTGCGCTACGCCCCTGTAAGAGGCCTCACTCCCACTGCTGCAACGGCTTGGCAGTCCTCCAGATGCACAGGAACAGCCCCTCCGATCCATTGAAGTTCTCTGTCGTGAGAGGCCTCACTCCCACTGCTGCAACGGCTTGGCAGTCCTCCAGATGCACAGGAACAGCCCCTCCGATCCATTGAAGTTCTGTGTCGGTCTCAATACCACTTACGAAATGAAAATAAGCACTGAAGAATATTTATGCTGTAGCAGGAGGAGTACTACATGCTTGCAGAATGCATTCTATTACCTATAAAAAAGTGAAACACCCACGCTACAATCATATAGAATACTTCCTCTAAAGAAGCCTGTGAATAACTTTCGAACATCAGGTTAACCTTTTTTTACTCTGTCATCATTGTTAAAGATAAGTATTTACAATACTATATTAAACAATGCCATGATTTTTCCTTTTTAATTTTAAAAATCTTGCAATCTTTCACAAACCCAATACTCATGGCTTCTTTTTCGTGACAAAAATCTTGCAATATTACATACCTACATAGAATAACAGAAAAAACTGAAAACTACAAAGGCCAAACAGTCTACTAAACGCGGATTTGTAACCTATGGGGCAGATTCATGTTAACTACTTCATACCCAGATATGCACCAGTTAATGTGCTCCACAGTATGGTAGTGCTCCGTTACCCATGGTGTGCCACATTTGAAATGTGGCGCACCATGGTACAAAAACACCATACATGCGTAACACATCTCTGCTCAAAAACTAATACATTGCTAGAGTTGCATCGCAACTGTGATGCAGCTCCAGCAAGGCTCACCAATGCACTATTTTCACAATGCTACGTCAATACCTACGCCTGCTTCAAGCACATGCACAGTTTTGAAACAGCATGGGCCTGAAAGTCACTGAGTGAAATATCATACATTACAGTCAGCCACTTTCAAGACGCATTCCTTCAGAGGAACACTTACCGGTTATTAGAGGTAGATCGTCCGACTCCACCGGAGGAGACCCCTAATAAAAAAGACATATATAAAATGCGGACTAGCCACTGTATCGTGCTAGCAAACTTTAACTTAAAAATCGTTAGAAAAAACAAAAGGAATCGAGCAAAATTAGTAGGCCACTGATAGGATCTCTTTTTCACCTCGCTAAAATAGAAACATTAGGAACAACCCCTCATGAGAAATATGAAACTAGTGAGAGAAACCGAGCTCGACGCCATGATGGCTGCAAGATAGCTCGGCTCCGCCGCCCACCCTGCCCAAAATAACGACAAACCCTATACAAATATTTAAATAAATACAACACACCAGCAAAGTAACAGGGTAAAACGTTTTATTAAATAACTATTTACATGGCAGCCTGCTGCAACATGAAAACAACACTTCCAATTGGTTCTTACTAGTTTCTATTCTGGAATTTACGCGCAGCACTCCACCTACTTCTCTCACTATCTTTTCTACTCTCAAGAGAGAACAACGTCCTACATTTTTCGGAAGACTTTGGTGAAATGGCTACCGTATCTCATTCATCTTCCGAATCTGAACAAAATGATCGACTACCTTTAAGAAGAAAAAAAGAATCTTTCATCTGGCAATTTTTCACTTATCCTGAAGATCAAAAGAAAGTAAATGCACCAAAAGTAACCTGCACGATATGTGACTCGTTTCTCTCAAGAGGAAATCCAACAAAAAATATTCCTTTTCCATACTTACCATGGTGCAGCATGTCAAACAAGAGCACCCTGTGCAATTTGCAGAGGGATTGACAAAAGCCCTGGCCACGCTATTACCATTAGAGGTGGCCAGCAAATTTTTTGATCGACGACCTGTATCTCCATCGAGTGCAGAGATGGACTTGAGATATTTAACTATATATGGTCTATAACCTATAGTTTTTCAGTGAATTTGCTCCGCCGCCCACCCCTGCCAAAATAACGAGAAAGCCTATGCAAATATTATAAATATATACAACACACCAACAAAGTAACAGGGTAAAACGTTTAATTAATTAACAATTTACATGGCAGCCTGCTGCAACATCGATCCAAATGCATGACACTGTTCCTGTCAAGGTAGCATAGCTGGCGGCCTAGGGGTGGAGGACCGTTGTGCAAATACCCCGGGGAAGACTCTGCATATGCTTGGTCCCTGAGATTCTTCGATGTCACTGCCTTCCATAAATGTCATAAGTCCTGGATGTTGGGTGCCATAGTTGAGGGTTTCACCTAAAGACACGTCCTGCGGTGCCCTGGTCCAACCATCACATATACCTGCGCCAGGAGACGGCGTGGGGTGCACTGGAAGGGAGAGGCGGCACGAACGAGCCTCCCCCACCTCCCCAGGTGGAGGTTTCTCAGCTACACCCCTAAAGACACGTCCTGCGGTGCCCTGGTCCAACCATCACATATACCTGCGCCAGGAGACGGCGTGGGGTGCACTGGAAGGGAGAGGCGGCGCGAACGAGCCTCTCCCACCTCCCCAGGTGGAGGTTTCTCAGCTGCACCCCAGCACTTCACTCGACATAGGCGGCCGGCTCCCAGGGTCCGGCGGAACTTTTAGCCTTTTGGTGACTCTGCAACATCAGACTCTGCATCGGTTCTTACTTATAAATGCAGAAAAAACTCAATTAACACAAGGGCTCTTTTCAGAGCCACCTTATATCAAAGCACTCAAACTTCTGATTTATCTCCATTTTCACACTCTTGTAAATAGGTGTGCGCGCCCGGGTGCGTGCACCCCGCAACTTTAAAAAAAAAAAATATATATATTTTCGCGTTTAAGGGCCTTACTGCACACCCTGAGAGAACCTACGCAGCAAAACAATCTCTACCTTCTCCCCTTTCCATGTTCCAACGCTTTGAAATGACAATATATTTACTCGCAGTGACAAAATGGCGGTCAACACTTCCTGATTTCCTTCGAATCGAACGTTAACAGACGTCACGCAGCAAAAAAAAATTCCGCTCGCGCGCAGCCGCTTGAGTGCGCGCACCCGTGCGCGCTTATAGATATATAATTGACTTTAAGTTTAATTTTCTCAGCAACTACTGAACAGATTTACACCATTCCAAAAAAAGCGTAATCTGCGAGCCGGACTCTACAGTTTTCCCAAATTTCTTATAAATCCATTCAGCCGTTCGACCTGTAGCCGTGTCTAAACGTCCTATGGAAAATAACATGGAGAAAACACATTTTGGGACCCCCCTTTTATCTCAGCCCCCACTTCACCAATCCCCCCCAAACTTTCAGGGAAGGAGCGCAGCGGACCGAGCCATCTTCTGTGAGAAATTCGCAAAGATTCATCCACCAGGGCCAAAGTTAATCCAAATAGAATGTTGAGGATTTCCTATGGAAACTAGGTCCTAACTATTTTGTATTCAAATTTACATTTCAGTTGCTTGTCCCTCACAATATTCTCAATGTCACATAAAAGTCACCCATCACCCACTGCCATCTCTGGCTGTTTCCATGGTAACACCTCATTCTGCACCTAGCTGAAGGCACAGGTCAAAAGTTCATATCTCAACGTTCTACAGCAAACTAACAACACTGTTTTCCCTCCAGAAACACCTGCCTATCCACAGCTCTGTTACATGTCATTTTTTTCACACCCAATACTACTTTTTCTTTTACATAACATTAACATGCAACGTAGTCTTCAATCTTCACGTATTAGAATCAACCAATCATTTTTCGTTTTTTAACCACACCAAGCTTCATCCATTTTTTTATCCTGACTTTCAGCTTCTAACTGCCATTCCACTTCCAGAACCCATCGGAGTACCAGTGCATCTGCCTTGAAAATGAAGGTTTGGCTTTTAAGACACAGCTATATTCACTGGAGTGGAAAATATGCAGCAAGCAGACGAATTTCCAACCTTGATTTACCAAATGTGCAGATAACGTGGATTGGGCAAAGAGGATTAAGATGTCACCAATTAATACCATTGGTGAAAACTTTTATGCATCTCCCAGAACCAGACCTTATAATTGTGCACTGTGGTGGGAACGAGCTTGGCACATTGACTGAGGTAGGTCTGGAAATGCTTCTAAAAGACACCTTTTGACAATTGATGACACTTTTTCCTCGAACTGCCTTGGTATATTCCAATATATGCCAAAGACAGAAATGGAATTGGTCCAATCAACATTGTGCACAAATTGAGAAAGCAAGGAGACATGTTAATAAATCTGTTTCTGCTTTCCTCAGAGATTATAGCATGGGTTCTATTTACCACAACAACTTGCGTTACCACATGCAAGACATCTATAGGACAGATGGTGTTCATTTCACGGATGAGGGAAACAGAATCTTCCTCTGCAACATCAGACTCTGCATCGGTACTTACTTATAAATGCAGAAAAAACTCAATTAACACAAGGGCTCTTTTCAGAGCCACCTTATATCAAAGCACTCAAACTTCTGATTTATCTCCATTTTCACACTCTTGTAAATAGGTGTGCGCGCCCGGGTGCATGCACCCCGCAACTTAAAAAAAAATATATATATATATTTTCGCGTTTAAGGTCCTTACTGCACACCCTGAGAGAACCTACGCAGCAAAACAATCTCTACCTTCTCCCCTTTCCATGTTCCAACGCTTTGAAATGACAATATATTTACTCGCAGTGACAAAATGGCGGTCAACACTTCCTGATTTCCTTCGAATCGAACGTTAACAGACGTCACGCAGCAAAAAAAAAATTCCGCTCGCGCGCAGCCGCTTGAGTGCGCGCACCCGTGTTTTGTTATTTATGCCCAGGAATAAATATGATGACATCATCCAGTGACTGTGTTTCTGTAAAGTTTAAATATGTTTTACATATTGAAGAATGAGTGGATGTATAAGTGTCTGGATGAAGGATTTAGTAGGTGTGTGACTGACTGTATGAGTGA
This sequence comes from Lissotriton helveticus, assembly GCF_964261635.1. NCBI lineage: Eukaryota > Metazoa > Chordata > Amphibia > Caudata > Salamandridae > Lissotriton > Lissotriton helveticus. The sequence goes on along the minus strand of NC_136061.1, from coordinate 1,845,208,430 downwards.
GTGATTAAATGTGTCTTACTAAATACATGGGTTAGTGACTTAACTGTCTGAATGTGTGCATCAGTATGTCTGGTGTTGTGTAAGCTGCTGCATGTGTTGATCAGTAGCTATATGAGTGGCTATATGGGTTATTGATTGGTTGCCCAAGTATTTGAATGGGAGACTGAGTGTGTGTGTGGGTGGCAGGGAGGTGTGTGACTCTGTGCATAGATGTGTGATTCACTAGGTGTATGAGTTCAAGAGTGCATGTGGAAATAGCTATATGGGCGGTTGACTGTGTGCATGGGTGTGTTGGTGAGTGAATGGATATCTCAGTACTACATGTGCAAGTAAGTACATATGTAAAACACAGTGCATGTGAGAGTTGGCATTTATAAATGACTATACATGAGAGCCAGTGAATGTGCAAGTGGCTATATGGATCATTGTGTACTTGTATCAGTGATTGTATAAGAGAGTAAGTATGTGTTAGTATATGTTTGAATAAGTAAGGTGTTGTGTGTATAACTGTATAGTTGAGGAAATGGAAGTGTGATTGATTCTTTGTATGACTGACTAGGTGTGTGAGTAACTCCATGGATGAGTGGCAGTGTGTGAGTGTCTGTATAGGTGTATGAGTGCATATGATAGTGTTGTATTGATGAGTGACTGTATGTATGAGTGATTCTATGGGTGAATGAGTGAATGTGTGTGTAGACCTAGGAATCAGTGAGTGCGTATGTAGTAACTGGTATTGGTGTGTCAATGGTTTCAAGAATGGTAGTCTGTATTTAACACTGGGTGTATCAAAGGTTATATTAGAGTGTGAGGAGGTGCATTGTATTATCACATGAATGATATAATCAGTGATGTGATCAGTGATGTCATTTGAGATGTCATCAGTGATGTCATCAGTGATGTCACTGTCCATGTCATGAATGATGTAATATGTGACATCATCAGCAGTGGATTGCGGGTTCGCGAAATATAGTTAGTACAACTAACTATATAGGAGCAATTTCAATGGTTTTTAAAATGCTAATTCCTAACTATATAAGGCCTGAAACCTATGGTTTTTTAAGTGAATTTGCAAGGTTTTTTAAATGCTAATTCCTAACTATATAAGTCCTGAAACCTATGTTTTTTAAGTGAATTTGCAAAGTTTTTTAAATGCTAATTCCTAACTAAATAAGGCTTGAAACCTATATTTTTTTTCAATAAATTTCAAAGGTTTTGTAAATGCTAATTCTATTAGCGAATAACGTTTATATATGTTCTTATCCTTCTGGGACCACCTGAGCAGCCATCTTGTTTCTCAGGAGAAGTGAGGCACAAGAGAGCACAAAACAAGAGTGGAAAACACGAAAAGGGGGCAGGGTTGAGACCCCCGACCCCCTAGCCCTTCTCAAGATGGTGACCAACACTTCCTGGTTTGGACAGTTTGGAATGTTGACAGTCGACTGTCAGCCAATCAGAAACTCGCTCGCGCACGTAAGGGTACGCGCACGTACACGTACCGTACGCGTACGGTGCACGTACGGTGAGCGCATATAGATATATAATTTGCTCAAATTCATTTTCTCAACAACTACTGGAGGGATTTTCACCAAATATAGAAAAGGCACTACTGCATACCTGTCCCTACCATTTTGCCAAGTTTGGTGTAATTCCGTTCAGCCGTTTGGGCTGTAGCCATGTCTAAAGGACCCATAGAAAATGGCATTTGAAAAATTTCAAATTCAAATGTCTCAAGAACTACTGGAGGGATTTACACCAAACATACAAAAGGCACTGCTGCATACCAGTCCCTACCATTTTGCCAAATCTAGTATAATTCCGTTCAGCCGTTCGAGCTGTAGCCTTGTCAGAATGTCCCTAGGGAAATTAACATGGGGAAAACAAGTTTTGGGACCCCCTTTTGTCTCGGCCCCCGCTTGACAAATCCCCCCGAAACTTTCAGGGAAGGAGCGGCGCGCAGCGAGGCAAATTTAAGGAAAATTACAGGCAGATCCCTCAATCGGCGCCAAAGTTATTCCCAATAGAATGTTTGGAATTTCCTATGGTAACTAGGTCCTAACCATATATACCTAATATATATATCTAGTGGCGGTGGTGTTGTTGGGCATAACGGAATAAACAATTTGCACCATCTATTTGGGTTTGCCTCGTCTGTATATACAAGCAAACAGTAAGGTTAGAGGACGACTTCTTGCAATATATATATATATATATATATAAATATATATATATATATATATATATATTCAAAACAAGTTTGCTCATGCAATGAGGATACCCACACGTCGTTTGATTTCACCTTTTTATTCAGGAGGCAGCAGCAAGTACATAGCAGTTTCTGTCAGCATGAGATTGCACCTCCGTTGCCATACGCGTTTCGGAACACTCTCCTTTGTCAGCGGCATGGCGCATCTGGGAGAGAGGGCATCGCGCACTCGATAAGTTAGATAGTATTTAAATTCATGGTCCTGCCCCACTGGGCGTGTGCGCGCTAAGCACTCTGGTTCACGTAGTTTGTAGCAAGTAACATCCGTAGTGGTTTGCGCTCCCTCTCTCTCTCCAGCTATTCCTCCTGTTGGGTCGTTGGCAGGGCCACCACTCCTTGTTGCTTTGCTTGTGCCCAATCCGAACAGGTACGTCGTTCCGTTAGTGTGTCCCGTCACCCAAGACACACGGATCCGCTGGGGAGCGGCGGGGTAATCCTCGTGACCGGAGCAGGCCACAAATTATTCAAAACAAGTTTGCTCATGCAATGAGGATACCCACACGTCGTTTGATTTCACCTTTTTATTCGGGAGGCAGCAGCAAGTACATGGCAGTTTCTGTCAGCGTGAGATTGCACCTCCGTTGCCATACGCGTTTCGGAACACTCTCCTTTGTCAGTGGCATGGCGCATCTGGGAGAGAGGGCATCGCGCACTCGATAAGTTAGATAGTATTTAAATTCATGGTCCCGCCCCACTGGGCGTGTGCGTGCTAAGCACTCTGGTTCACGTAGTTTGTAGCAAGTAACATCTGTAGTGGTTTGCGCTCTCTCTCTCTCTCCAGCTATTCCTCCTGTTGGGTCGTTGGCAGGGCCACCACTCCTTGTTGCTTTGCTTGTGCCCAATCCGAATAGGTACGTCGTTCCGTTAGTGTGTCCCGTCACACAAGACACATGGATCTGCTAGGGAGCGGCGGGGTTATCCTCGTGACCGGAGCAGGCCACAAATTATTCAAATCAAGTTTGCTCAAGCAATGAGGATACCCACACGTCGTTTGATTTCACCTTTTTATTCGGGAGGCAGCAGCAAGTACATGGCAGTTTCTGTCAGCGTGAGATTGCACCTCCGTTGCCATACGCGTTTCGGAACACTCTCCTTTGTCAGTGTCATGGCGCATCTGGGAGAGAGGGCATCGCGCACTCGATAAGTTAAATAGTATTTAAATTCATGGTCCCGCCCCACTGGGCGTGTGCGCGCTAAGCACTCTGGTTCACGTAGTTTGTAGCAAGTAACATCCGTAGTGGTTTGCGCTCGCTCTCTCTCTCTAGCTATTCATCCCGTTGGGTCGTTGACAGGGCCACCACTCCTTGTTGCTATGCTGTGCCCAATCCGAACAGGTACGTCGTTCCGTTAGTGTGTCCCGTCACACAAGACACACTGATCCGCTGGGGAGCGGCGGGGTTATCCTCGTGACTGGAGCAGGCCACAAATTATTCAAAACAAGTTTGCTCATGCAATGAGGATACCCACACGTCGTTTGATTTCACCTTTTTATTCGGGAGGCAGCAGCAAGTACATGGCAGTTTCTGTCAGCGTGAGATTGCACCTCCATTGCCATACGCGTTTCGGAACACTCTCCTTTGTCAGTGGCATGGCGCATCTGGGAGAGAGGGCATCGCGCACTCGATAAGTTAGATAGTATTTAAATTCATGGTCCCGCCCCACTGGGCGTGTGCGTGCTAAGCACTCTGGTTAACGTAGTTTGTAGCAAGTGACATCCGTAGTGGTTTGTGCTCGCTCTCTCTCTCCAGCTATTCCTCCCGTTGGGTCGTTGGCAGGGCCACCACTCCTTGTAGCTTTGCTTGTGCCCAATCCGAACAGGTACGTCGTTCCATTAGTGTGTCCCGTCACACAAGACACACGGATCCGCTGGGGAGCGGCGGGGTTATCCTCGTGACCGGAGCAGGCCACAAATTATTCAAAACAAGTTTGCTCAAGCAATGAGGATACCCACACGTCGTTTGATTTCACCTTTTTATTCGGGAGGCAGCAGCAAGTACATGGCAGTTTCTGTCAGTGTGAGATTGCACCTCCGTTGCCATACGCGTTTCAGAACACTCTCCTTTGTCAGTGGCATGGCGCATCGGGGAGAGAGGGCATCGCGCACTCGATAAGTTAGATAGTATTTAAATTCATGGTCCCACCCTACTGGGCGTGTGCGGGCTAAGCACTCTGGTTCACGTAGTTTGTAGCAAGTAACATCCGTAGTGGTTAGCGCTCGCTCTCTCTCTCCAGCTATTCCTCCCGTTGGGTCGTTGGCAGGGCCACCACTCCTTGTTGCTTTGCTTGTGCCCAATCCGAACAGGTTCGTCGTTCCGTTAGTGTGTCCCGTCACACAAGACACACGGATCCGCTGGGGGGCGGCGGGGTTATCCTCGTGACCGGAGCAGGCCACAAATTATTCAAAACAAGTTTGCTCATGCAATGAGGATACCCACACTTCGTTTGATTTCACCTTTTTATTCGGGAGGCAGCAGCAAGTACATGGCAGTTTCTGTCAGCGTGAGATTGCACCTCGGTTGCCATATGCGTTTCAGAACACTCTCCTTTGTCAGTGGCATGGCGCATCTGGGAGAGAGGGCATCGCACACTCGATAAGTTAAATAGTATTTAAATTCATGGTCCCGCCCCACTGGGCTTGTGCGCGCTAAGCACTCTGGTTCACGTAGTTTGTAGCAAGTAACATCCGTAGTGGTTTGCGCTCGCTCTCTCTCTCCAGCTATTCCTCCCGTTGGGTCGTTGGCAGGGCCACCACTCCTTGTTGCTTTGCTTGTGCCCAATCCGAACAGGTACGTCGTTCCGTTAGTGTGTCCCGTCACACAAGACACACGGATATATATATATATACTAGCAGCCCATCCCGACGTTGTCCGGGTATGAATTGCTGCCGGCTAGTAGTATATTGTTTTGTAGGATTTCGTTTTGATAGCATTTCTTATCTGTGACAGGCCTGTGAAACGCTCCGATTCACAGTGCACTGCTGATGCAGTTAAGAGTGCACGTTCAGTAGTGTGTGAACTCGAGTTTCCCTACTTTATTTTTCCTTGCAATATTATATAGCGCAAACTCGACAACATGGCATGAGCACAATTTAAAGAACACATTCATTTGTGGTAGGCACGGGGAGACAAATCGATTTGCCTGGAATCACAGGAGGTTGAGCTGCTGCCGAGATTCAAACGTAGCTCCCCAGCTCTAAAGTTCGCAATTCTAGAACTTGTGGCGGGAGGTGTGTCTAAAAGTGTATGTCGGTGCTGGCCATCAATTCGAGAGACCTGTGCATTTTTCAAATGGTTGGTGAAAAAATATGAGTATGTTGCTGGAGATGTGGGCCGCTGTGCCACCAATGTACTTACCGGGGTAGGGTAAACACCCATTATTCCGCAACTTTCTTTCCACATACCATCACTCCGCATACTTTCATTACGAAAGTGCCATGACTCCGCAATGCCATTATAACGCATGGCATTACATTTTATTTGCTTTTACCACGCATACATTTACAACAAAATTCGTTGTAAATGCATGAATGGTAAAAGCATGTTATTTTTTAAATGTTTGTATAAGGTAAGTATAGATATAGGGGTATATGTTTTGGGGTACTGAGGTATATGTTTTGGGGTGTTTAGGTATTTTAAGGGTTCAGATATAGTTTTGGGTTATGGGGTACAGGGGTAGTTTTAGGGTTCAGGGGTAGGTTTGGGTTTTGGGGTACAGGGGTATTTTAAGGGTTCAGGGCTAGGTTTGGGTTTTGGGGTACAGGGGTATTTTTAGGGTTCAGTGGTAGGTTTGGGGTTTGAGGTATAGGGGTATTTATAGGGTTCAGGGCTAGGTTTGGGTTCTGGGGTACAGGGGTATTTTTAGGGTTTAGGGATAGGTTTGGGTTTTGGGGTACAGGGTATATTTATAGGGTTAAGATGGGTTAGTGTTTAAGGGTGTTGGGGTATTTTAAGTAGTAAGGCTGGGTTATGATTATGGGGTGCAGGAGTATTCAAAGGGAGCAGGGTGGGGTTAGTGCTCCCAGTTTCGCCAACCTCTTTGTAGGTTGGTGGGAGGAGCAGGCTCCCTGGAAAATAACCAATCCAGAGTGGAACAACAGCATTATAGGATGGCATCGTTACATTGACGATTTGTTCATCATCCTTGATAGCCCCATAGAAACTGCTAGTGTGTTCATAGACGTACTCAATAACAATGACATGAATTTAAAATTCACAGGTCATATCAGTAGGAGTTCAGTCAACTACCTTGATCTCACGGTATACATAGATGACAAGGGAATGGTGCAAACCAAATTATTCAGGAAAGAGACGGCAGGAAACTCCACCCTCTTTGCCACCAGCAGCCACCCACGCCAATTGGTTGAAAGTATCCCTTATGGCGAACTTTTGAGGCTTAGGCGCAATAATTCCAACCCTGATGATTTTAAGAAGGCAGCGGAGGCTAGTCTTCAAAGATTCAGGATAAGGGGTTACAGTGAAAAGGTGTTAACTAGTGCTTTTGACAGAGCTAACAAGATGCAGAGGAAAGCGTTGTTGGAACCTAAGAAAACTGTCAAATCCAATAATGGGGCATTTCGCCTCATTACCACCTTTTCCCGTAATGCTGGGCAAGTCAAAAAGATACTCAAAAAGAACTGGAATATTCTAATGTCCGACAACATTATTAAAGCTGACCTGCCCAGTAATCCCCTTGTGACCTTCAGGAAGGCCAGATCACTCAGAGACCAGTTGGTCTCTAGTCACTATACTGCTCCTAATAATAAACCCAAACTTCCTGCACTGAATGGCTTCTATCCATGTGGCCGGTGCAAGGCCTGCAAACACAGCAAGCGGACGCTTGCTTTTAAAGTTCCAGGTCTTTCAACACCGAAAAAGATCACTAAATTCCTGACGTGCTCAACTGCATATGTCATCTATTGTCTCACTTGCCCTTGTGGCTTAAACTATATTGGGAGTACCACCAATGCGGTTAAATTAAGAATATTAGAGCACATGCGTGCCATTGCCAAAAAAGATGTCACCTACCCCGTAGCGAGGCACTTCGAAAAGAAACACAATAGTAACAGGGATCTGTTAGCATATATTTGTATCGATAGTGTAGCAGCTAACATCAGGGGTGGTGACCGCCTTCTTAAACTCCGAAGGCTTGAGTCCAGATATATAATTGACTTGCAGAGTAAACACCCGAAGGCCTCAATATGCATGAAGAACTTTCAGTTCATTTGGGTTAATTTACATGCATTTCTATTTATCATGGACATCCGTGATGGCATAAGCACTGTATTCTTGATTGGTATCTTTTCGTGTCAATACATATATTGAGTACTTCTGGTTTTAGGATATCAGAATCGTAAATTTTGTGTTTATAATTAGTGCTTACATCTCTTGTTATTTTGAATTCCCTCGTACAGGTGCAGTATTTTACTAGCCCATCCAGGGCATTATTTATGATTGCTATTTTGGCAATGTCATTAGAGGTGCATCTACACATAATTACAGGAGTGTTGTCTCTAGAAGCCATTGGATTCAGAGTATTTTTACTCTGGTTTTCGTATAACATAATCATGTATCCATATGTGCTCACATGGCTTTTCATATCGCTAAGTGTTTGATTTACTTTGTCTGCACCTCAATATGTAGTACTGTTCACCTGTTCGTTGGTATGCCCATTCAGGGAGTGTATGTGAAAGAAGGACTATTGGATTACTGGTGCCCTTTATGGGCGTGATAACTCATGCAATCCCCAGATTATTTACGATGGGACTTACGCAAAAAGTTTTTATGTGTATATATATTCTACATATGTTTAATCTAAGAATGTGATATCACAATATCTTATTACACCGTCCTAAGATGGCTGATCTATTTGTGACCCTGTATATAGTCCTTTTTTGCTTTCTATTATAGTAGCGGAAGTAAGATTTTTGATTTAAATGAGTTGAGCGCCTCGGCTCTTTGCATATCTTGACGAAGCCCTCTGGCGAAACGCGTCGTATGCTGTAAAGTTCCCAAATAAAATCTTCGTGGAACCACCCCCTGCGTGTGCTGCTTTCCTTACGAACAGTCGGTTCGTGGATGTTTGTAGCTGTGATAAATACAACGGGTACACCCCCGTTTGGCGTGCACCCGCTCACGTGTGCAACCGGCTGGTGTTTGGAGCCTTGCATATATTACCTACTGGCGGTCGCCAGTAGGTATATATAGTTAGGATTTTTTCTCTATGGGATTTTTGAAAATTCTATGTCTAATAACTTTGGCGTTTGTGGACGGAATTGGCTGAAATTTTCAGGAAAATGGCACATTTTGTTTCTGAGCAGCCCTTAAAAATTTGGGGGGGGTTCGTCAAGGGGGGGCCGAGAAAAAAGGGGGGTCCCAAAACGTGTTTTTAACATTGAGTTTTCCATAGGGCGGTTGGCCTCACTTTTAGCCCGAACGGCTGAATGGATTTGCACGAAACTTGGCAAAATTGTAGGGACTGGTAGCCCAATGTGCCTTTGCTAGGTCTCAATATATGTGCTCCAGTGGATTTTGAGAAATTAACGTTCAAAAAAAGATATATATCTGTAACAGCGGACCGGGCAGCGCTCCGGTTCGCGGACTTTACGCGTAACGGAACTTCGCGTAGTGAAGCTGATTGGCTCTCCGGCGTCTGTGAACATTCCAAACAGTCCGTAGCGGCCGCCATCTTGTCTCTCGGTAGGATCGAGAGACAAGAGGAGGCCAAAGCGAAGGGGCAAATGACCATAAGGGGGCATAGTAGATCCTCGCTGACCCCCTAGGTTTGATGTGGAGGTTTTAAAAGGGTCCCGCGGGGCAAAAAAAAAAAATAATAATAATAATCGAACGGCTGAATGGATTTGCACGAAACTTGGTAAAATATTAGGGACTGGTAGTCCGATGTGCCTTTGCTAGGTCTCAATATATGTGCTCCAGTGGATTTTGAGAAATTAACGTTCAAAAAAAGATATATATCTGTAACAGCGCTCCGCTTCGCGTAACGGAGGTTTGCGAAGCTGATTGGTTCTCCGGCATCTGTAAACATTGCAAACAGTCCGTAGCGGCCGCCATCTTGTCTCTCGGTAGGATCGAGAGACAAGAGGAGGCCAAAGCGAAGGGGCAAATGACCATAAGGGGGCATAGTAGATCCTCCTTGACCTCTTAGGTTTGATGTGGAGGTTTTAAAAGGGCCCCGCGGGGCAAAAAAATAATAATAATTATAATCGAACGGCTGAATGGATTTGCACGAAACTTGGCAAAATTGTAGGGACTGGTAGCTCGATGTGCCTTTGCTAGGTCTCAATATATGTGCTTCAGTGGATTTTGAGAAATTAACGTTCAAAAACAAGATATATATCTGTAACAGCGCTCCGCTTCGCGGAGATAAAATTATATCTGTATTACCTAGCTGTTGCTAACACCAGTTAGCGACGGCTAGTAGGAGATAGCGACCATCTTGGGCCCCACTTTGCATGTGAGTGATATTTATCACTAATGACATGCAAAGTGGGCATGCCAAGATGTTAGCGACTGGAAACAGTCGCTAACATCGCTATCTCCTATTATCAACTTTTGGAAATATTCGAGATAAGCGCGAATATCTCCAAAAGCTAGCACCTGCCCTGAGCAGTTCTTAGCCATGTTATCCAATGGGAGGTGGATAACATGGCTAAGAGCATTAGCTCGGTAATGCATGAATATCGCTGAGTTTTCAGCGATATTAATGCATTGCGGTCGTTTATTATCGTATTTGCGATAAACCTTGATAATAGCAAGGTTTATCTGCGATAATTTCTGACGATGCTTAGCGGTAAAAAAAATCGTTGCTAAGCATCGTTAGGGATAAATATCGCTTAACTTTGGTAATATGCCCCAACGTCTGTTAACGTTCGATTCGAAGGAAATCAGGAAGTGTTGAAAAACATTGTCTGCGCCATCTTGTCTTTTTTCAAATGCCACACTTTTGTCGTGCACGGCAGCCATTTTAGATGCTTTGACCAGACCCACTCTGTGCATGCTGTCGATCCTTAGCATGGCTCCCCACCCTCGCAAGCATCTCCCCCAGGCAGTGGTCACCCCCGCTCTCTGTCTTATGCATGGGTAATAAACCTCCCCCCATCTGCGCTGCTCTTCCCTGAGAATCACACCCTGTGCCCGCCCGACACCTCCCTTTCGCCCTATTCACTACCGCACCCTCTGACACTCCTTTTCCTCTGTGTCCGATTGTCCAGGCTGGTCCTAGGGTATCAGCTAGCCCTGCAGATGTAGTTTATGGCCCCAGCTGTAAAGAATCACCCCTCTTCAAAGGAGTTATAGTAGATCAAGGCCCACACTCGATGAGATCCGTCACAGCAGACGCGTTCCTATTATCTGAAAACCATCCTGTATTGTGATTGGGGAGGGGACCGAGCCTGAAGCGGAAGATTCCAGGGATGACTCTTTGTACATCAAAGTTTTTACAATTATGTGTCACATTAAAAATATATAGCACTCCGACAAAGTAGTAAGATTATAAAACTTTAATAACTTATAAATATATACAAGAAAACAAAAATAGTAATAACATATAAACATTTTTAGGGAAAAACAACGAAGTAGCGGTCGGCTGTGCGAATAGTCCCAACGCAGCACAACGTCCAGATTTCCGGCGTGGGGCATCGCGGGGGGTGGGTCATCAGTAGCAAACTGTTGTGCGAATAGTTCCAAGGCAGCAGAACGATGGCACCAAGGTGATGTCCAGTAAGTTGCCGCACTGGTTTTGGTATCCTACAATGCTGCTCCGAATAACGGCGTGGGGCGCCCCGGGGGAGGCGGCGTGAACGGGCCTCTCCAGGTGGAGTGTCATCTGTTGTAGTGGGGCGCCCCTTTACCGTTTCAGTTGCCATTCCGTCCGTTTTTGGTCCACTGTGTCAAAAGCCGCAATTCAGCTGAGTTGCGCCCACTCTTGCGGTGCAGCGATAGGCGGCTGTCACAGGACTCTCAAAATGGCGGCAGGCTCTTTCCTTTTTGGGCCTGGTCCACTGAAATGGCCCTGGGACACCTTGGAAATCGGACGCTTGTCTGCTAGGTCTTGGACCCCATTCTCGAAAGCGTCCCCTCCGCCTTGAGGATTCATCAAAAGTTTTGGGGGCCCCCGACTCCTGTAGGCTTCTGGTGGGGAGCGGTTGCCATGATTGCTCGCGGAATGACCACGACGGAGCTACGAGATGGTGGTGCTCTCATGCTGACGCCAGCTTCAGTCTGAAACATCCAGAAACAAGGTGGGGCTTTCATCGTTTGGGAAAAAAAAAAAGTTTTCATCCAATGAAAAGTGTTGTTTTTAGGTCATATGATCAAGCCTTCCATCATTAGGAAACCAAAAGTAAAATGAACCAATGAAAAGTTTTATAAACAAGTCACATGACCTGTTATGCGGCATAGGGTATAAAATGCGGAGAAAATACGTTGGCACGTGAGGCGGCGTCAGTAGCGGACCGATGTGCGAATAGGCCGAAGGCAATACAACGCGCCAAGATCCGGATGGCACCGAGGTGGTGTCCAGCAAGTTGCAGCAGTGGTGTGGCCATCCTACAATGCTGAAAGTCGGCGTGGGGCGCCCCGTTGGCCTGTGAGTTTGCGTCAGTAGCGGACCGATGTGCGAATAGGCCGAAGGCAGCACAACAATATTTTCGGAATAGAAGACAGCACAAGGCGCTGAGATGCCAAGATCCGGATGGCACCGAGGTGGTGTCTAGCAAGTTGTGGCACTGGTGTGGCCATCCTACAATGGTAAAAGTCGGCGTGGGGCGCCCTGTTGGCCTGTGAGATGGTGTCAGTAGCGGACTGATATGCGAATGGGGCCAAAGGCAGCGCAACAATATTTTCTGACTGACACCACAAGGCGCTGAGATGCCAAGATCCGGATGGCACCGAGGTGATGTCTAAGTTGCGGACCGATGTGCGAATGGGGCCAAAGGCAGCGCAACAATATTTTCTGTATGGAAGATACCACTAGGCGTTGAGATGCCAAGATCCGGATGGCACCGAGGTGATGTCTAGCAAGTTGCTGTACTGGTGTGGTCATCCTACAATGCTGAAACTCGGCGTGGGGCGCCCTATTAGCCTGTGAGATGGCGTCAGTAGCGGACCGATGTGTGAATGGGGCAAAGGTAGCGCAAGAATATTTTCTGAATAGAAGACACCACAAGGCGCTGAGATGCCAAGATCCGGATGGCACCGAGGTGGTGTCTAGTAAGGTGCACTGGTGTGGTCATCCTACAATGCTGAAACTCGGCGTGGGGCGCCCCATTAGTCTGTGAGATGGCGTCAGTAGCGGACCGATGTGCGAATAGGCCGAAGGCAGCACAACGCGCCAAGATCCGGATGTCACCGTGGTGGTTTCATAGTTGAGAGGCACTTCATCTGCAGTGGGGCGCCGAGATCCGGATGGCACCGAGGTGATGTCTAGCAAGTTGCTGTACTGGTGTGGTCATCCTACAATGCTGAAACTCGGCGTGGGGCGCCCCATTAGCCTGTGAGATGGCGTCAGTAGCGGACCGATGTGCGAATAGGCCGAAGGCAGCACAACGCGCCAAGATCCGGATGTCACCGTGGTGGTTTCATAGTTGAGAGGCACTTCATCTGCAGTGGGGCGCCGAGATCCGGATGGCACCGAGGTGATGTCTAGCAAGTTGCTGTACTGGTGTGGTCATCCTACAATGCTGAAAGTCGGCGTGGGGCGCCCCATTAGCCTGTGAGATGGCGTCAGTAGCGGACCGATGTGCGAATGGGGCCAAAGGCAGCGCAACAATATTTTCTGAAGAGAAGACACCAAAAGGCGCTGAGATTCCAAGATCCGGATGGCATCGAGGTGGTGTCTAGCAAGCTATGCAGTTGAGTTGTGTGCGCACTTGCGGCGAATAGGTCGAAGGCAGCATAACAATGTTTTCTGAATAGAAGACATCACAAGGCGTTGAGATTCGGTTACCACCGAGGTGATGTCTAGCAAGTTGCCGCACTGGTGTGGCCATCCTACAATACTGCTCCGAATAACGGCGTGGGGTGCCCGAAGGGGGGGGGGGGGGAGGCGGCGTGAACGGGCCTTCCTAGGTGGAGGCTCGTCTGCTGTAGTGGGGCGCCCCTTTACCGTTTCAGTTGCCATTCAGCTGAGTTTCGGCTGCTCTTGATGCTACAGCGACAGGCGGCTGCAACAGGACTCTCAAAATGGCGGCCTGTTCTTTGGATTTGGGCCTGGTCCACTAAAATGGCCCTGGGACACCTTAGAACTCGGACGCTCGATTTTTTTTTCCTTTCCTGTACATGCAAAAAAAGGTAAATGCCCGGTACGTTACACGCTTCATCTGCCACGATGAACTCTCCAGAGGAACCGAAAAAAAATATAGTTATGGTAACTATACCATGCATCGTCATATGGAGAGGTGGCACCAATTAATTATAGTGCTGCATAAAAGAGAGATTTGGAGGAGAACCCCTGACCTGCTAGTACATTCATCAAAGAAGTGGCACTGACAGCATCAGAGGCAAGGGAAACGGTCCCAAATATTTAGAAGAACTTTGGAAAGATTAAAATTACATGTTTAGATTGTGGCAAATTAATTTCATGTGGACAGATGAGTGTTACTCTAATAAATACAGCATATGAACATCATCATAGTCGATGGTTGGTAGAGACATTTTGACTATATCCTGGACCTGCCCGTCCTCGCCCAAAATGGCGCCGGAATAAATGGGACTCGTAACTCCTTGTTGTGTACTGGTTGCAGAACCTTGAAATCACGAGATACGTATGCAGTTTTGAAGCACATGGCGGGCGGGGACGAGAATTGATTGAATATTTCGACATCCCTATTGATATTAAGTTCTGATGTGTTATTGATTACTGTACTATTGAAAGTTCGAATTAACGTCACCAATGGTACTTGCCCGCAAATGTATATCTAGATAATTTTATTGTAACTGGCCCTGTCGTATTTTAATTATAAAATGTACGTCCACCGATTCCGTAACTGTTAGACACCTTAGTTCTTGCAACCTAATGGCCCGCCTGTTACGTTCCTCTACAGTGTAAATGTCTACTCATCATATACGATTACAGTTTGCTCCGTGGCAGGCCCACGTGGTTATAGGCTCGTATTTGTATAATGAAATGTTCACAATAAAGGTTTTTAAAAGAAAATATGGTAGTAGTATATACATTGGTAAAGTTTTTAATAATAGTCACTGTTTTAGAATCATTAAAAGGCAAGTGAAATAAAGCAGACCAATTACATGAAGGGTAAAAGGTATAATACGAAGGAACGCAGTAAAGATAAATGGTCAAGGGCTGTTGTGTTTTCTATTCCTGCAACAAAAAGTGATCGATAAGAATCTCATATTCAGGCGTATCGGCGACTAAGACAGCAGGTCGACCCTCTTTTGCTCAACGGCTCCGTCATGGGACGAAGAAACGCTCTTTTTCTCGAAAAAAGAATATATTTTACTTGCAGGACAGTTGTAAATTTTCCGGGAAAGTACATTAGCCTGGAACATTATAACATATATTTAAGAAAAAATAATGTTCGGAAGTAATAAAAAGCGTAATTTTTAGGTCATATGACCAAGCCTTTCATCATTAGAATAAGAAAAGTAAAATGAACCAATGAAAAGTTTTATTAACAAGTCACATGACTTGTTATGCTTACGTTACGCGCTGCGCGCCCCGGATGACTTCCGGATGCGCTAACGCGACGCGTCATATGACGCATTACGCGACAACGCAGGTCCAGAATATAGTCAAAATGTCTCCAGCAACCAGCGGTCGGAACACAACCCCTTTCAGCAGGCTAAATAGTTCTGTTAAATGACAACAGAAGGGACAGGCAACAAGAACCATCAGTCAAAGAGGGGAGGGCTAGTTCTTCTCTACCGGGTTACATTGGGGCGCTACCGGAACTGATCGAATTGGTAGTCTACAGTGTTTCTGGATGTTTCAGACTGAAGCTGGGGTTAGCATGAGAGCAGTACCATTTCGTAGCTCCGTCGTGGCCATTCCGCAACCAATCATGGCAGCTGCTCTTTATCGTTATTTTGGGCGGGGTGGGTGGCGGAGCCGAGCTGTTTTGCAGCCATCATTGTGTGGAGTTCAGTTCATTTCACTAGTTTTGTATTTGTCATGAGGGGTTGTTCCTAATGTTTCTATTTTAGCGAGGTCAAAAAGAGATCCCGTTAGTGGCCTACTGATTTTGCTCGATTCCTTTTCTTTTTTTTTTTACACGATTTTTCGTTATCTGCAAAGACTAATCAGAGTATTGCGACTCTGTGTTTGTTTGTAAATAGAGAATGAACCAAAGAGAACCAATTCTAAAACAGTAAATACTTGGATAACAATCAATCAAATGGAGAGAGAAGCAGGCACGACGTATTACAACGGGGGCAAAGGCCTGCGTTAACTACCCTTCACTATGTGCAAAGAGAGAGTACTCCTAATAGAAATGAGGGGGGGGGCACCATTCAAAGCAGATCAGTGTGCATAAACACGAAAATGTTTTCACTTACCACGTACTTGACATTCGACAGCTTATGATATTTGCTATTAAAAAACCCTTGAAATTCACTGAAAAAAACATAGGTTATAGATCATATATAGTTAGGAATTAGCATTTACAAAACCTTGAAAATTCACTGAAAAAACCATAGGTTATAGACCATATATAGTTAGGAATTAGCATTTAAAAAACCTTATTTTACTCACACAAAACCATTGAAATTCCATATATAGTTAGTTGCACTAACTATATATCGCGCACCCGCAATCCACTGCTGATGATGTCACATATTACATCATTCATGACATGGTCAGTGACATCACTGATGACATCACTGATGACATCTCAAATGACATCACTGATGACATCACTGATGACATCTCATTTGACATCAATGACCACATCACTGATGATATCATTCATGTGACAATACAATGCATCTCCTCATATTTTAATATAACCTCTGTTTCACCCAGTGTTAAATACAGAGTATAATTTTTGAAACCATTGACACACCAATACTAGTTACTACATATGTACTCACTGATTCCTACGTCTACACACACATTCACTCATTCACCCATACAATCATTCATACATACAATCACTCATCTTTACAACACTATCATATGCACTCATACACCTATACAGACACTCACACTCTGCCACTCATCCATGGAGTTACTCACACACCTAGTCAGTCCTGTAAAGAATCAATCACACTTCCATTTTCTTGTCTATACAGTTAAACATAGAGCACCTTATATTTTCAAACATATACTAACACATACTTACCTTGTTATACAATCATTGATATAAGTACACATTGATCTGCACAGAGTCACACACCTCCCAGCCAGCCACACACACACTCAGTCTCCCATACAAATACTTGGACAATCAATCAATAACCCATATAGTTACTCATATAGCTACTGATCAACACATGCAGCAGTTTACAGAACAACAGACATAATGATGCACAAATTAAGACAGTTTAGTCACTAACCCATGCACTCAGTGAGACACATTTAATCACTCAGTCATACAGTCAGTCATGCACCTACTAAATCCTTCGTCCAGACACTTACACATCCACTCATTCTTCAATATGTAAGACATATTTAAACTTTACAGAAACATACAGTCACTGGATGTTTTCATCAGTGATGTCATCAGTGATGTCATTTGAGATGTCATCAGTGATGTCATCAGTGATGTCACTGACCATGTCATGAATGATGTAATATGTGACATCATCAGCAGTGGATTGCGGGTGCGCGATATATAGTTAGTGCAACTTACTATATATGGAATTTCAATGGTTTTGTGTGAGTAAAATAAGGTTTTTTAAATGCTAATTCCTAACTATATATGGTCTATAACCTATGGTTTTTTCAGTGAATATATATATATATATATATATATATATATATATATATATATATATATATATATGGAGAGAGAGAGAGAGAGGTTTATACATTTTTCTATAATTTTAGTTATAAAAAAATTCAAATTAATTGTATTAAAGTAAATATATATTAATTATTATGTATGACTAACTTTTTTAATTACCTTTCTTTGTTATATTTGTTAAAGTGTATATTGAATCTACTTAATCTTTTTATAATACTGTTTTTATTTAACATATTTCACATTTATGATGTACTTTAAATATATAAAAATCGTTTTTTTACTTACCTGTTTCAGTATAGGTAGTCGATATTTTTTGCATTCTATATTTTTTCATCTATCTTTTCTACTTCTATAGTTTTTTACATCGATATTCTGTCAGTGAACTGTAGAAAATTTTACTCAAGGGGGGAGCTGCAACATTGCGCAGATCTGTTCAAGAGGGCACAGTGAGTAATCAGGCCCACGTTCTGTTTCCCAGCTGCCCAGTATATAGTGGGCAGTTGCAACGTTTAAGCCAGTACCTGTGTGCAGTTTCTGCTTTCTGCATTAGCAGCCAGAGGGCTAAGGGGATAGATAGCCCTGGAGAAACCCTGACATTGTGCACAGAGGGCATCAGGGCCCCCTTTGAGAGGCCAGTTGGCCTGGGGTCATTGTGAGTGAGAGGGGTGGAGGGAGAGGCTCTAAAAATGTGTTTTATGCCCCCTGTGATTGTGATTGCATAATGTGATTTATGTGATGTGAATTATGCACCCTGTTTTTATGCCGCTAATGATGATGATGCTCATGAGGGTATGGCGTAATGTGTTTATGCTGGTGAGGCCTAATGCGTAATGTGTTTATGGTTACGAGGGTGTTTATGCTGGTGAGGCCCATTGTGTAATGTGTTTATGCTGATAAGGTTTGGGCCTAAAGGGGGTTTCTGTCTAATGCTAATGTGATATAGTGCTTAAGTGATTATGGTACCAGTAGTTACTGGTTGTGTTTTGCATTTACTTACCTGCATTCGTATGGTTCTGACCATGACCCGATTGACCTAGTCCTGTATATAATTCCCCTGTGAATTATATACAGTTTAAATGTGTGATTATATTTCTAATGTGTCTCTGACAAATACAAATGCTATTTTTTTATATAACCTTTTTTGGTGTGCCTCGTGTATTGCTGCTGTGTGTGTGTTGTGCAAATGCTTTACACATTGCCTCTGGGATAAGCCTGACTCCTCGTGCCAAGTTACCAAGGGGGTGAGCAGGGGTTATGTTTGGCGTGTAACTCCCTTTCCCTGACTACAGCAGTTCTCTCTGCCTGGCTTTGGCGCAAGCCTTAGCCAATCAGCGATCCCATTTCTAACATTGGTTATCAGCGATGAGGATAGGACTTGCATTTGCGCAACACCACAGCGACAACTGGTTGCACTACAAACTCTGCATTTAGATAATCACATGTTTGGGGATTATTGTTTCTGATTTTGTGTTCTCCTCAAGAGTGTCATTTTTAAATGGTGTTTTCTGCGCTTTTATGTTTGGTGGCAGAAGAGAGAAAATGACAGGGCGGAGACACTAGTAGGTGGGGGCTTCCCATACATAGTGAGTCCCTCGCTGGTTCCAGTGCCCCATCCCTTTTCCTGTCCCCAGTGGTGTGGGTGGATAGGAGGGAAGAGAGGGCGAGTAGAGGAGAAAAAGCTAGCTCGAGAGGGTGGTTATCCCCTGAGTGTAGTGTGAGTGTCTGGATTCATGAGGATGGTGGGATCCAGTGGTGGCAGCAGAAGTGAGTCCAGTGCAGAAAGCCCCATTCCTGTTCCCAGAGTTTGGTACCTGGTGCTTAGTAAGAGGAGTACAGGTTGAGATCCAGGGGCAGTAAGGAACTGTCTCACCAGTCTTGGGGCGCGTGTGTAGATGAGTGCTGTATTGCACTGGATGAGTGGGTGTGAGTTCTTTTGGTGAGAAGGAGTTTGCTCGGGAGGTGGACCTCTGGCTGTGTGCTAGAGGGCCTGCAGAGGCATTGGGGAGTGATTCCAAAAGTAGCGGCTTGGGTATCTTCCGGGCCTGTGTGGTGGAAGAGGTTCAGTGTAGCCCAGCTAGGTCCCGGTGGAATGAGAGAGATGTGGGGGCTCACATCCTGTCTCAGTGGAGATGGAGTGAGTGTGGGAGGGTATGTACCACGGTGACCCGAAACCGCAACTCAGGGCCTGGAGGGTTTCTTAAAGGAGTGTAAGGTCGGGGGCCTAGGCTGTACTTGTAGGCCATTTGAGGAGGATATTCCAGTGTCTAGAGGATGTGGAATGTCTTCAACCAGAGCTCCAGCAGTCCTGGTGTTGGTCAATACCGCTCCTAAGTGGAGCGTGCAGAAGTGCTGGTTGAGGGGTGAGAGGGGGAAAGAGTCCCCAGTGGAAGAACCATTGGGTCAGGGGCCATCTAGAAGGGCTGAGCCACCAATGAGTGACCATAGTGATGCCACTTTTGTCCTGGGGGATCTCTGCGCCCTGTCAGGTGGACAGGAGGTTGCAAGATTAGAGCCAGGCAGACTGTCACATGACCCATTAGCTATGTGTCACCCTCAAGGGAGGGGCATGTGTGCTCCCCCAGAAGTCCTGATTCGCTGGGCAATTGTCTGACCAAAGGGTTAAGCCCCGAGGTTGGGGAGGCCAGGTTCAGGTTCAGCCTGACCTGGAGGGAAGGGCCTCTGTAATCAGTGTCCTGACCAGTTTAGCTTTCTGGGGTACGGCCCCAAGGTGGGAGGGTGCAGAACTCTGGAAGGGGGTGCAGAGGGAGGGCTTCCTCTCCTCTGACCCTGGTGCAACCTGAGGGTTTAGACCCTAGTTTGAGAGACTTAGAAACTTCGTGATCGAGGGGTTATCCCTGCCAAAGAGAACAGTTAAATAGACTTAGGAAAAGTGCTGCCGTTGCTGTGAGTCTGGGGCTGACCTATAGTTTGTTGTTTCTGCTGAGGTAGAGAACTAAAGGACTTTGCTGTGTGCTGTGTCCCACCTGCTTGAAGAGGAACTGTGATGTGTGCTTTGTTTTTCTGAAGACAAGAGTCTCCAGTGGTAGACCAGTTGATGGAGGGAGGTCCTGAAATGGTGGTACCGTTGTGTTCTGGTGGGTGCTTCCTCTGGGAGAGTGCGGAATCCCAGTAGTAGAGGTATGGGGACGTTTTGCCTGTGAACTCTGGTCAGCCTGACGGTGCGGACCCTAGGTTGAAGGATTGGTGGTAGTTTGGTATTACACTGAGAGGGAGAGGGGAGAATGACTATTGGGTGCCAGGGGTTACTGCCCCCCACTCTGTGGATTGGCAAGGACCAGTGACATCTGGTTGACCTAGTGCCTGTTCCTGGCCGTGGACAACTAGAGAGTGCCTGTGGGGTAGCCTAGTTAGGCCAGAGAGTTCTTTTTCAGAGGAAACCACTTGGGGTCAGAGTGGCGTAGAAAAGGAGAATGTCCCTGCAGTCACAGGCCCGGGTCCGTGTTCTATCGCCCAAAGCAGTGAAGCCCATCAAAGGAGTGATTGGTCTGCCCTGCATTTTGGCTGGAAGGGGGTTGTGTTGGACTTTGCCCTTTTGGCAGGTTCACCCAGAAACCTTTTGACTTGAGCTCTAACATGATGGTAGTGGTTTTAGGCCTTTGGGCACTTTAGCACTATTGCCCAGTGTAAACTGTGTGCGCTCTCTGTGTACGTGTGGTGAGATTGGCCTGCCCTCCCATAGAAATGCATGGGGGGATAAGTGTGTCCATGATAATTCCTGGTATGAGAGGAGCGCAGGGTCGAGTTTAGTATGCATAAACTTGTGAAGATAAATGCTGCACAGTGGTGTGCGCAGATTTATGGTGACTGGTGAAGAAATGCCACTTTTAGAAGTTGGCATTTCTGTGTGCTATGTGTCTGCCTGCCTAATGTGAATTGCATGTCTGGCTTGTGAGTGACAGGAGCTGAGAGGTGTGGGTGGCTCCAGGAGGGAGAGGGGGAATCAGCGCTGAGCTGAATGGACACCTGGAGGAAGAGTGGTGGGAGGGGTAATCCCCAGACTCTGAATAGGGTGATGCTTACCTGGTGAATGCTAGCTCCACCCCTCTGTGGTGTGTCTGATGGCGAGCCCCCACCTCACAAAGGGAAAGTGGAGCTTGGCAAACAAAGTGCTCCAAATCTCCCCTTAACCAGTTCTGACTGGCATCCCCAAACCCTGTGCTGTGACACAAAGAAGAAAGGGCGTATAAAAGAAGGGGCTGTGACCCCACAAAGTTGTTCAGTCCTGGGTGCTAATCCTGACGCTGAGGGGGTGTGCTGCTGCTGGGGCCCAGGAGGACCTGCCAGGAGGGCTGCCTTTCTGGGCCCAGCATTGCCCCCTGATTTCTAAAGATTTTCCTTTGGTTGTAGTGTAGTTCTTATATTCCCAATAGGCTCTCCGCATTGGAATAATATACACTATAGATATGACAGAGGACTGAGGTCAGTATGTCTCTATCGAGTGTACTAAACTTAATTGTGTGTGTGCCAGCTAACTCAGAGGTCACTAGAAACTTTCTTGAATAAACAAAAAGGGATTAGTTTCTGACAACTGCATAAACATGACAACTTTGTTTCCCCTAAACTGAAACATATCTCCAGAGTCGTGGAAACAATAGATAACTAGTTCACTCAGTCAATTGTGCAGGCTTCGTTTCTACAGAGTTGCATAGAAATAGAGAGTGGTTTATTGAACAGTCTTATTTCTCATGCAATAGATATGAACTGCTACAATCGTTAGACAGAAGGAAAGTATAATGCATACAGCAAGAACAGTAATTTAAAATAATACTGTAATAGCATTGTCTGTTGCTATGACATGTAAAAATACATAAATAACATAGGCTAAAATACTCAAATTGTGCTTCCAAAATACGCCTACCGCAATGTACCTAACCTAGGTCTAGTACCAAGGAAGAAGTAGGTGTTTGTCTTTTAGCATAGATTTAGTTCTGCCAAGAATTGCCAAAGGTTTCTCTAGGTTCTAATCAGCTCCATACCTTAGAATGAGAGAGGTTGGTATCTCTGTCTCAGTTCTCGATTTCCCAACACCCCGCAAGGGGAGTCAGGAACACTGGAGCTGGATTCTCGGCAGGAGGATGACAGCTTCTGATCAGCACTTCAGCTGGAGAGTTGCTTCCTTTGGCACTTGCTGTAGCGAGCTGCGTCGTGCAAGTAGGTAGTCGAACTGCACTGAACCACACTGTGCTTTGCTATAGCAAGTGCAGGTATATTTATACCTTAAAGGTGTTTAGGAATGCCTGTATTGACGTAAAAGTTGGTCATATGAACATCATGGATGATCCCCTAAGGAATAGTTGTTCATGCATAATAATGAGTTTCTTGGAGAAATCAATATCCAGGCTAGGGGAAGTCCATTCTGCTTAAGAGTCTGGTTTTCCAAGAAATCATTGTGCTGTAGATGAATGGATGGAAGTAGCCATGCCTGTATTTGGGTAGCATGGGCTATGCCTAAATAAGAACTGGTTTTCTATGCCTATATAAGAGCAATGTGAATTGTACCTATATAAGGGCGTGAATCGGGAAAATTATTTCAGAATCTAAATCGCCATACAACAGATTCCCCCATGGTGCAAAGGGAAGCGGGTGCCCACCCCGCGCTTTGCTGAGCTGAGCTGGTGCCCACTCAGTATTTCTGCTTGTTTTTGCAGCGGAAGCCCACCCGCTGCTTTATGCCTTTTTTGCGGGTGCCCACCCCATGTGTTTGTGCCTCTTGGTGGTTAGGAGGTAACTGGTGAGGGAGTCCACCTCGCATTCATCTGTCTCTCGTGGGTTCCCACCCCCTGTTCGTGTGCTCTTGGCGGGAGTCCACCCTGCTACTGTGTGGCCTTTAAGGGGGCCCTCAGCGTGGGCATCCCCTGTGCGCTTAGTAGAAAGCAGGAGCCAACTGCATTGGCACCGAGTTGTGGAGAGTGCAGAGAGGGGCCGCCGTAGAAGTCAGGCTGGAGCCACCTGACTGGGGGTGGAGCTATGCACCCTCTGGGGCGGAAGCTGCAATGCTTGACCGGCGGGGCTCCCATGCTTGAAGGAGAGCCCCGCGGCATCAGCAGAGCCTGAGGAGATGTCCAGAGCCTCGAAAGGCTCCCCGCTGAAGTCCAGGACCGGGCAGGGACAGGAGAGCCCCAACGGAGTCCTGAGGCCTCACCCAGCCCTCGCGGTCTGCAGCACCACCGGGAAGTAGGAGAAAAGCTAAGAGAGCCCAGCGGGGCTCCCATTGCGCAGAGAGAACCCCGCTGGTTGCTGCCCGATGAGGCGACTTAGTCGGCAGGCAGAGCCCGGTGAGTAAGGGCTCGATCTGGCACAGTGTACTTCCTGAGTAGACCCGCCGTTGTGGGCCGCTCTAACGAGTGGCATATTTCTTGCTGGGGCTCCAGTGGGGGTCCCGTGGGCCCATGGTCCCCGTACCTTCCCCATTTTGGCCATTCTTCTACAGCTGCCCCGCTTGCTAGAGGGCAGCTGTACTGATCGGGGCACATTGTCGGTGCCCATTGGGCTACAGGTATTGTTAGAGAGTCCCAGGGAGGGGCTCAGGCAGCACCGTAGTGCCAGTGCTTGTTTGGTGACCACAGCTGTGCCACCGTAGCGGGCAGCTGTACCGATATGGGCATGTTGTACTTCAAGAGCTGTGTGGCTCCAACGTTGGGCATGTTAATTTCAAGAGCCCCGGAGGGGGGGTTGGGGGGCTCAGGTAATTTTTGCCAGTTGCCCCGCATGATAGAGGGCTTCTGCAACATTGGGCAGATCTGTTCAAGAGGGCACAGTGAGTACCCAGGTCCACAGTCTGTTTCCAAGGTGCCCAGCACTTAGTGGGCAGCTGAAACATTTAGGCCAGTACCTGTGCACACTTGCTGCATTAGCAGCGAGAGGGCTAAGGGGATAGATAGTCCTGGAGAAACCCTGACATTGTGGACAAAGGGCATGGGGGCCCCCTGTGAGAGGCTAGTTGGCCGGGGGTCATTGTGAGTGAGGGGGTGGAGCTCTAGGATCTACAAAACTACACAATGTATTTTAAGCCCCTTGTTATTGTGATTGCATAATTTGATTTATCTTATGCATCCTGTTTTTATGCCTCTAGTGATGATGATGCTCATGAGGGTATGGCGTAATGTGTTTATGCTGGTGAGGCCTAATGTGTTATATGTTTATGTTTAGGTGAATGTTTATGCTGGTGAGGCCCATTGCGTTATGTGTTTATGCTGATGAAGTTTGGGCCTAATTTGGGTTTATGTTTAATGCTAATGTGATATAGTGCTTAGGTCATTAAGGTACCAGTAGTTACTGGTTGTGTTTTGCATTTTATTACATGCATTCTGATGGTTATGTCCATGGCCCGATTGGCCTGGTCCTGTATATAATTCCCCTGTGAATATTGCCCGTGCCAGTTGGCACAGTGTAAATGTGTGATTATGTTTCTAATGTGTTTCTGACAAATACAAAGGCTATTTTTTTATATAACCTTTTGTGGAGTTCCTTTTGTGGTGTGCCTAGTGTGTT
The DNA here is from genome assembly GCF_964261635.1 of Lissotriton helveticus. Taxonomy (NCBI): domain Eukaryota; kingdom Metazoa; phylum Chordata; class Amphibia; order Caudata; family Salamandridae; genus Lissotriton; species Lissotriton helveticus. Next base: position 1,845,183,717 of record NC_136061.1, on the reverse strand, counting down.
GGTGATGTGTGTATGTTGCGCAAACGCTTTACACATTGCCTCCGGGATAAGCCTGAGTGCTCGTGCCAAGCTACCAAGGGGGTGAGCAGGGGTTATCATTGGCGTGTAACTCCCTTGCCCTGACTAGAGTGGTGGTCTCTGCCTGTCTTTGGCGCAAGCCTTAGCCAACCAAATGATCCCATTTCTAACAGTAACTAAACTAGCACTAAATTTTAGGTCACCCTACATCCCGTGAATGATCACTCAAAGCGTTCGTAAATGTGGGCTATAGTTTCTTGATAAAAAAAGGGTCAGGTTCAATTTATACTTCTGTTTTACTGATATTTATGACTTACATTTTTTTACTACCTTTTACTGAGTAATAATAATCTCTTACCAACATTTCATCTTTTCAGGAAAATATGCCGAGCTTTGGTGTCAACTTCTGATAAACACCACTGGGGCTTTTGCTCCCTGTCATCAGATTGTGGAACCTACTTCATATTATAAGGTGAGCTATATATATACATTCATTAAGTGGATTTCTGGGACTCAGACATTGAGTGGCAGTATTAATGATGATAGCAAGGTGAGCGCTGCAGACTGATGTTACGAATTGAGCAACTATCGCAAAAAATATTTATTTTTACATTGCTCTATGATGAAATGTTGTTGTGTACTTACCGGCAAAGTTGAAAAAGAAAAGAAATATACAGTGAAAGGCTCCCAGCGAGTGAAAATAGATGAGTGAGATGTAAACATTCATGCTTACATGATTTCATGAGAAAGAATGCAGCGAGCACGAGCAAAAGGCTTTAAATTATGTAATGTCCAATTTTGCTAGAACTATGGAGGAAAAACAATTTATTTTAATTTTAACGTTCTACTGGTGTTCGCCAAAACAAAAAACAGTGTAACCTGAAGGATGCAAGAAGCACATGAGTATTTTTTCCATGTCTACGTAAATGGCAACATCTGCAAAGTGGATTTAAATGAAGAGAATTATTCAACGCAATTCATGGTTGGTAAAGGCAGTGTCAACACCTGAAACGCATTTGAGTTTTTACAAGTACTGTCTTTGAAGTAAAAAAATCATCACAGAGATTCGAGTGCAAGCTTTCTCTAGATGTAGAAAGGGATGGTTTGTATTTTAGCGAGGCGTTTGTGGTACCTCCTCTGCCTTGCACCACCGTTGATTAGAAAGCCCTCCAGTAATTCCACAAACCTTGAATGCAAGATATGCCGAAACGCGTAGACCAACCTCTACCGTTTTGTAATTTGCATTATGGTTTAATAGAGAATAGAAAACCACGTTCTTTGAATGCCTTCTGTGCGTGGTGCTGTGATCCTTCCTTGAATCAGACTAGAACAGAGGAACGGAGGAATCTTGAGCATCTTGAGAATCTTGAGCATCTCTCTCGGAAATCCGCAACATTCTATTTGGAATAACTTTGGCTCCAGTTGACGAATCTTTGCGAAATTTAAAAAATTGGCAAGGTGCTCCGGTCTGCTCCTATCCTGAAAGTCTCGGGGTGATTCATGAAGCGGAGGCCGAGAAAAAAGGGGGTCGCAAAACGTGTTTTTCCCATGCAATTTTCCATATGAATCGTTCATCGCGGCTACAGCCCGAACTGTTGAACAGAATTACAGCAAATTTGGCCAATAGGTAGTTCTTGGTTCAGACTCATGCCTTTTGCTTGAATGGTGTAAATCCATTCAGTAGTTCCTGAGAAAATCACATTCAAAAGTGTATATATATCTATGGCCATGGTGGATCCGCGCATCCTGAGTGCACCCTAAGCGCACTGTGCCGAGCGCGCTATAAATGCTAATTGGCTATTAGTGGTTGTCAACATTCAAAACCAGGAAGTGTTGGCAGCCATTTTGTACCTCGGTAGAAGTGAGGATCTAGAAATTAGTGGAACAAGTGTTCAAAACTTATAAAGGGGTCAGGTTAGAAATATTTTGACCCTCTGGCCCTGCTTAGGGGGTCCCACAAGGACCCCTAGGGCCCAAAACAATTTTCTTTTTGAAAAAACTGAGAAATGTGCGCTGTTGCATAGATCCACCATAAAAAAAAAAAACGAAGCACGGGCTACTGTGCTTGTTTAAAAAGTAGCTACCTGGGAGGGCCAAATCCGGGGGTCTAAAATATTACATTTGATGGGGGTTCAGAGGGGCCCTGTAGCCCAGGGACCGCCATTCCTCTGTGCTCCAAAATAAATGGGTGAGGGAGCTCAAAGTTCTGTCTAAGCCCTGGGGATTACAACCCTCTGGGTCTTTTTATATTTTGGGAGGGGGGCCGCATGGTCCCCATTCAGGAGCAGTCGAAAGCTTTGGGGAACACCAACCCCAGGAGCGGCTCCTGCTGTGTCTTGGGTTGCCACTTGCCTACCCCTGGGACACTGCTGTTTGCTATGGCAGGGCGGGAGTCGAGGTTCCCACTGTGTCATAGCAAACTTGAAGGCATATTAACAAGTGCCGTTTAGCTGCAATTTTTTTTAAAAAGCCAAAAATGCGGTGAAAATGATATTGCCCCATTTTCTAGGCGGCACTAAGATGCATTAACGCATGTTAGCAGCCAGTTTGCTAACGGCTCGCATCTCCAATGAGCTGCAATGTAGACATTCCCAGTGGCAAGGTGGTGTTCCTATGACAATATAACATGGAAGAGGGAGGTATGACAACAGTGTTGTATTTACAAGGCGGCACTGGATTTGAGGACCGATAGCAAAACTTGGTAATTGCGGTTTATGTCGGATCCTAACATTTGTTCTGAAGTAGACTTAGGGATGTTTAATATGCGAGGTGGATTCATATGTTAAGTCCACAGTCTTATATTAACAAGCTTTTCACTTACGAATATGAATTATCGCTGTCTTTCTGGTGATATTGGGGGCATATTTCGAAGGACTGCATTAACATTATCGGTGCTTTAACGTTAGGAAAGTGCTGTTAAGGTGGCCATAATGGGCTTAATAATAGGCTTTTAAGAATTTGTGAGAATTCCAATAGAAGCCCAAGTTTACACCAGCACGTTTTAATGCTGTCTTGTAAATATACCCATTACAGACTATTAATTGTACCGTAAAAATAAAATATCACCTACTACTAATTTCTTTTCTTCCTCGGGATCCCATCCCATGGGTGTATATTCAACGTTGGGGACTGTGGGTGGAGGCCCAATGTCCCTACGGTGCCAGTCAGCTTCCTGCATCCTTCAGAAGCCACCATTACTTTTCCACATGAGGACCTGCTAATATGCAGCTCCCTGTGTGGAAACACATTCTACTTTGCATTTTAAAAGAGAGAGTACGTTTTCATGTTCTCTCTTTCAAAATGTAAACCAAGTTTGCTATGGCAGAAGCCTCGGCTCTCACCCTGCCATAGCACACAGCAATGTTGAAAAAATCTTCCGGTAAGACAACAAAGGATGTTGAAGTCCATTACGCTGGAGTTGCGTACGTTGGACCAGCCCACTCCGCTTCTGCTTCAAGGAGGGGGGACAACACAGCTACATGACCGAGATATTCCCCAGTGTCTGAGATAATATGGTTACGTCCACTGTGCAGTACACTACACGTATTAATAGTATATCTACACATGGAAAAGTTTTTGGTTTGTATAGTGAGTTGTGTATCGCAATTCACAGGTAGTGTTAGCATTGTGTACAATATTGTTGATGTGCGAGTTCCTTCCCTTATACATAGTTGATTGCCACATCTCTGAACATTGAGCTAGTGTGCTGTTGAGGGGATATATTATTTTGGGAAGGTTTGTTGTCCTGTTTTGTGCTGCCTCTGAGGTAGTGGGGGGGGGGTCAGGAGAGGTGGTTGTAGTGGTGGTGGCACTAGGTGTTGTGATTTTGTTGGGTGTTGGAAGTGCATAATTAGTACCTCTATTACATATTCGTCTTTAGATGAGTTGGATGTAATTCACACAGTACATAGTCGACGTCCTTATACTAGTTAAATGTTGATATTAATTTGTTAGTGGTGAATGGAACTAGCTCCTGTTTTTTTAGGTGGCATTGTAGATTTAGTTCGTTGTTGAAAGTATGGGGAAGTGTGGGTTTTTTAGTTTTTTTTCTACGGGAACACCTAGTTTGTATATTATTAACGTTAGTTGTGGTTCTAGTTTGTAACAATTTTCTTGGAGGAAGGAATAAATTGAAGAGTGGTAATATTTGAAGTTTTTACTACGTTGAGAACGTTTGAGATGTCATCAGTGATGTCACTGACCATGTCATGAATGATCTAATATGTGACATCATTAGCAGTGGATTGCGGGTGCGCGAAATATAGTTAGTACAACTAACTGTATAGGAGCAATTTCAATGGTTTTGTATGAGTAAAATGTCCAGCTAACTATAACACCACTAAAACCTATAGTTTTTTGAGTGAATTTCAAAGGTTTTTTAAAAGCTAATTCCTAACTATATAACTCCTGAAACCTATGTTTTTTTAGTGAATATATATATATGTATATATATATATATATGGAGGAACTTGCCGCTTGCCGGACATCCCACAGGATACCTTGCTGATTTAAAGCAACAAAGAGTCGACCCAAAAGTGCTGGTGCAAGGTGATTTAATCTATAAAAGCCAGCGCTGCCGCCATGTATATATATATATACATCCCCATTCACCATGCAGCCCCTTCTTGCTGGCTTACATGGTGCTCTTCGGTGGTGCGGGACCTCTAGGCCGAGCATGGCCAACAATTTTTACCAAACACTCTTCTTCCGACAAAGAAAAAGACTGGGTTGCAGTCCGGAGATGGTTCAAAATCATTGCTTTTACTGTAAATAAAGAGTCACTTTCATAGGAACAACTGAACCTATGCGTTTTGGTCTCACAGAGACCTTGATCACCTTAATGCCCATTGACACAAAACAACTAATATAAAACATGTCATCTGTTTACATCATTTCCGGTTGGTCATTTCTGGGGATTATGGGAATTGTACTGCTAAGTAACATTCATTAAATGAAAATAGCTGAACAAGTAATAAAGTGAATTGAAAACATTGATGAACTGAATTTAAAAACCTGCACTTCAAATTATTTAATTCTTTTTTAGCTGGTCATTAGTTAGGGCACAACAATACGTTAATAACTTATGTTACCCGTTTTTGCGTTTTATAAAAATGAGTAATATTTACTATTTGATCAAATAAATGTGCTAATGGCGAATAATTTACCCTCCAGTGGGTTTTCCCAAGGCATTTAAATCTACTATTGTAATACTCCTCAAGTGGAGAGTGTATCCTTGTCAGGGGAACCTTATCTCGCCTATACATATTTTGTCATATTCAACAAAGCATTTATTATTTAGATGTATGTGAAGACATCAAAATATTCCAATCTACATTACCATATAAGTTTATGCAGAGAAATGAAAAAGACAGGTGAAGGTAGACAAAAAGTGAAGAAGGTGAGAAAAGAATAAAAAGGAGGTGAATAAAAGAAAAGTATTTTTATAAACGATTCTAACATTTCAACAGGGAAGCAAAAATACAGGATCATTATTAAATATGACTTGATAAATGTACATAAAGTTCTTCACATTGATTAAGACCACGTGGTATATTCAGGATATGCCGGGATTCTTTCTGTCTCAGTTTCTTCTCCCAATCTCTGCTTCTTACTTGGCGGTTGACTGTTTCAATGGCAAAGAATCTCAATAGTTTCCAATCACTTTCAGGGAGTGCTTCCATGTGCTTGGCTACCGCTTTGCTACAGTCTTTGTTTATTGTAGCTGTTACGTGTTCCAGGATACGTTCTTTTAGCTCGCATGTGGTGCTCCCCATGTATTTTAATGAGCATGGACATTCTATAACATAGATTACAAATTGACTTTTCCATGTGATCACTTCTTGTATTTTCCAGGTTTTTCCACGTCCATCTTTAGTTTTTGAGTATTTTTGGCAATTTGGCATACTTTACAGTTGTGGCATTTCATAAAACCCTTACTTTGCACCCATTGTGATTGTTTATTTTTCTTTTTGCAGACGTAACTATGAGTTAGTTGTTCTCTTAAGTTAGTTGCTCTCTGTACGTTATATTGGGATGCGTTCCCATGATTTTTGCAGCCGTTAAATCCAGTTGGAGGATTTTCCAGTTTCTCTTCAAAATTTCTCTTATTTGCTTTGATTCTTTTGAGAATGTGGTAATGAACATGATGGTTTCTAAATTTTCTTTTTCAACCACCGGTTTTTCCTCTCTGACAGCCTAGTTTGCTTTCTCCCAACCTTTTTTGATTTGTTTTACCGGATAGCCTCTGGGTTGGAATCTTTGTCATGGCGATTTGCTATGCTTTTGCAATTTTGTATCCTTATAGCAGATACTCCATATTCTCAAAAATTTACCATAAGGTATATTTTGAAATAGGGGTTGTTGGTGAAAACTTCCTGCATGTAGCGTAGCATTGTTTTGCTGTTGTCTTTCTGTGTAGTGTTGAATGTATTTGGTTTTCCTGTATGTAGATCTCTGTGTCCAAGAATGTTACTCTTAGTTGGCTGATGTTGTACGTAAATTTGAAATTTGCTGGTGTTTCATTTAGGATGTTGAATTATTCATTGAATTCCGCATCTGTTCCATCCCAGATGATCAACAGGTCGTCAATGAACCTGAGCCATGTGATTATTTTATTGACAAATCTATCTTTATCAAATTGCCAGGCCCATTTCTGCTTCCACCAACCCATTGTCAAACAGGCATAGCTTGGGCTAAATGAAAAGCCCATCGCTGTGCCTTTGACTTGCTTGAAAACTTCCTCATCAAAAAAGAAAAACGTTCTGACTAAGACACATCCTGATCATTTCCAATAACATTGTGCTATGTTGAGCATAATGAATATTTCTATCCTTCCGAAAAAATTCACAGGCAGTGATACCAATATCATGATCAATGTTTGTGTAAATGACACATTTCCATTGTTATTAATCTATACAATTCTTGCCACAGTGTTACATTTAGATGTCTTAAGAGATCGCTAGTAACCTTTATATAAGAAATCAAATTTGAGACAAACGGTAGTAGAAAGTATTCAATGTAATTTGCCACTGGTTCAAATAGTGTTCCATTTGCTGATATAATTGGACGTCCTAGTGGTCTAGTCGAGTTTTTATGGATTTTTTCCAAAAAATACATGGTGGCAGTTGTTGGATGTTGTGTAGTTAAATACTTGCATTCATCTTGATCAATGGGATTCATAGCTGTCCATTTTGTAATTTTTTATCCAGGCCTAGTTTCATGTTCGGAGTTGAGTTGGTTTGCAGTCTTTCATAGTCAATCATGTCATTCAATTGGTCATGTGCTTTATTTACATAATCCAATTTATCCCAAATAAAGATATTTCCACCTTCATCTGCAATTTTTAATTCAATTTGGTCATCTTGGGTTAAGTCTAATAGAGCTGTTCTCTCTTCAGTATTCAGGTTCTCAGTATATCTAGTTCTTTTCAATTTGTAGATATCTCATACAATGGCCTCATGGAAAATATCAATCTTATTTCCGGCTGCTAATTCAAGATAGAAATGTGATTTATTTTTTGGTCTTAGTCCAGCTCCCAATTGTGTATATATATTAAATATATGAAAGCTCTTCTTTTGAAGGAAAACAGCACTCGCAGGGGCTGTTGCAGCAATTTTTAAATCACAGCATAACCAACATATGTGATGCAACATCGAAAAAGGAGTACGCCGAAATGCATCTGTTGGTTATGCTGTGACTGAAAAATTGCTGCAACAGCCCCTGCGATTGCTGTTTTCCTTACGAAAGAAGGAGAAAGGAGCTTTCATTGATTTCGTGGGCACACCCCCACGATGCAAAGCACCCATCCACGAGTGCTCTGGTAAAGGTGTTGAAAGCTGCTATATATATATATATATATATATATATATATATATATATATATATATATATATATATATATATATACATATATATACATATATATATATATATACATATTACCTACTGGCGGTCGCCAGTAGGTAGTTATAGTTAGGACCTAGTTTCCATAGGAAATCCTCAACATTCTATTTGGATTAACTTTGGCCCTGGTGGATGAATCTTTGCGAATTTCTCAAAGAAGATGGCTCGGTCCGCTGCACTCCTTCTCCTTCCCTGAAAGTTTGGGGGGGATTGGTGAAGTGGGGTCTGAGATAAAAGGGGGGTCCCAAAACGTGTTTTCTCCATGTTATTTTCCATAGGACGTTTAGACACGGCTACAGGTCGAACGGCTGAATGGATTTATAAGAAATTTGGCAAAACTGTAGAGTCCGGCTCGCAGATTACGCTTTTTTTGGAATGGTGTAAATCTGTTCAGTAGTTGCTGAGAAAATTAAACTTAAAGTCAATTATATATCTATAAGCGCGCACGGGTGCGCGCACTCAAGCGGCTGCGCTTTTTTTGCTGCGTGACGTCTGTTAACGTTCGATTCGAAGGAAATCAGGAAGTGTTGACCGCCATTTTGTCACTGCGAGTAAATATATTGTCATTTCAAAGTGTTGGAACATGGAAAGGGGAGAAGGTAGAGATTGTTTTGCTGCGTAGGTTCTCTCAGGGTGTGTAGTAAGGCCCTTAAACGCGAAAATATATATATATATATTTTTTTTTTAAGTTGCGGGGTGCGCGCACCCGGGCGCGCACACCTATTTACAAGAGTGTGAAAATGGAGATAAATCAGAAGTTTGAGTGCTTTGATATAAGGTGGCTCTGAAAAGAGCCCTTGTGTTATTTGAGTTTTTTCTGCATTTATAAGTAAGTACCGATGCAGAGTCTGATGTTGCAGAGGAAGATTCTGTTTCCCTCATCCGTGAAATGAACACCATCTGTCCTATAGATGTCTTGCATGTGGTAACGCAAGTTGTTGTGGTAAATAGAACTCATGCTATAATCTCTGAGGAAAGCAGAAACAGATTTATTAACATGTCTCCTTGCTTTCTCAATTTGTGCACAATGTTGATTGGACCAATTCCATTTCTGTCTTTGGCATATATTGGAATATACCAAGGCAGTTCGAGGAAAAAGTGTCATCAATTGTCGAAAGGTGTCTTTTAGAAGCATTTCCAGACCTACCCCAGTCAATGTGCCTAGATCGTTCCCACCACAGTGCACAATTATAAGGTCTGGTTCTGGGAGATGCATAAAAGTTTTCACCAATGGTATTAATTGGTGACATCCTAATCCTCTTTGCCCAATCCACGTTATCTGCACATTTGGTAAATCAAGGTTGGTAATTCGTCTGCTTGCTGCATATTTTCCACTCCAGTGAATATAGCTGTGTCCTAAAAGCCAAACCTTCATTTTCAAGGCAGATGCACTCGTACTCCGATGGGTTCTGGAAGTGGAATGGCAATTAGAAGCTGAAAGTCAGGATAAAAAAATGGATGAAGCTTGGTGTGGTTGAAAAACGAAAAATGATTGGTTGATTCTAATACGTGAAGATTGAAGACTACGTTGCATGTTAATGTTATGTAAAAGAAAAAGTAGTATTGGGTGTGAAAAAAATGACATGTAACAGAGCTGTGGATAGGCAGGTGTTTCTGGAGGGAAAACAGTGTTGTTAGTTTGCTGTAGAACGTTGAGATATGAACTTTTGACCTGTGCCTTCAGCCAGGTGCAGAATGAGGTGTTACCATGGAAACAGTCAGAGATGGCAGTGGGTGATGGGTGACTTTTATGTGACATTGAAAATATTGTGAGGGACAACCAACTGAAATGTAAATTTGAATACAAAATTTTGCGGGAGGAAATATGATTGGCTGAAGAGACATATATGAGTCTGTATTGACTGGATATCTGTGCCATTGAATTTTGGTTGCAGTGATAGCAGCATAATTGAGACTTCCGTCAAACGAATATCTATTTTGTGACTGTCACTGTTGTACATCGTACAAAGCATTGGTAAAGGTATGTCTGTAACTGTTTGTTTTGTCATGTACCGTAAAATATGGTTTACTCACAAACAATGATTGATTTTCCTCATAGTTTGAAACTAAACTCATTTTTGGCTGTCATAATGTGTTGTATTTCTAAAACTATTTTTAATTTAAATGTGAAATATGAAGTATAAAATATGTTTAATATAAAGAGTAATTATTTGTGTGATTTTGAAGCCTTTATATATAATGAGAGAAGTTGTTTATGAAGTGAAAAAATGATATTAGCAGAGAGACAGATAATGCACATAGAGAGAGAAATGGTACATTACATGTGATACCGTCTTGAAAAAGTGGTAATGCTTAATGAATTCTTAAACTTTCTGACAGACGACAAAATTACATTGTAGTTTGTGGCCACGGCTTCCGGGTGAGAGGGGGAGGTGGTCGAGTAAAATAAAATGAAAAGTTCTGACCATGAGGTTGTACACAGATTTGTGCAGTAAATGTGTTCGTAAATTGAGGTACCAAACGGAGTATAAAAATATCTCTCTCACTCCTGCTGTTTGACTGCATCTTCATCTGCCTTCTGTTTTCCGTCTCCGTTGCCGTGTGTTATCTTATTGTGTGTGTGTCTGTCTGTGTCTGCCTTCAGTCCGGGCTGAGGAACTTTGCTGTGGAGGCACACACAGATAGTCGCATCAAAGTAGTTGGAACGTTTTCAAAAAACTATTTATATAATTGAAATGCTTTTTTGAAGCGCTAGTGAATGTTTTCTTTCAGAATTACCGCTCGGTTGCTTCCATAGAGCAGAGGGTATGTTGTATTTCACTACTTAGTGCCTCTGCATCTGCACTCTGTTCTCTGGTGGCTGGCGGAGAAGTGTTTGTTATTGTGGAGATTAAAGCGTGATAAGGAGTGAAATACGACATAGCGTCTGGTCTGTAGAAGCGTGGGAGCAGTGATTAACACTGAGTGAAGCGGAACTGTGACGGTGCTTGAGAAGAGTAATAAATTATTTTTTTACAGAGGTACAACTGTCTGCATGGTGCGCGACCTACTAAGAAAGGGTTCACGGGCTGTTATAGGCCTGTGGGTTCTAGTATGAGTAAATCAGGTCTACAAAAGAAAATATTAAGTTAGTACAGCTGAAGTTACGTGGAACACATGAATACTGTTTCAGTATACAATCATTTTAGTTGAGATTATGGATTAAAAGAGAGACCGTGTATATTTGAAATGTTTATTCAGAAATGCACTGTTTTCAAGGCAAGTTTCTAATCTAATACGAGTAGAGACATTGCAAAAAAAAAAGTAATCGGTATAGTCAGTAGTACATAGAATACAAACGGTATAGTTGATGAAAAATGAATATGGTTTTGCAAAATTAATTATACACTCTTATGAGGAAGTATATTATATTTTAATAAATGGAAGAAGGTCTCTGGCCTTTCAGTTTAGGAACGATACATGAAAATGCTAGTGGTTAGACATTATGTCTTTATCAATCAGCTCTCTGCATGCGAAGCACTATCACGTTTCTGTTATGCTATTGAGGTGCATGTATGTAATCAAAATATTTCAGTTAATGGAAAATTAAATGATCAGAGGTGTCTGAGGCGGAATTAAGCAGTTCAAATGCGAAATTGCGTTTACAGTTATAAAAAACTCATTCTATATTTACACATTAATTAGGGCACATGTAGCATATATTAGCGAGTTTTGGTTCGAGTACGTTTGAAATAACATAAGATAAGATATACAATAGAATTGTTGAGATTAGACTTTAATAAAAAATAAAGTTCAAAATCGAGTAGGTGAAGAAAAAAAATGTAGTCCACATAAAAGATCAAAATTTAACCAGTAGGAAATCATAATGTCCACTGTTAGTAAAGCCAATAGGTCTGTTCATGTTAAGAAAATATCCAAGAAAACGTGAAAAATATAGGGAGGCAAAACGAAATGTGGACGTCAATGGCTTGCATAACAGTCAACCCAGGATTGTATAGGCAAAGTAGGCAGCAACTGCTTCTAACAAGAAGTCACTGTTATGATCCGAAAACATGTCAGCCATCCAATTGAAAAGAGGAAAGCAGCATTCATGATCTGTTATTACCGGAGCCTCTAGTACCATCAGAGGACAGCTCGGTGGGTTTTCAATGTAGCTGTCTGTCAGGAAATCTTGCGCCGCTGCGAATATATCCCAATGACCCAGAACTCCTTGTATCGCTGCAAAGGCCATAATCCCTCCGTTGCAACAAAACTGTTCATGATCAATTAACGGATTCATGAGATGATTGTAATTCACTTCAGGAGGTACCAAGTTGCAGAGACATAAGTCCAGGGCCCACATGAAATCACAGCTCAGGCAATGAAATACAGGCTGCACACAGGTGAAATAGGAATATCGAAATGATAATCGATATGAAGTATTCCGAGTCGAGAGTGCTAAGATGCCGTAGTAGTCAAGCATCTTTTGGCGAAATAGTTCTAAGTGTTCCGGCTTGTTTGCGAAGACAGGAGGGACATCCATTTTGAAATAAACGAGATGGGAACACAAACGTCGCAGCACTGGCAGTTCAACAGGAAGTCCACAGAAATAGGTCGTAGAGCATGGAGTGAAGAGTAGCAGAATGACTTGATATAATTTTTGGCAGTCCGGTCACTAAACCATTGCTTAGTAGTTATAAAAAAAATAGCCTGTCTTGAAGTGGAGGATGCGTTTAAAATTAAGGGAGTCACCTTAGTACATTGTAAAGGAAGGCCACTCTTTTATAAGGAATGGTGTTGTCTGTGAATATTAGCTAAGTGAAAGATATGTTCGCAAACAGATGCTACGCTAACTTGTTTTTGTGACAATAAGGCTGTTGTTCATGTCTTGTGATTCAAGGTCGGAATTTGCTGCCAGATGGAAATATCAAGGTTCACATGCGTGGGGTAGATAAACTACATTCTTAAAGGGAAGCAAATGCAGAGTGATTTTTAGCGCGTAAGCTTTGTCGTTTAAAAAGTCATAGTGATTTTCATTCTATGTAAAAAATAATATCACTGATGAAGAATGAAAAAAAATCGTTATAATAATAGGCACTGGTGTATTTTTGGAAAGATATGCAACATTACAGGGATTCCACTTAAATAAGTCATGTAATTGAAAGTGCCTGCATGTGGACGACTAAATATATGTTTAGGCGTTTAATATGCAGCTTTGAAAAAAAACGTGCGTTTGTTTTAAAAATGAAATGTAAAGGTTTAGAGCAGGAGTTTCCAAAGCGGTCGTGGAGGGCTAGATGTATGGCAGATAAAAAAAATTACTACATGTTTTTCAATGGGGTTATCTTAAACATATGGGGGCATATTACTAAGCAATAGCGATAATTATCGCTATTGCTTGGTTAGAGACAAAAATGTACCGCTGCGCTGCGGCAATTTTTATCGCAGATAAACCTTGGTATTACCAAGGTTTATCGCAAATGCGATAAAAAACGGCCGCAATGCATAAATATTGCTGAAAAGTCAGCGATATTTATGCATTACCGAGCTAACGCTCTTAGCCATGTTATCCACCTTCCATTGGATAACATGGCTAAGAACTGCTCAGGGCAGGTGTTAGCTTTTGGAGATATTCGCGCCTAGCACGAATATCTTCAAAAGTTGGTAATAGGAGATAGCGATGTTAGCGACTGTTTCCAGTCGCTAACATCTTGGCACGCGCACTTTGCATGTCATTAGTGATAAATATCACTGACATGCAAAGTGGGGCCCAAGATGGTCGCTATCTCCTACTAGCTGTCGCTAACTGGTGTTAGCGACAGCTAGGTAATAGGGAGATAATTTTATCTCCGCTTTCTTGGCTCTTAAAGCCAAACAAGCGGAGATAAACCCCCTTGATAATATGCCCCTCGTTTCTTTATCTACTGTGCAGTTTTTCTGCATGTTGCCTATTCTTTGATTTTTACTGTTGCTGTGTCTTATACATTTTCCAGGGGCGGGTATAGGGTCATGGCAGCCCTGGGCAGGGAGCGTAGGTAGGGGGCTCTGTAACAGGGGGTTTGGGCGGGGCGGAGCGTGCAGCCCACTGAATAGGGGGGGTGGATCAAGGTGTTTGGAAGTGGAACAGAGCCAGAGCACGCCAAATTCCTGCCATGGGCCGCTACGCAAATGTGTATGCATCCTTAGAGGATTATTATATTAAGGATATATATTAATATGGAGGCCTCACCTCAAACAAACCTCTGGATAGGGCACACCTTATCGTCATCCTGAATCAATCATTTAAAATGTTAGGGACAGATTTATGATAGCCGTGTGCCTCTTTTGCGCCGCTGTGCGTCACTTTTGTGACGTAGCGGCGGCGCAAAAGATGCGCTACGTTGCGACATATATACAACTTGATGCATCTAGGCAGATGTGTCATGCTGTAAAGTCCTGTGCCACATGAAACCTGCGTCAGGTTTCATATAGGCGTTTTGTTGCAGGGTGGGCAATCATTTGCATGAAAGCCCTGCAAAACTAACACAGTGAAATTTAGAAGATTTCCCTGAGTCAGCTTTATAGCATTGCTGAATCAAATCCTTACGCCTGTTTGAAACAGGCATAAGGAGTGATGCACCATGCAATGTGTGGCTTGCTCCTGTGCATTGCAGTAGACATGTCGCGCTTACGACGTGATTCCTGCAATGTGCTGCTTTTGCGGCACAGATGCGTGACGCATCTGTGCTGTTTTTGCTCAATGGTGCTCCACATTGTAAATGCGGCACACCATGGGTGGCAGAGCAGTGGTGCACATTAACTGGTGCATCTCTGGGGATGCGCCAGTTAACATAAATCTGCCCCTTTACATTTAAGTATGAGCAGGGGACACAGAGTTGGTGAGGCTTATCCAAGGTTAAAAAGAGATGAGTCCTGTTCACTGAAAACTTGGACATAGGCCTCACCTCCTCAGCATCGCTGGACATGGCTAAATAATAGCTGCAAAATGTTACTCTTGTTAAACAATTTTACTATTATAGTCTCTGAGATTTGTCTCTTACTCTGCAACATCTTATTGTTCTTCTCTTTCTTTAAAGATAACGACAACATCAACCATGAGTGATAATGAGCAATCCGTTGATCTCGATCTTATCGTTGAACTTGTCATTGAAACGTCAGTGGAAGTAGATCCCTTAGATGATTTAAATCCTGAGGATGATGAAGAACATGATGAGGATGCCGATTTGTCAGAATTGCATGACATAGGGTGGGAAGCTGACCTGCTTGAGCCTATGGAACTATAAACATTTATTTTTAAAATTTACTGGAAATAAAAAGTAAAAATGTAAACCGTTTCATTTAAAATTAAACACAACTTCAAAAACAGGTTATGTGTAGTGTCTTTAATAAAATAGTCAAATATGCTCATAAAATTAGATCAGATTCACATATAAAACAGCACAGGTAAAATGTAGAAGCATTCCATTTCTTTCCTACTATTTGTGAATACTAAATTTGCCAATGCACTAAAAATTATTCTATGTAAAAATGAGAAGTAGTGTGTTAAATTTTTGACAATGATGAGAGAGTAAAAAAAGGTTAATCTGATGTTTTAAAGTTATTCACAGGCTTCTTTAGAGGAAGTATTCTATATGATTGTAGCGTGGGTGTTTCACTTTTTTATAGGTAATAGAATGCATTCTGTATGCTGTAGCAGGAGGAGTACTACATGCTTGAATATTCTTCAGTGCTTATTTTCATTTCGTAAGTGGTATTGAGACCGACACAGAACTTCAATGGATCGGAGGGGCTGTTCCTGTGCATCTGGAGGACTGCCAAGCCGTTGCAGCAGTGGGAGTGAGGCCTCTCACGACACAGAACTTCAATGGATCGGAGGGGCTGTTCCTGTGCATCTGGAGGACTGCCAAGCCATTGCAGCAGTGGGAGTGAGGCCTCTCACAGGGGCGTAGCGCAGCTCCTTTTGATGTTCACAATTGTAGATAACAGGGTAGAGATGTCTGTGGAATTTATGGATGGTTAGTCACACTAGAGTGTGCGCGGCGCCCCTAGCACTTCATTACGGCACACAGGGGAGCCGCGTTGCACAGTTTGAGAATCAGAGACTTAGGAGATAAACCTTCATAATAGGAAGGCTTCTAAGTGATAAAAATCGCCGGTGCTCGGCGTTAAAAATATCACTGCTATCGGTGGAATTTTCCACGGTGTTAGTGCTTCTACAGCAATGGGAACACAATACTGATAGAAAATCCTGTAACAATCTCAGTATTTCACACTATCGCGTGAAAAGAAAGTCTTCCGAAAGATGTTGAATGTTGTTCTCTTTTGAGAGTACAAAAGATAGTGAGGGAAGTGGGTTGAGTCCTCCGTGTAAATTGCAGAATAGAAACTACTAAGAACCAATTGGAAGTGTTGTTTTCAAGTCACATGACTTCACATGCGCGTCTCAGGACGTGTACGCGGTGACAGTATCTGGTCACGTACGCCATTTGGAAGTAGCGGTCTAATTCAGCGAAGTTTCAAAACGTGAAAAGGAGTAAATCCAAACACATCCGGATTTAATATATCTTCTGAGCTCGATTCAAGCATACAATTGTTAAAGTATAAAACCTTTTATTTTTTTTTTAAAATACCAAGGTGTGTACATTCGGTCACGCACGAAAGTTTAAAAAGACATTCGGCTCCATTTAATGTAAATTTTCATAATAATAAAAAAGAAGCCTAGGTTTAGTGTCTTTGATGTACTATAAGTTCTTTGATGGGTCTATGAAGAAATTTAATAAGTTGCAAAGTTTTCACGAAATATATATGCGGGTGCGCGCACACGGTCACGCACGAACGAAAGCCAAAAAAGCAAAGATAAACCCCCTTTATAATATGCTCCTGGAGCTCTTTTTGGTAGAAAGAGTTAGTTCTGAAAAGAACTTTTTCTTTTTTTTTTTTTTTTTTTAAACAAGTGTTATGTTGTTTTTGATTTTTTAAACTTGCAACAACATTTTCATGTGTGAGACAGGATCAAAATGAAATGAAGAAAGGTATCTTTTCTTGGGGCATTTATGACTCTCAATTTTTAGTTTAGTAAGAATGAGGCTCTGCTCTCCGTACAGAAGAATTTCTCCACACTCGTTGCATTTCATGTGCACCTTTGCAAGATATGGTCTCAAGTCCATCACAGCACTCGATGGAGATACAGGTCGTCCACCAGAAGATGTGATGGCCACCTCTGATGGTAATAGCGTGGCCAGGGCTCTTGTCTATGCCTTTGCGAATTCCACAGGGTGCACTTGTTTGACATGCCGCACCATGGTATGTATGGAAAAGGAATATTTTTTTCTTGGATTTCCTCTTGAGAGAACCGAATTGCATATCGTGCAGGTAACTTTTGGCGCATTCACTTTCTTTTGTTCTTCAGGATAAGTGAAAAATTGCCAAATAAAAGATTGCTTTTTTCTTTTTAAAGGTAGTCGCTCATTTCCTTCAGATTCGGAAGATGAATGCGGGGCGGCAGCCATTTCAGCAAAGTCTTCCAAAGGATGTTGAACGTTGTTCTCTTTTGAGAGTACAAAAGATAGTGAGGGAAGTGGGTGGAGTCCTCCGTGTAATTTGCTGAATAGAAACTACTAAGAACCAATTGGAAGTGTTGTTTTCGAGTCACATGACTTCACATGCGCGTCTCGGGACGTGTAGGCGGTGACAGTATCTGGTCACGTACGCCATTTGGAAGTAGCGGTCTAATTCAGCGAAGTTTCAAAACGTGAAAAGGAGTAAATCCAAACACATCCGGATTTAATATATCTTCTGAGCTCGATTCAAGCATACAATTGTTAAAGTATAAAACCTTTTATATTTTTTTTAAAAATACCAAGGTGTGTACATTCGGTCACGCACGAAAGTTTAAAAAGACATTCGGCTCCATTTAATGTAAATTCTCATAATAATAAAAAAGAAGCCTAGGTTTAGTGTCCTTGACGTAGTATAAGTTCTTTGATGGGTCTATGAAGAAATTTAATAAGTTGCAAAGTTTTCACGAAATATATATGCGGGTGCGCGCACACGGTCGCGCACGAACGAAAGCCAAAAAAGTGGAGATAAACCCCCTTTATAATATGCTCCTGGAGCTCTTTTTGGTAGAATGGGTTAGTTCTGAAAAGAACTTTTTATTTTTTTATTTTTTAAACAAGTGTTATGTTGTTTTTGATTTTTTAAACTTGCAGCAACATTTTCATGTGTGACACAGGATCAAAATGAAATGAAGAAATGTATCTTTTCTTGGGGCATTTATGACTCTCAATTTTTAGTTTAGTAAGAATGAGGCTCTGCTCTCCGTACAGAAGAATTTCTCCACACTCGTTGCATTTTATGTGCACCTTTGCAAGATATGGTCTCAAGTCCATCACAGCACCCGATGGTGATACAGGTCGTCCACCAGAAGATGTGCTGGCCACCTCTGATGGTAATAGCGTGGCCAGGGCTCTTGTCGATGCCTTTGCAAATTCCACAGGGTGCACTTGTTTGACATGCCGCACCATGGTATGTATGGAAAAGGAATATTTTTTTCTTGGATTTCCTCTTGAGAGAACCGAATTGCATATCGTGCAGGTAACTTTTGGCGCATTCACTTTCTTTTGTTCTTCAGGATAAGTGAAAAATTGCCAAATAAAAGATTCCTTTTTTCTTTTTAAAGGTAGTCGCTCATTTCCTTCAGATTCGGAAGATGAATGCGGGGCGGCAGCCATTTCAGCAAAGTCTTCCAAAGGATGTTGAACGTTGTTCTCTTTTGAGAGTACAAAAGATAGTGAGGGAAGTGGGTGGAGTCCTCCGTGTAAATTGCAGAATAGAAACTACTAAGAACCAATTGGAAGTGTTGTTTTCGAGTCACATGACTTCACATGCGCGTCTCGGGACGTGTAGGCGGTGACAGTATCTGGTCACGTACGTCATTTGGAAGTAGCGGTCTAATTCAGCGAAGTTTCAAAACGTGAAAAGGAGTAAATCCAAACACATCCGGATTTAATATATCTTCTGAGCTCGATTCAAGCATACAATTGTTAAAGTATAAAACCTTTTATATATTTTTTTAAAATACCAAGGTGTGTACATTCGGTCACGCACGAAAGTTTAAAAAGACATTCGGCTCCATTTCATGAAAATGTTCATAATATTAAAAAAGAAGCCTAGGTTTAGTCTCTTTGACGTAGTATAAGTTCTTTGATGGGTCTATGAAGAAATTCAATAAGTTCAGATTGCAAAGTTTTCACGAAATATATAGGCAGGTGCGCGCAGTCGGTCGCGCACGAAAGCCTGGAAATGCGCTATCCATTTTATTGAGAACTGTTGCCGAGAGTGCGCACACCGGGTCGTGCACGAAAGTTTAGAAAGGCTATTTTTATTTACAGGCAAATTTTAATGCGTTGAAAAAAAGGCAAGGTACAGACTTTCTAATTCTGTATCGCTTTACAAGGAGTCTCTATGCAACAGTGAAGAAAACGGCTTGTTTCTGAAAAAAATATTGCCAGAACTTTATTGACAAAAGTATAGGTTGTATACACGAGATATTTCTGAATTAGCATTTTAAAAACCAATGAAATTCACTGTAAAAAACCATAGGTTTTACACACGTTATAGTTAGGAAGTAGCATTTACAAAACCTATGAAATTCACTGAAAAAACCATAGGTTTGACACCAGTTATAGTTAGCTGGAAATTTTACTGATATAAAACCAATGAAATTCCACGTTATAGTTAGTTGGACTCACTATAACTTGCGCGTGTAATGCACTGCTGATAACGTCACATATTACATATACTTTTTTCACTTTATAATGGTGTTTGGTGTAATGAACAAACTGACATTGAGAAAGCCGGAGTGGCAAAGAGCGTCTGTCAGTGCTGGGGAGGTTCTGCACTATTAAAGAAAATAAACGTTAGAATTCTCATGAGTGCCCAATTTTGTGTCGTCCAACACAATATTTGTCTGCTGCTGAGCTTATAACTACCTAATGGCCGTCACCAGAAGGTAGTTATAGTTAGGACCTATTATCTATAGGAAATCAGCAACATTCTATTCCCAAAAACCTTGGCGGCGGTTTACGAATCTGCGCAAAATTTTCCAAACTTTTGGGCAGCTCCGGTCCCTTCCTGTCCTGAGGTTTCATGATGATTCATCAAGTGGCGGCTGAGAAAAAAGGGGGGTCCCAAAACGTGTTTTCCCCATCCAATTTCCCATAGGACCTTTAGCCGCAGCTACAGCCCGAACTGCTGAACGGAATTACACCCAATTTGGCAAAGAAGTAGTCCTTGGTTTAGACTCGTGCCTTTTGCTTATTTGTTGTAAATCCGTTTAGTAGTTCCTGAGAACATGACAGTTAAAGTCATTTATATATGTATGGGCACAGTGGATCTGCGTATCTATCCGCGTACCCTAAGCACAGCCTGCACACACCCTGCCGTGCACATGCTGTATGCTAATTGGCTGTCAACAGTGAAAATCAGGAAGTGTTGGCAGCCACCGAGGCACAAGAAACCCAAAACAAACTCCCGCAAAATGCGAAAAGGGGGCAGGGTAGACACACCCTGACCCTCTAGGCCTGCTCAGGGGGTCCCACAAAGACCCCCAGGACCAAAAACATTTTTTTCTTATTTTAAAATCACGGGATGCACGTAGGATGCACGCATCCTAGCGATATAAAAAAAAAGAAACAAGGTCTCCCGCAGGAAATATGGTAATTTGCCCCCGGGGGGGCAAATCCCGGGGGTATTATTAAAAAATGAGTGTGGGGGGTCCCAATCCCTAGCCTAGCGGCTCCCACCCTGCCATTGCAAACTGCTTTGCTTCATTGAAGTGAGAGCAGGGAAACCTGCTCTCGCTTCAATGAAGCAAAGCACATTGTTTTTCCATATGGGGAGCAGCATGTTAGCTGCTCCCCATATGGAAAAGCAATGCTGGCTCCCGCAGGAGGCGGAGAGCCGGCGGGACCGTGGGGGGATTGGTGACCCCCCCACAGTCCCCAACGGTGAGGGCCAGAACTGGGGGATGGGGTCCCCGGGGCTACCAGTGACCCGGGAGGGGGGCCACGCGGCCCCCTCCACATTAAGAAAAAAGTCATTTTTTTTAGGCCAGCCCCGGGGGATGGGTTCCAAAAGGGGGGCAATGCAGCCCCCCTGCATAAAAAAAAGAATTATTTGACCATGTCCTGGGCATGGGGTCCTCGGGCCCGGAATTGGCCATGGGAGGGAGGCCACGCAACCCCATCCCGTAAAAAAGTTGAAAAAAAGTATATTTGGGGGTGAAGCCCTGGGGGATGGGGTCCCCAGGGCCCAAAAAAAGTAAAAGGAAGGGGGGCCACACAGCCCCCCTTTCATTTTTTTTTTTTTTAAATACGCGATTGTTCCTAGGCCCCTCCCTCTCAGAAACACACTCTGCAAACGCGCCCTGTGAGGCGTTTTAAGTAGGGGTCCCTGGGGGCCACCTAGCCCACCAGTTACCTCCAGTAAGTGCCACAGGCCGGCGTTGCAGAGAGTTGCTCGAGGCCATGCCCCTTTTTACACCTCTCTGCAACGAAGCCTTGTGGCACTTACCGTAGGTACCTGGTGGACTAGTTGGACCCCAGGTACCCCAGGATTCAAAGGGACTTAATTCCCCAACTTAAAACGGGCCACGGGGCACGTTTGCACAGTGGTGAAATGAGGGGGCGGGGGCTGAGTTCACATGTGTGCAAACATTCCCTGTGGTGCGGTTTAAGTTGGGGAATGAATTCCTTGTCAATACTGAGGGTCCCTCGGGACCAACTAGCCCACCAGGTACCTCAAGTAAGCGGCACGGAGCTGCGCTGCAGAGTGTTGTAAAAAGGGGCTTGGCCTCTGAACACCTCTCTGCAATGCAGCCCCCTGGCACAAACTGGAAGTACCTGGTGGGCTAGTTGGCCCCCAGGGGGCCTCAGGATACAAGGGGAATTAATCCCACAACTTACAAACGCGCCACAGGGCTTGTTTGCACATGTCACCTCAGGCCCGCCCCTTCCTTCACCATTGTACAAATATTCCTCTAAAATCAGCCAAACTCCGAATCCCGATTTACTCACCTGTTATCAGGAGAGAACAGAGTGCGGCATCTTTTAGCCCAGCACTGACCCTGAAAAGTAATTCTAAGCGTACTTACTAGTAACTTGTATTTCCTTGCATAGGAATCCATTGTGTGGTTTGCAGCGGAAAAGTTTCTAAGTGTCGATTTTTGAAACATAAAAAATATTCCTATAAAATCAGCCGAACTACGATTTCCGATTGACTCAACTGTTATCCCAGCACTGACCCTGAAAAGTAATTAAGAAAAACTAAAGGACAATACAAGCACTCACCCCCAGTCAACTGATCTGGGTTTAATCCATCACCGTTCTTTAGCTCACTCCGTCACCCCAGTTCAGACATGGTCATGTGCAAATCAGTCTGACCCTGTGCCTCATGGGAACAGTCCAGCCCGAACTGTCAAGCCATGTCTTCCCTGGACCGGAATCAAGCTTCCCAGGACCGGTGTCTGGCATTACAGTCGTCTTCAGCCGGGCTTGCTTAACTCCAGTGGCAAAGAAAAGTTCTAAGTGTGGGTTTTTGAAAAACGTACAAATTTTCCTCTAAAATCAGCCGAACTATGAATTCCAATTTACTCACCTGTTATCAGGAGAGAACCTAGTGCTGCATCTTTTAGCCCAGCACTGACCCTGAAAAGTAATTCTAAGCATACTTACCAGTAACTTGTATTTCCTTCCATAGGAATTCATTGTGTGGTTTTCAGTAGAAACGTTTCTCAGTGTTGATTTTAGAAACTTACAAATATTCCTCTAAAATTAGCCGAACTACGAATTCCGATTAACTCACCTGTTATCAGGAGAGAACCCAGTGCTGCATCTTTTCGCCCAGCACTGACCCTGAAAAGTAATTCTAAGCGTACTTACCAGTAACTTATATTTCCTTCTATAGGAATCCATTGTGTGGTTTTCAGCATAAAAGTTTCTAAGTGTTGATTTTTGAAACGTACAAATAATCCTTTAAAGTCAGCTGAACTACGAATTCCGATGTACTCTCAGGTTATCAGTAGAGACGTCAGTGCTGTATCTTTGAGCCCAGTACTAATCATGAAAAGTAATTCTAACCGTACTTACCAGTTACTGTAACTACTGTACCTAAAAGTGTATTGCATATTTGCCAAGTATTTAAACTAAAGTAATTCATTCTGAGAAAGTATATTTTGTAATGTAATGAATAATGTAATTATAATATAATATACAAAATAAAATATCTAAAAATAAATTGTTTAAATAAATGTAGAAAATCAGTATAAAAAAATAAATAACAATTAATACACTTAAAAATTGTCATTTACAAAACCTTTGAAATTCACTGGAAAAACCATAGTAAGTAAGTAAAAGTAAGTAAGTAATGTTTATTGTTTAGTTAATTAAAACCATAACAATTTAAAACAAAAAGAAAAGACCAATGTTATACAAAACAAGATTAAAAAAAGCATTAAACAATACATTCATTTAATCTCTTCTTAATACTTCTAAAATTTCATTGTTAAAATTCAGTACAGTGGTTTTGTCCATTTTTCATCCTTTGCCCAGTTTCCGACCCTTTTAACAAAGCTTTGTATATGCTTTGAGAAATTTGATCAGTCTACTGTTCAGTGGTGGGTCTGAAGGATTTAGGCGCACCGTTATTGCAGCTCTACAGGAGCTAATGCCTCTTTTGTTAAAACTTGGTTTTAAGAGAATAACTCTTTCATTATACAGTTTCTTGCATGTGCAAATTACATGGATAAAATCTTCTTTGTAGAAGTCGCACAGCCGGCATGATTTAGGACCTGTATACACCCAGGCTGTCTGGTCTGCCAAAGATGGTAATTTTCCAAAGCGTAATGCCATTAATTGATTTTTTACATTAATTGAGAATGTTTCGCTCAAATAAGACGCCGGTGCGATGGGCTTATAGTTGTTTATCACCATCCAAGCGTGCAACCTTAATCTAAAGATGTTTTTGTCAAGTTGAGATTAATGAATTTTTGAAACTTTATTTATTACTTGTTTGAAGGATTGGCACGGCAGGTTTTTATTCCATAATTCTGTTGTACATGTAGTTGAGAGGGATTTGCATAGGTATTGATTAAAAGGAGAAGTTTTATCCTCGTTTACTTCAGTCCAAAGGGATTCATTGATTTGTGATGTAGCTACATTTTGTTTCAAGTGATACCAAGTTTTCACTGTCGCATACATTTTCCCTATGTCTTCGTTTATTAGGCCGAATTCAAGACGAACCTGGAAATCTGGAAGCCGACCTTTGTATCTGAAATACTTTTTTATAGATGGAAACTATTAATTGATTTAAAACCTCTCCATCTTCACCATGAAATGCAGCACTGGCATATGTTATTGTTGGCAGGATTTTTGCCTTCATTACAGTGAGCAGGAGTTTATATGAAGGACCCTTCAGCTTTTTAGCCAGTAAGCTGAAGGCAAATATAAGGGCACTTGTTCTCTAAGTCATATACCTTTTTTGCTCCGTGAGATTTCTTGTGTTGTCAATGTAGAATCTCAGGTATTTATATTTTTTAACCTCCTCTAGTTGGTTACCATTAAGCCAGATTATCTGTTTACATCTCCACTGGCTCCCAATCACCATTGTTTTTGTCTTTGATATATTTAATTCAAGTTTGTTTTCTGAAATATAAGCTGGCATTTCTTTCAAACTTCTTTGAAGACCGATCTTTGTTTGGCTCATTAACACCACATCATCGGCGTATGAAAGATGTGCGAGTCTCAATTTACCGAGTTTCGGTGGATGGGAGTTAATGCAGTCCAGCCTTGGAGAAAGATCAGATAAAAACAGATTAAAAAGGTGAGGGGCCAAAACACACCCTTGTTTGAGGCCTCTTTTCGTTGTCAGCTTCCTAGATAATCTGGACCCATCACCTATCTTGATTCTTAGCCACGTGCTCGAATAAAATAGTAGTATACCTTTTAATAGCCTTTCAGGAATGTCCCATGCTCGCAGCTTTTTCCACAGGAGGTGACGATCAACACTATCAAAAGCTGCTTTTAGGTCTATAAAGCAGAGGTTGAGATGTAGTTTCCTCTGTTTACACTTGTTTGCAATTAGTGAAAGACCAAAGATATTCGTTGTCGTCCCTATACCTTTTCTGAAGCCTGTCTGGTTGGCCGGGATAAGATTGAAATGTTCAGACCAAGCCTTAAGCTCTTCTAACACCAGAGAGGTATGAATTTTGGCTTCTACATCCAGAAGGGCTATCAACCTATAGTGTGATGGATTTGATCTCTCTCCTCCTTTAAATATAGGGGTCAGTATCGAAACTTGCCAATTTACTGGTATATTATTTAGGAGCTCTATTTCTATAGGTTAAAAAGGTGATTACCCCAAAATGATGTATCGTGTTTAAAGATTGCTTGGGGGATTCCATTAGGGCCAGGAGCACCGTCACTTCGGCCTTTCTTAATTATACGTCTAACTCCTTCGCTTGACAGGGATGAATAGCTTGTCGCTGTTGTCGGGGAACCATTTTCCTCCATTAGCTTTGTCCCAGCGTCCGTCAGCTCTTTCTTATGAGGAGTTTTGGCTTCTTCTGAGCTGGTTGTTTCGGTGACCTCTTTGGGTTTGTCTTTTCCCTCAGCTGGAGTCTGAATGTTTTCCTTCAGATGTTTCTTGGGTAGTTGTTTCTGTGAACCTCGTGGTTAAAAATTCCGCCCACTCGCATTCTTGGATGTTTGACGATAATACATTCGCTGGTCTGTGCAATTTATTTATGATTACCCAAAACTGTTTTGAATTTGATTTCTTAGAGCTACAAAGCAGTTCAGCCCAGAATTTGTCATTTCTCTTTCTTTTGTCTTCCCAGAGCTCTTTTTTATAGCGTTTCCTTAGCTGCAGTACCCTATCCTAAGCAGCTGTGTCAGTGTCAGGTACAGTTCTTTTAAGCCTCCTTATTGATTTTTTGAGTTTACATTTCAAGGCTCGCAGCCCTGCCATTTTTGTTTTATCCGGATCTTTTTTTTGGCCATAGTTTTTTGCCTGCTTTTGTCCAGTCGTCATTAATGTAGTTAAATCCGCCGTAAATTTTTCCCACGCTTGAATTTCAGTCTGGGCCTCTGCTTTGCTGGCAATTATCTTCATTTTTATTTTTGAATGTAGTGTTTCAATTGTGTCATTTGACCATTTTAGGTGTTTTAGGTCAACCGTTTGTATGTTTCCTTCAACTGTTGTATTTGCCTGGTGTTTGGTGATTTTTAACCTGAAGTGTATGAGCTGATATGAATGATCGCTCCAGATGTGTACTCTATAGAGAAGTGGGAGAGGAGTGGCATCAATGATACTGAAATAGCTGTATAGTCCAGTCTTGATCTTGTCATTCCCTCATGAAATGTGTGTTTAGGTGAGTAATCGTCTGGGGTTCTGCCATTTATTACTCTTAGCCCAAGAAACTCTAGAGCATTTACCAAACCTTGGCCTACGTGATCCACTTTAGGCCACGTTGGCTGGTATTGTTGTGGAACATTCCAAAATATATTGTCAGATGCTAGCAAATCGTCCTCATCCGCCGTATGAATTAAGTTGGAATTAAAATCCCCTGTAAGTATCAAATCCCATAGGGGAAATGTACTCCTGATATTTATAATAATTGCAATCAGTTGTGTGTTGTGGGCCGATTTTTTTACAACCAAGGGATGTGAATATGTGTTTATCAGCAGGACGGTTTTTGTTCTACCCGCTGACCCGGATATTAGTTTGATCAATTGAATGTTAGGTCCTACTGAGGCCATCTGTTCGGTGTCAAGTTTTAACTCTGTAGATATGTAGACTGCCAGGCCCCCTTTTGGCCGACCATAAGTTTTGGTTTTGATGGCTGGAACTGTGTAACGTATATAATTTGTCAAAGGTAGATCTTCTAGTGCCCAAGTTTTCTGCAATGCTATTATGTCATATTTTTCCCATTTACTTGGTTGGGACCCGTTCTCTAGCCATTTTTTTACCCCGGCGATGTTCCATGAAAGCATTTGTATGTTTCTTAAGTCTTGAGCGGCTGGTTTCTTTTCCATCGGTCAATGGCATGAGTTCGAATTTAGCACTCCTGGCAGCCAGCCCCAGTTGTCCTTAGACCCATCCTTTTCAGATGCCTGGTCATTCTGTGTGTCTCTTTTAAGTACTATTGGAAGGCTGCTGCCTATTGCTCCTTTAAGAAGTGGTTGGTTGTTCGATGAGGTTTCTTTTTGCCTTTGTCCGTTGCTCTTGTTGGTGTTAAGGTTACTATTTAGAGGGCCAGGATAGCGAGGTAACGTTGGTCTTAACAGTTTAATTCCCCAAGCTTCAAATTGCGCCTTAGAGTTCATAATATGCTGAGCGTCCACTTCAGTCAGCCAGGTTGTCAATGTTTGCTCCTTATTTTTTTTACATTCCTTTGCTATGAATTCTACTGCCAATAAATTAGCTGAGGTCAAGTAATTTAAAGCTGGGAAGTTTGCTGTTAATTTCAATATGTTCCCCCTATTCAGTATGTCATGAGGCCCTGAGGCAAATCAGTATGACCCTGTGCCATCATCCCTTTTGTATCACTTTGTTCGCCCTAAGTTGGCAGGGTATGCTCAGACGTGAGTCCCTTGCTCACTTTGCCACTGGATTCAAGATAGCCTGGCTGATGAGGATTATGAATCTGAAACCGTTCCCAGGAAGTTTGTTTCCAGTCCAGGGAAGGCATGGGTTGGCAGTTTGGGTTGGACTGTTCCCATAAGGCACAGGGTCAGATTGATTTGCATATGGCCAAGTCTGAACTGGGGTGGCAGAGTGGGCTAAAGAACGGTGATGGATTAAACCCACATCTGTTGACTGGGTGTGAGTGTTTGATTGGTTCAGATGCTCCGTCCATCACCACCCCTTTTGTACCGTGATGTAGAGTAAATGGCTGCTCCAGGATCTTTAAGGAATAGCAGTCTGTCACTCGGGGCTGGCATTCTTTTGGTGCCTTCCTCTATATTTCTGAACATTGTTATTAGAGGCGATATTAGTTGGCTTTTTTTGCTTGGAGTCACAGCCTTCTGATTTAGTCCCTTGTTTTTTCTTTTTATTCTGCTTTTCGCTCTTGGCCTTCTGGGTTGGGGTCTGTCTGACTCTTCCTGATCTCATTTCTCTGATTTAGCAACCAGTTCCTAAATCCGGCTGCTGGCCCCGTGGTCAAGGCACTAATAACACTGGCTATTAACACAAGTTATTAGCACAAGCTCCCCCACTTTTGCCCCTCCTATGCCGTACGGGGTTCTGGTGCCCAGCTGCCCTTTAAGCGATTGCGGCTGCCTAACATCGTTGCCTTGCTTCCTGCAGTTGTAGGCGGTTTACTTTAGTTGTTGCCTTGCTTCCTGCAGTAGTAGGCGGTTTACTTTAGTCGTTGCTTTGTGTTTACAGTATGATTTTGAAGAACTGGGTGGCTGAAAATGCCTGAGGCTGCAGCTGGTGGTGGTTTGCAGGTTTGCTCTTGATTTGCTGTTCATTAGGTTTCCGGGCTTTATTATACTATGGGGTTGCTATGTGGTTGCAATACTGTGGCGGTTCGGTGGTCTAATAGCTACTCATTGAAGACCTGCACAGAGACCTGCCACAGGAATAACAAATGTAGTCAGCCAATAGAAGACTAAAGTTGAAGGCTAGGCTACAGAGGTAGTACTTAAGTCAATCCGTCTTGCAGCTCGTAAATAAACAGTTACCACACCTCTTTCACTCTTACTGGAGGCAGACAAGTTGAACTGTTAGAGGTGATTTAAAGATGATAGAGGTGGGTAGAGGGCTGGTAGAGGGTGACTGCTGACAAAAAAGTTACTGCGCAGGGCAAAAGCAGAGAAAGGGAAAGGGAGGCTCACCGCATTTCCTCCCCTTAGTACCAGTTCGTCAGGGGAGCCTGACCAGGGTGCTGCAGAGTGTGACCACTAGCAAGCACTAGCACTGGGGCAGAAACTGGGTCGCGGGTGAACGTGTGAACTGGCTGCCCTCCGAGTCTGCGCTGCACCACTCCAATCTCGTCCTGCCCCGCTCAACAACCGGAGCTGCTGCCTCTGATGATAACGCCGTGCCCCTGCTCCCAGCCACCGAGCAGAACCCGCCGAGCACAAGCCGCCAAGCCCTGAGGCCGCACTCCGCCACCCAGAGCTTTTTTGACGCACATCTCACCAATCCTCGGCGCCGGCTCCAAACTCCTTGCTTCGGGCTTCGGGCTTCGGGCTTCGGGCTCTCTGCTCACAAGCTCACAGGCTCGGGCTCTCTGCTCACAGGCTCGGATCTCAGAAACGCTCGAACGCCGCTCGGAGATCACCGCTCAAAGCTCGCCTCTCTCCTCAGTCTCCTCAGTCTCGCGATACTCTAAAAAACATAGGTTTCAGATATTTTATAGTTAGGAATTAGCATTTAAAAAACCTTTGAAATTCACTGAAAAAACCATAGGTTTCAGACAAGTCATAGTTAGGAATTAGCATTTAAAAAACCTTTGAAATTCACTGAAAAAAACATAGGTTTGAGACAAGTCATAGTTAGGAATTACCATTTAAAAAACCTTATAAATTCACTGAAAAAACCATAGGTTTTAGGGGTGTTATAGTTAGTCCTACAAAACCATTGAAATTCCCCCGTTATAGTTAACTCGCGAACCCGCAATCCA
Source organism: Lissotriton helveticus (assembly GCF_964261635.1). NCBI lineage: Eukaryota > Metazoa > Chordata > Amphibia > Caudata > Salamandridae > Lissotriton > Lissotriton helveticus. Next base: position 1,845,154,163 of record NC_136061.1, on the reverse strand, counting down.
CTGTTGATGATGTCACATATTACATCATTCATGACATTTGTCAGTGACATCACTGATGACATCACTGATGACATCACTGATGACATCATCCATGTGACAATCTGATATATCTTATCATACACTAGTATAACCTTTCAACACTCATTATAAAATATGGAGTACCATATTTGAAATCGTTGACACGCCAATACAAGTTTTTAAAAACCTACTCAGTGATTCCTACATCTACACACACATCTAAACACTTACCTATAGATTCATCCATACATGCTAAAAAAGATCAATAGAACATTATGAAATATACTTATACACCTACATCTGCATTACACACCAGCACACATCCTATTCACTTATGCAGTCATCCTACTCACTTATGCAAACAATTGATCATACTTATATTTACTAAGCTACACACTTACACAAACACCACTTTATTTATTCATATACAAAGTAACTCATACTTAGTGTGTTATAAAATCACTATTACAAGAATAATTATCCACACATCACTCATACAATCACTGAGTCTTATATATACTTATTTATATACAACAACTGTCACACTTTCTATGTGATGTTACGATACAGTAACCATGTATGTAGCCTATTTTGTGACGCATTTTATTGTATAATGTGTTTCAAAAACTAGTTGTGGTAGGGTGTTTTTAAATTAAACTGTGTACTCTGCTTACGAGTTTGTTGAGTGTAAAAGTATTTTTTTTCTATTTTCTATTCTATCATAATTGTGCTGACTTTTCTCCTTTAGCTTGCAGTACTATATTATTTTATAAAATGTATAACTGTTGAAATTATCTTTGAAAGTAGAATGGAAGCATGTAAGCTGCTCGATGTGACGAAAAGCAATGCCGGCTCCCGCAGGAAGTGGGGAGCCGGCTGGGACCGTGGAGACCTTGGGACTCTTCCCACGGTCCGCAATGTTACATTTGAGTCCCGGGGATGGGGTCCTCGGGGATTATAAAAAATTAGTGATAAAGGCTATTTTTTTATGGTAGATTTATCGTACGCGTACCAAGCATGTATGGACGACGTACGGTGCAAAGATTGGAAGTCGTCCCATAAGCGTACTGAAGGAAGAAAAAGAAGAATATTTTTCAGATATTTATGAAGTGTATGTGTTTAGATGTTGGGTGGCTCTAAAAAGAGCCCTTGTGTTTATTTGGAGATTTGAGTACCTACAAGTAAGTACCAATGCAAAGTCTAAAGTTCAAGAGGAACACTCTGTTTCCCTCATCTGTAAAATGTACACCGTCTCTCTTATAGATGTCATGCATATTGAAACGCAGATTGTTGTGGTAGATGGACCCCATTCTATAGTCTCGGCAAAAGGCAGAAACAGATTTATTCACATGTTTCCTAGCTTTCTCAATCTGTTGACAATAGTGGTTGGACCAGTTCCATTTCTGCCTTTGGCATATATTAGAACAGACAAAGGCAGTTTTGGGGAAAAGTGTCATCAATTGTGCAAAGGTGTCCTTCATAAGCATTTCCAGACCTACCCCTGTCAAAGTGCCTTGGTCATTGCCACCACAGTGCACAATTATGAGGTCAGGGTGTTGGAGATGTAAAAAGGATTTCACCAATGGCATCGATTGGTGCCACTTTAATCCTCTCAGTCCAATACATTTAATGTCTACATTTGGTAAACGTAGGTCTTTGTGAATTCTTTTCTGTTGTGCGTATCTTTGGCTCCAGAAAATATAGCTGTGTCCCACAATTCACACTCTTAGCATGTTGAAGAGAGGTCTGGATGCACTCTGAAGGCGTCTGTAAATGAAATGGCAGTCTGAAAAATAAGACTTTTCTAAAATGGTGAACAATATGCAGTTTTGAAAAAAGAAAATAAATGATTAGTTGTTCGACAACATTCTACACTAAGCTAGGATGCATGTTTCTGTTTTTTAAAAGCCTGATTTTTATTGGTTAAGAAAAACTGATAGAAAAGAACGCTACATAAGATAAGCTGGTATATTCTCAAGTCAAGCACACTTGCGGTTTTAATTTGCAACAATGTATGATGAACTTTTCACCTGTGTGCTGAGTTAGGTGTTCCCTGAAGTGTTTCTATGGTAACTGGCAGATTGTGGAATGGGGAAAGGGTTGAAAGTTGTGTCAGTTGGAAAGGGTGCAAAAGTTCAAGCAATATAAAAGTGTGTTTCATTTTGATTTAATGTGGGAATAAATGTGATGTTTTATTTATTTGTATATGTGTGTAGATTGAGTGTGTAGATTGACAGGGAACGTTAGCTATTTGCTATAAGACGTCCTGTCCCCCTAGGACTGCTTTGGGGGGTTTACAATGATCCCCAAGGTCAAAATCTTTGATGGCCGTTGTTGAGCCTTTGATGGCCCTGGGGACCACCACATCCCAAGGCCGACTCCTGTAGTGTTACGGGGTGCCTATCCTTGGGACATTGCTGTTTGCTATGGTAGGGCGAGAGTTCTCTTTCAAGTAGGAAAGCAGATTGCTTTTCGTCTGAGAGAGCAGCATGTAAGATGGTCTCTCTGACAAAAAGCAATGCCGGCTTCCGAAGGACGCATAGGGGTTTTGGGGCTTCCCCTACGGTCCTGAACATTGTATTTGTGCCCCGGGGGATGGGGTCCCTGGGGATTGTAAAAACCTTGTGATAGATGCTATTTTTTTTTTTACGGTGTATTTAGTGTACGCGTGCTGTGCGAATTCTGAAAGTCGTTTCATAAGCGTACATAAGCAAGAAAAAATCAATTAGAAATATATATTTTACAGATTGCTATCAAGTTTATGTGTTTATATGCTGGTTGCTTGTAATGAGACCTTTTCTCTTTATTGGTACTTATAAGTAAGTGCTTATGCATAGTCTAAATTTGTTGAGGAGCAGTGTTTTATACAGTGCTGAACTTTTGACCTCTGTTGACAGTTGACTTTTGCATGATCTGTTGGGGGTAGGGTGGAAAGTTATGTCAGTTGGAAAGGTTTGAAATGTTAAAGCAATAGAAATGTGTGTTTCATTTTGAATTAATGTGTGAAGGATTTTAATTTGTTGTTTATATGTATGTATGTGTAAAATGAGAGGGAAAATGTTCCATTTCGTGGTTCTGCTGGAAACACTGAACTAGAGAGATTTTGTATAAGAATATCTACTGTGTGAGTGGCATTCTTCTTAATCTACAAATCAATTTGAAAGGTGAGTCGACAAGTTGTATGAGAATGTATGTGGTGCATCTTTGTACATTAAGGAATTATGGGGCATATTATCAAGACAGGTGATAAAATTCTCGCCGATTTATCGGCAGAAAAATGCCGATAAAGCAGCGATAATGGGCTGGATAATATGTGAAGGACATCTAACATGGGCTTTGATTGGAATTCCATAGAGCATATTATCAAGCCCATTATCGCCGCTTTATCGGCAGTTTTCTGCCGATAAAGCGGCGATAATTTTATCGCCTGTCTTGATAATATGCCCCTATTGTGATGTATTCCTATAGGTTCTGTATCGATCCCCCTATTCCTGACCCTATTCTGGTTAACAAATTAACTAGCAGCCATCCCATGATGCAGAAACCGTTATCTGATTACGCCAGACCACGGCACAGGAGCGCGTTATCTGATTAGGTCATAACGCTTGCCATCTAATTAGGCAAGCAATATTCCTCCAGCCCCTGATAAGGCATACGGAGTTCTCAAAACAAATCAAACCTATGACAACCTGGGAAAATCCCTGCGGTCATTGTTTTGATTTCTCAAAGAACTTCAGTAAAAGAATGTGCTAACGACCAGCTCGTATGACATCCTTATTGACGTATCTATGTCCATCCTTACGTCAATCTCGACACCTTACAGGTATAAATATTACCGATATTGCCTTAAGCAAACACACGCGGTGGTGACGAGATCGGAGCAGCGAGACTTGCCGAAGCTCAGCAGAGAGCGAAGCCCACTGACGCTGCCCCGCCTTCCTGACACGCTGAGAACGAGACGCTGCCTTTCTCCTGCCGAGAAATCCAGCTCCGGCGCTTCCGAGCAGCCCTTGCAGGCAGCCTGGAATATCGAGACCAAAGATGAGAGATACCATCCCTCAATCATCCTAGATTCAAGGTACGGAACTGAATAATCCCTTGCAGAGAATTCTTGAGTCAGTCACTTGGCAAAACAAACTCAACTTAAACTGCTACTTTCTATCCCCGCCCACGTATTAGGCTTAGGTCAGGTACACTGGGGTAGGCGTAGTTAGAAGCACCAGTTGAGTACTATTAGTTAAATGTATATGTGTATGTATATATTCTGTCCATTTTAAATAACGTATGGCTTAGAAACCATATCAACGTTTTTACAGTATTATTTTATAATTCTGCTTTTATTGTATGCACTTTACTTAACCATAAGTATTGCGATAATATCGATCCATTTCTCTTGTACGAGAAAAGAGACTGATCAATAAATAACATCTTTTATTGAACACGCCCGTCTCTTCCTTTTCTCTACAATCTGGTGAAACTAAGAATGCACGTACTGACTGAGTAAAATAAGTTGTCTTTTGTTTTCACACGACTCTAGAGATACACTCTTGATTAGGGGAGAGCAAAGTTGTCATGTTCTATGGTTGTCAGAAACTAAATCCCTTCTTGTCTATCCAGGGAGGTTCAACTCCTCCTTGCCTATTCGAGAAAGTTTCTAGTGAACTCTGAGCTAGCTGGCAAACCCAAAACTTTAAGTCTAATATCGACAGTAGAAGACCTAGTTAACGTCTGGTCTAGGTCTATACTATTGGAGGTATTATTCCAATGCGCAGAGCCTATTGGGATAATAGGAACTACACTACATGGCGCCCAACGTGTTTGGATAGGCGATAAAACTAACGCAAGACTTTAGAGTAACTCAGTCGTGCTCTTTCACTCAGACCCCTTTTTCCCATAATACTCCAAAGACGTCTGGAGTGGGTGAGAGGTAAAATCCGCCAAACCTCGCAGGAGGGAACTCCTATGTATGGTTCTTGGTTCAATCAACGTTGAAGGATACACTGTTCCAAAATATTGTGCATCTAATCTTTGTTTCCACAAGAAACCTGATCTGCAAACAAACAGAATAACCTTCTTGACAGTAAAATGCCAGAAAGTGATGATGAAAGAGAGAGAGCTAGAGTAGCAGCTGAACTAATAGAAGCTGATAATACTATGCAAGAAGCGGACCCGGATATAAAACTCATCCCGGTCAACATAAGAAGATCTATAACGTTAAAACTTATAGAAAATGGACTGACACCAAGAGGTGGTACAGTCATATTCGTAATTGAGGCACACGAATATCGGCAGACAGAGGTATTCTATTCATGGATAAACTTTCCAGCAGCAAATGCTGTAACGAAGGAGTTCCACTATTATAAAATAGAGGAACCTCCTAATGAGTACACTCCTTTCGAGGAAGTAGAAGTACCACTTAAATTCCAAGAGCACCTGCTCTTGTTTAATGGCGCCCTAAAACACAACAAACACATCACCAGGCTCAGTCCACTAGGAAGACCAGGAGCAACGTGGCCGGTCCTAGCCGGATACACACCACATCCAGACATCGAAAGAATGTCTGCAGCAGATGTTTTAGTACAACTAAAACAATTAATTAAAATATATAGACAACTAGTCCAATATGTAATGCGGCCTTCAACCATCCAACCTGTAGTTAAAATTCCACAGCTGACCCCACATCAGGGGAACACAAATAAAATTACACCACAGAACATACAGTCCTGCCTAGGTAAAGTACCAGCTAAACGGGAACAAATACCATTCTGGTTAGCACAAAAAATCACCCAAATAGAGGCGGTGTTTCCAGACACCACCCCTGTGGATAAACACAGGATTCTGACTATCTGTCTTCCAATGGGAATCGCACCACACGTGGAGGACTGTGACACTTGGGGTACAGTCTTTGCTTCCATTTACACAAAAACACATGGTGTACCATCCATGTCGGTAATACCAGATGTGCTAAAACAAATTCAAGACGAATACGGTCCAGAACCCGCTTTAACTCTCGGTATGAAATTACTAAAAGACTTCAAGCAGGTCTCGGCAATATTACTAGCCAACATAAAAGGAGAAGCAGCGAATGTGGCGATCCGCCAGAGGTTAAAAGAGACAGATATAGCAGACCAACCAGCTGAAATTGCCAGAATTATAGAAAAATCCTATGAAGAACTAGGTAGAGATAGTTTGGGTGGAATACCAGTAAAGCCCCAACTAATTGAAAGTCCTGAAAAAATATTTATTAAAAATAATCTAAACAGTCAAAAGAAGAACTGGGATGGAAACAAACAATCCAATCCAAAAGAAAAGAGATTCCAGTCCAGAGGAAGGTCTCCTCGGCGGAGAAAAAGATCTCCGGACCAAGGACCCAAGTCTCCCCAAAGGGAGCCCTCTGTGAAAAAATACAACCTTAGAAATAGGGATGACATAAAGAAACCGGATAGATATCAAGATTTTGATACACGTCCCTCTCAATCTTTTCAGACTTCCTCGCAGAAATCGGAAAGAAGAGGACGATCGGAACCCAGGGAAGGGCACGTCAAGTCCAAAGACAAGGAACCTGCTCATCCAAATAAAAAATTACAGTTTCCAAAAAAGAAGGTAGCCAGTATTAAAGTATTCAACAATGCCGAGAATACTGAGGACACAGCTGAAAAACGGAGAGTGGGCTCAGACAATGCTAGACAGCGCAGCAGAAGTGAGCATAGCACGCAAAGTCCTTATGAATCATCTGGAGACAGTGGACACGAATGAATACATTCAGGTGGAAACTGCAGACACCAGAGTTAGCAAACCTCACAAAATATATGAAATAACTTTACGTATAGAAGGGGATAAGACTAGGAAAATAAGGGGCCTTTTTTGGGATAATCTCTCCAAGGGCTATGACATCCTTCTAGCTAAAAAAGATTGGCCACCAGAGTTCGTCAGGGAGTGCCCACATGGCGAAGAAATAATTATGCCTGCCTTCTCAAATCATATTCCAATTCATAAAAAATATACACTTGCAAGAAAGTGGGCAGTAGCTCAAGCTCCTGCTTTATATAAAAATCATGTAGGATGGGATGAGGAGTCTCCTCCTCACAAAATCCAGTTAAAATCACAACCTACTGCACAAAGGCAGTATCCAATCAAGCAAGAAGCTAAAAAACAGGTAAAAGAAATTCTAGATCAACTAGAATACCAGGGGGTGATTGAAACTTGCACCTCACAAATGAACAACCCTTTGTTTCCTGTCTCCAAACCAGACAATTCATATCGTCTAGTTTTGGATTACAGACACCTTAACTCATGTTGCAAAACTTTTGCAGTACAAAACTCGCATAGTGCTGCACTAATGAATAACATAGTGCGCAAAAAATATAAAACAACATTAGACATCTCTAATGGATTCTTTTGTCAAAATATAGCACCAGAGAGCAGATACTTGTCAGCGTTCTCAATAAATGGCGCTCAAAAAGAATTCTGTCGGTTACCCCAGGGGTACAAGAACAGCCCAGGATTATTCTCAGCGAGAGTAACAGAGTTACTACAAACATATGATGACGAAGCATTATCGTATGGCGACGACATATACCTAACAGACGATGACTTGGATACTCACTTGAAGAGAGTGAACACCATAATACTTGGGTTCGCGGCAGAGGGTTACAAATTCAACTTTAAAAAATCTAGAATTGCCCATCTAACAGTCCTGTTCTTAGGATATGAATTATCAAGTGAAGGCAAAAGCCTGGCTGACAATTTCCTAGAGAAATGTGCCGTACTCCAAGCACCTAGAACACTAAAAAACCTACAGTCAATTCTAGGCTTCCTAAATTTCGGAAGAACATACATTGCAAATTACGCAGAAAGGGTCAAACCCCTTTATGATCTAATAAAACCAGATTTTAAAAAAACCAATTGGACTCAAATACACACAGAAATTCTGAGATCCTTACAAACAGATATGTTAATTAAAACAAAACTAGAAACACGTGATAACACACGCAACCTTGTGATTCGAGTCATCCCAGGAAGATGCGGATTCACATACCTGACCTCTAATGAGGGAGAAAAGGTACCAATTGCATTCAAATCACACTTGTACACTAAAGCTGAAAAGTAATTCAGCATTAAAGAAAACATTGTTCATGCAGTTCAAACCGCAATAGCTAGAGAAAAAGATAAAGCTGACGGTAGACACATCACAGTCAGAACAGCAGAATCAGCCTTTGAGGCATTAACAACCCCGTGTAATTTACCAACAACAGCATTGAATCCGGAATGGATACAATGGGTGAATTCCATTACAATGGACAAAGTAAAATACTACTTTGATCCAGAACTAGAGGAACTAAAATATCTAGAATATGAAAGAATATTCCCTCTGCCAATCGACATTCTGCCATTACGACAGTACGCTTGTGTAATCTATACAGACGGACATGCTCAACCATCCGTTTGGGGAGAACAAGCATACAACCCCACATGTGAGATTACAAAAGAAGTGTGGCGCGGAGGTATACTAAGACCTCTATTAACAAAAACACACTCAGTAGAAACTAATTCAGAACAACAGACTGAAATAATAGCATTGAAAATGGCGCTAGATAATGCAGATCGCGAATTCCCGACACTCATAGTGTCCGATTCGTATTACTGCGTCAAATCATATAACAGCGATTTACAGAAATGGATTCAAAACGGTTACAAAGATGACACAGGTGCAACAATAAAGCAAAAACTGCTTTGGGAACAAATAGTTCTGTTAAAAAAAGAACTACCAAAGACTCACGTGATACACTCACTGAGTCATCAGCGTGATGGCGTTCACGTTGCAGGGAATTCATTGGCTGAGAAAGCCACAGCGGTAGCAACTAAATCGGCTTCCGTAGCTAGGAAAAAGCGTGCAGTAAAATACATTGACGGTGAAACAATGCTGGCGGTGAAAACGTCATCAAAAGGCGACTGCTCAGCGTTACCGATCAGTTACCCACTCGAATATACATACATATTCGATGCGAACTCCGTTCCTTTTGCTCGAATCCCTGGAGTGGGGGATAGAGTAATTCCAAACAAGGACAGGAGAACTTTGTTAATAGCAGACGCACATATGGGCGAGGGTCTCAGACACCTCAAACTAAAAGATTCTCTGGAAGAACTACAATCAGTGTACTGGTGGCCAGGCATGAGCCTGCATCATCACATTTTTGTAAAAAAATGCCCGGGCTGCAACAGAGATCGCAGCGGCGAGAGGAACGGGGTAATACCATGGCGTTTCACTCAATAAGGGCTAAACAATAATCAGTGAAACAAGTGTAAATAATGCGTCCCATTAACAAATAAAGACTAGTTTCCACTTATAAATGTAGACCCCAGCACTCGGCTGACGTCGGGACTGTTATACAAAGATTTGCGAGTCTAAATGGCATATACGCTAGGAGCATGCTACGTTTGACCATTGTTTTCACTTTAGCCCTCAGGCTTGTGGGAAAGCACGGCCAAAAGAGCATAGCGAAGCGGGATTCTTCTCACTTCCTTCCTGAGGGATACGGGATGGTGTAAAGAAAAAACCAAGGCATAAAGCAATCTATAACAGCAAAGGTATTAGGTTCGGGAGCTGGGTGGGTCAAACATCTAATAAGTGTCCAACGTAGTCTAAACAACTTGCCAAGAAATTCTCTGAGGGGATTCAGTCCGTACGAATTACTGTTTGGGACTAGGATGCTAGTCTTAGATCTTGACAGTCAGACTTCAGTGGTGAAAGAAAAAAGCTTTGATATCAAAGATCGTTTGGCTATTTTACAGGACTTAAACGAAACAAGAAAAGACCTAAGCAACATAAAGTTGAAACAGCAGCCAACAACCACTGAAGAACCACCACCTGTCCCAGCAAGACCTGTCTGGATTCCAAAAATCGGGGATCTAGTCAGAGAAAAGATCGCGGTAAAGAAGGAATTTGGGCCTTCTTACAGAAAAGCAGTTCCTGTCTTGTCCATCAACGGGACGAGATCAGTTGTACTACCGCCACTTGCTGGTAAAAAGGAGAACCGAGTTGTATCCATCGACCTGGTAAAACCACAATCATGTGGCCGATAACAAACAGTAGGCCAAGTGGACTCCAGATAAGTAGTAGAACACCGAGGTTTGCTACAAGTACAGAGATGCTAACTAAAAGGCTAATCACATTCGAAACGCCTACAGAACAACAACAAGGAATATGCAACAATGCAATGGAACTCACACCTCTGAAAACCCAAATAAAAACATTTAGTAGAGACACACCAACCTACAATGAAGTAACAAATGAATATGCTGAAGCTGCAAGAAACAGTAATCCTGAAGCAATTGGAACAATAGACAGAACGGCATCCGGCTACTTCATCAACTTTGATGATTCTTCTGAAGATCTAAGTGAATCAAAGACACAGCCATCAACAAAAACTTTTAAAGACAAAGATAAGGAACTTTTGAAACAGCTGAAAGAAACCTATCTGATTTCTCCATGGATTGAATTTTGGGTGTCCTTTGGTGTATTTATCCTGATACTTTGGCTCATCATGATACTATGTTTGGGACGCTTCATTGAGGGAAAATATGCAAAAATGGACACAGCAAGCCAGAAAATCAACTTGATCCTCAAGCCACACACGTCTTCACACGTCGAGAAAAGAGAACTTTCTTCAGTCAACTTCACAGCCAATCCTATACCGGGTGGGGTAGCATGGGACAATACTTTTTTTTTTTTTAAGTTTGAAGTTTATTGAAATATAAAGAAACAAAGACAGAAAATGAAGAAACAATCAAAGGTTATGAGAAAATGAGAGTAATCCTACATATGAACGCAGTACATTTTGGAAACTGAAGCATAAAATATGAATAAATAAGCAATGAGAATGAGGAACATAGGAGGGTGAGGAGACATCTTTAAAAATATGAAAATAGATTAAAAATATGATAAAACATTTGCTGTAAATAACAATATGATAATCGAATAAATTAAGGTAATGCATTTATGGAGGTTTGCAAACTTCAACCGTACGTATTGGAAGTGGAGGAGGAGGTTTAGCAACTGAGGATAGATAGTCAGTGAGGGGAAGCCATAAGAGATCACGTTTGATTGCTAAGGAGATAGGAGAGACAAAATTAGTGTCAAGTCGGTGATTAAAGCACACTGCATTCCACCATGCAGTAAAAGAAACATCCCTAGCTTGTTTCCAATGCGATGTAATATGGTGGAAAGCAATGGCTATGCATAAGTCAAGTAATTTGTGGTTGGAGTTGGACTCAACAAAGGTGGGGGATAGGGAACCTAAGAAAATGTGTGAAATGGAGAATGAAACCGTAAATTTAAAAATTTTTTGTAGCTGGGACCAAACTAAGTGCCAGAAACGTAATATAGGGGGACATTCAAATAGCATGTGTTTCAAATCAGCTGAAATGGACGTGCAGGACCAACAAGTAGATGGAGTGTCTGGGGAAAAGGAAGACAGGAGCAACGGGGTGAATAATAAACGATTATAAATAAAGAATAAGGTTTGTGTGGTATTTGCAGCCCTGGATGTACTGTGAATCTTGGACCAAATTTTGTCCCATAAAATGGTGGACCACGTGTGAGAGAAATCTTCTTCCCAAGCCAACTCAACCTTAGATTTTGAACGATCAACAGAGGATTGTAGAGATTTATAAATAAATGATGCAGAAAGAGATTGATCAATAGCATTAGAAATCGATAGATAAGTGGTAGGGATAGAGTTAGAGGTTGGGAGAGAAGAAAGATATTGAGTAAGGGATGGGAGTATCGATAAATATTGTTTACGGGATGAGGCAGGTAACGAGAATTGAGTTTGAAGATCTTGGAAAGAAAGAGGCTGATTATCTGAGAGAAGTTGTGAGATCCATTTTAGACCAAGGGAATGCCAGGATTTCCAATATAAGGAACGGTTGCGAATTTTGAGGAATTTATTATGCCAGATAGGTTGAGCGTGGGTGGAGGAGGCAGATGGGTAGGTGGATACTAAGTATGGACGAAGAAGAGAGCAAGAGTGAGAAATGATGGGGGAACATAAGGATGACACCTTAGAGGTAAAGGATAGGACTTCTCGAAAATCGTAAGGATGCAGAAGAGAAGATTCTAATGTGAGCCAAAGGGGAGGAATGCGAGGAAGATCTGAAGAGAGCCATCTCATAGATTGTTTTAATGAAAATGCGTTATGATATGACTTAAAGTGGGGGAACTTGACACCACCAAGGGATTTGTCTTTTTTCAGGGAAGAGAGTGCAATCCGAGATTTTTTGCCTTTCCATAAAAATTTTAATAGAAGGGAGTCTATCGATTTGAAGTAATGATCTGGAATACGGATGGGAATCATGGAAACAGAATAGAGGACTAGGGGTGCTAACATCATTTTGATGGAATCTAGCCGGCCCCACCAAGAAAGGAACAGAGGATTCCAACGTGTTATTGATGTATTGATTTTGTGAGAAAGAGATTCGAAATTAAATTTAATAGTGTCTGGAATACGGGGGGCAAACCAGATACCCAAGTATTTAATCTTTGTGGGTTGCCATGAAAAACCAGAAGAATCAAAGAGATGTTTTTGGCAAAGGGGGTTTAAAGGCAAAATTTCACATTTATCAATGTTAAGACGATATCCTGATACTGTAGAGAAAGAAGAAACTTGGCCAAGGAAGGAAGGTAGAGTTGTTTGAGGATTTGAGCAGTAAAATAAAATGTCGTCAGCGTATACAGACAGTTTAGCTTGTTGTTGAGTACCATATTGGAAACCAGTAATCGTGTCATCAAGTCTAATCTTAGTTAGAAAGGGTTCTAGGGCTATAATAAATAATAAAGGAGACAGTGGACATCCTTGACGAACCCCTCTTTGGAGAGGAAAGTAATCGGAAATCATACCATTTGCGAAGATTGAAGCATGGGGGCTGGAGTATAGTAGAGAAATTAGAGAAATAAATTTAGGGGGGAAGCCAAACCAATGGAGAGCTTGGAACATAAAGTCCCATCCAAGTCTATCGAATGCTTTTTCAGCGTCAAGGGAGATAGCCGCAAGGGGGGAGGAAAGGGATGGAGCTTTACTCAGGATATTAAAAAAGACACGAGAATTATCTGATGATAGGCGACCCTTGACGAAGCCGGATTGTTCAGGACCTATAAGATCAGGTAATAAGGGGTCAAGTCGGAGAGCCATAATTTTGGCGAAAATTTTATAATCAGTGTTTACTAGTGATATGGGGCGGTAATTCTTACAAAGGGTATGATCTTTATCTGGTTTAGGTATTAAACAAATCAATGCTTCTTGGAAAGTTCCTTGAGAGGATCCGGAGGCCGCAAAGGATTGGAATAGGGAATGCAATTTTGGGAGAAGAAGAGAGGAGAAATGGTTATAAAATTCAATGGTAAAACCATCGGGCCCTGGGGCTTTACCTCGACGGAGAATAGAAATTGCATGAGAAATTTCCGATTTGGTGATGTCCAGGTCCAATGAGTGAAAGTCAAGATGGGAAGATTCTGGAGGAGGGATGTTTTGAAAATACGAAGTAAGATCTTGAGGGTCAGGAATAGATTCTGGGGTATATAGATTCTGGTAAAAGGAAACAAATTGAGCAAGTATGTCTTTATCTTTGAAGAAAGATACTCCATTTGGGTTTTGCAAGGATTCAATTTTTGTACGTTCTTTACGTATTTTAAGGTAGTTAGCTAGAAGTTTGCCCATCTTGTTTTGTCCGCCGTAGTAGCGGGAATTGCATTTTAGAAGAGAGTTAGAGGCGGCGTTGGTGGTGAATTTATTGAATTCAAATTTGGCTGCGATTAATTCACGTAAAGAAGCTTCAGAGTTTGAGTTATAGTATGCATACTCCAATTTCTTAATTTTATCCAAGAGTTGAGTTGACTTAGAGATTGATTGTTTTTTCTTTTGGGAAACGAAATTAATAATAAAACCTCGTGCAGCTGCTTTGTACGAGTCCCAAATCATGACAAAGGGGGAATCAGGAAGATGGTTATGTGTAAAAAATTCAGTGGAAAATTGTTTAAATTGGGTGCAAAACTTAGAATCAAGAAGTAGGGAATTATTAAATCTCCAACGGCCTGAATGAGGGGAGTAGGGAAGAAGATCAATGTCTACAAAAACGGGGGCATGGTCGGAAATTAGGATGGAGCCTATATCTGAATGAAGGGCGAGTTGGGCCAGTGGTTTGCTAAGAAAAAGATAATCAATACGCGATTGGGAGTGATGTGTGGGGGAATAAAAAGAATATTCTCTGAGGTCAGGGTTACAAAGCCTCCAAATGTCAACTAATGCATTATTCTGTATAGATGAGATAAACTGGGTGTGCATCTTGGAAGGAACAAATTTAACTTTTGAATTTCTATCAATAAAGGGGTCAAAAACTTGGTTACAGTCACCACCAAGAATAACGTATTGGTCATTGAGGGTAACAAGTTTGTCCGAAATAGCAGGCCAGAACATTTTATCAACACCAGTTGGGGCATAAACATTGAAAATAACTAGAGGTATTTTATCTATAAGAAGATTAACAATTACCCAACGACCATCATCGTCACACTCTTGAGATACAATTGAAACATTTAACTTTTTGTGACAGAGTATAACAGTACCATTTTTCTTACCTACAGCAGGTGAATAGAGAACATGACCCACCCAACATCTTTTAAGTTTAGTAGCCTCTGAATCTGTGAGGTGGGACTCTTGAAGAAGGGCTACATCTGTTTTAAGTCTGGTTAAATGCGTTAAAACTCGTTGACGTTTAATGGGGTTATTTAACCCCTTAACATTCCAGGTGACTACGCGGAATGTAGATTAGCATGAGAATGATATAAAGGAAAAGATAAGGTAGGATAAAAAGGTAGATGAGAAGTGTTGAGGAAAATAGTAAGATTACAAGAACAGATGTACGAGAGAGATAGAGAGAAAAGGTGAGAGTAAGAAAAATATGAGAGATAGAAAAGAGTATAAAAGAAGAGAAGAGAGCAAGGCAAGAGAAGAGACATTACAACAAATACAAATGAGAACTGGGGTGTGACGACGCCAGAAGAGGACGACATCAACAACAGAAACTCACGTCATCGAACACCGGAGGAACCAGCTTAGGATCAATTGAAGGAAGCAGAAAACTACACCGGGATGGGGAACAAAAGGAGAAAATCTGTGATGAGACAAAAAATGGAGGAGAGACGTTAGGAATACATAAGCACGCTAACTGTAGGGACTACGCAACAGTATAACATAATAAACAAGGAAAATATGTGAACAATAGGATATGGGAAGTCGATACTAGGCACAGTAGGGAAATAAAAGGATAAATACTCAATCAATCAAGAAGACTCATGAATTATTAAACTGGTCTGGCAGTGTCCATGTTGATGGTTTCATGATGACGAAGGAATTCTTCAAGGACTTGTGGATCTTCAAAAGTCGTCGTCTTTTCTTTATACGTAACCTTGAAGAGGCAAGGATGTAGGAGACCGAATCTGGCACCAAGGTCGCGCAGTCGTGGTCGCAGATCAAGAAATTGTTTCCTTCGGTCAGCTGTCACTTTGGCTACATCTTGAGATAAATACAGACGATGACCTTCCCAAATAATCTGTTTCTTTGCCTTGGCTGCCGAAAGAACTTGAAGTAAATCGGTATATTGTAGGAAGAGCATGATGACTCCACGTGGTTTGGAGGAAACTCTCGGACCCAGTCTATGTGCACGTTGAATATTAAGAGTGACAGAAGATGGAAGGTCTAGAATTTTCGGTAAAAAGGTTTGGAAGAAGGAGGTTGGATTAGACCCTTCGGTGAGCTCTGGAAGATTGTAAAGGCGTAGGTTATTGCGACGATTTCTATTTTCCAACTCTTCTGTCTGTCGCCTTAAGAGAGAGACATCCTTCTCCAAAGTAGAAATTCTAGAACAAGAAGATTGAAGAGCCTCCGTTGATTGTTCCACTAACAGGACTCTGGATTCGAGAGTGGACCATTTATCGTGAAGAAATTGCAATGTTTTGGTTGTTTCAGCCATAAAGGGTTTAAGAGCTCGGAGTTCTTCCAGAATGAGATCCATGGATGCGGAAGATGGGTCAGAACCTGGAGATGGAGGATCTTTCTTGTGACGCTTCGTGGAGCCAGGTTGTGGAAGTTTACTGGTGACAGTAGCCTTAGGTATTGCCCCACGAGTGATATCCGTTTTAGAAGGAATAGTGTCCTCCATGACGGGTGACGCTGAGTCAGAGTCAGAGGAAAGAGGCAATTTGGTTTTGGAAGCCGTGGGCTTGAGAGTGCGCAGTTTCCCCATAAATGATATGGGAAATAAATAATAATGTGCCTGTGGACTGCGTAGAAATAGGTTATGTGAAGACGGCGCTCTTAAACTGAGAAAATAGCAGTGTTTGGAAGGTAGAGCTCAAAGACAGTGATGTCAGGGCCGTGTACACATGTGAAGAAAAATGCGTCACACAAGGACATCAATAAAATAACACAGCTGGAATTACACTGCATATGGTGCATAATACAGGGGAAACCGTTTGCATCATGTAGAAGAGTTGAGAGAAATTATTGGGGGTAGCCAGAAACAAACGGTGTCCTGTTTAATGACTGTCATTGAAGAGCGGCGTCCAAATGAGGAAAAAAGCTCGAAAATAGCATTAGTGTGGAGAAATCCTGAAGAAAAGAATGTATCAAAGGCTGAAAAGCGCCAACATGAAGAATTAGCCACTGAGGAGCAGGAACAGCATAAATTTCATCATTGCTGTTTTGAGCGCGGTTCACCTGTAGAGCGTCGCACTTTGGCGCTGGTTTTCCGCTGACAGAATCAAAGACGTGGCAGAGTCGATAGAAAATGGCGGCCGCTGGGAAGCGCGCCGCGTTATTCACGCAGAAATTGCATTTAAGCGGAGCAGAGGGTCGCAGGCGGTATCAGTCTGCTCACCTCATGCTCCGACGTGTGGAAATGCAGTCGGCGTCCAGAATGGTGCAGCAGGAGAGGAGAGAGCCGCTGGTGTCGGCGCTCGACGTCCGGAGCTCCGCAGTTAAGCCGCCATCTTGTGCGGCGCTCAAGCCACGCCCCCAGCATGGGACAATACTGACTATGAAATCTATGGTCCGGTTGAAATCCTCAAATATCCACACCAAATCAAGATCTTGTTGAGTGACTTTGTAAAACCAAACTCATTTGCTGATGATTGGGACTTTGAAAGTATTAATGACATGATGTCTGACCTAGTGATGTCTGCTAAATTTACCAAACATGATTATTTGCAGGGTTCATCTAATTATGACAGTATGTACTGCTACAACCACTATGGTAACCATTTTTTACATAAATCAGCACAACCTAGAAATGTTTTAAATTATAATCAATGGGAACATTGTGCAACCCCTCCAAAAGGAAGCTCAAGAACCTTTTATGACAAATATTCATACTTTTCAGGGTTCAACACAAGTAATGCTGAAACATTTTATTTCAAATTGTCAAATAGGACAGGAACAAAAACCATGCTTACAAACACGAAATTGATATATTCGGACTCATTTTTTGAACAAATGAATACATTTGGTTTTGATTATTGGGACAAAAATGTTGAAGTAAAAAGTGTTTGGGGTACAAAAGAATGGCAAGTACAAGGTATAGAATCATTGTTTAGAGCCTGCATGATCCCAGAACAAATTATATTCTTGAATGAAACTATTCAACAAACTACCTGTCTTGGATTAGCCAAAATCAAAGACTTAAATAAACCGTCTATTCCAAAACCAACAATGAACAGCAATAACTCTGCAGATGAAGAGATAGACGTAAACTTTGTATTAAACCAAAACAGAACAAATCCTGATTGGAAACAATGGTTGATCTGGCCCACAGATACTAATAACTGTCAAGACAGATTCCTGAACGAAACACAGGGGTTCACATTGACCAGGCCAGACCCTAGATATTCCCAAAGACAACACCCAGGGATAATCACCACCTACAGTGTGGGCAAACTCTGCCTTCAATGGCTACAAACTTCCACACTGACAGAGATTAAGCAACACCTAACTTTACTTACTGATGGTGCTGACTTGCGTGATTTCATTATGGGACCGCGCAAACAGCGTCAAAAACGTTTCATAGCAGCATCTATATATGCAGCTTACAACGAGGCCTGGAAGATAACTCAAATTGAGACAGCAGAAAGTATACGGGAAATTGACCGTATTAATTTGGAAAAATCGCTTTCTGTAGTGGACAATGGGTTAATGACTCTGTCCTCCAGAATCTTTTCATTGGACAGCATTGTGTCATCAGCAATCGACATAATATCGCAAGACTTACTGTTGTTACAACACGGTCAGTCTCAATTGCGTTCTATTGTACAGCTTGGCTGGACGTTACAAAATCTGCGTTCAGGCTATGTGCCTTGGCGTTTAATCAACACAACGTCACTATTCAATATCTTTAACCTTACTGATAAACAAATCAGTATGGCACAAAAGGGTGCTGATTATACAATCCTGAGCATTGAGAAACTCGAGAGACAATGTCAGAACAACCTGTCATTGAATGGATAATACATGGGATAATTAATATTCCGATATCTACTTTCAGGTTTCAATACTGCCAAAAATATATACAGGCTGGCATGTACGAAAAATTGGGTAAAGGGTACATTAAGACAACATGGAACTTGCCCTATTCACATGCATGTGTCAGTAATAAAGGACAGAAAGTGTTTCTTAGTGGCAATAATTGTGCGAGGTCACTAAGCGGTACACTTCTGTGTAATGGAATTAGTTTGCATGGAGCCTATGAAGGGAATTCAAATAACCTTTCATGTCACCAGCTAGGCACACCTGCAACAGAGATAGAACCATTCTTTAAAAGACTCTATAACGGGAGTTACATTCTAATTGTGGATCGCAGATGTTGTAGTCTACTGCCCGGGGTTCCTTATCTCGTTAGTACGACTGCGAAGGTCATGTGCTGTGGACGCTTATTGTTCCCCAGCTCCTTTCCAGACAGGGAGGCAAGGGCATGGCCTAACTTGAAAATTACTTCTATTCGAGTTGATACTTTAAGCAGAATGAAAACAGTGCTTCTTCAGACGCCGACCAGGCTCACGTCATCAAAAGAAACGTATGATCTCCTAGTCGCAAGGACGACTGCAGAGATTCACTCATTATTATCAACTAATTCCCCCATACATTTAGCAGAAATCCTGAATGAAATCTTAAATATTTCTGATACCAGTGGAGTCTCAAATGTATTTAAGACAGTATTTTCGATGGCATTAACACCATTCAAAGCCATACTGGGTATTTTTCCAGACTTCGTGCATTCGATTTTTGGAGGAGTTCCCCTCATTTTGGGACTAATTGCAGGAATCCTATTCTTAGTCCTTATATTTCGTTATGGCAAACCATGTCACAGACAAAACACCCGCGACAAGGGAAGAAACAATCCGAGCCATTGGATACCGGGACCGGATATCAAAAATCCTGGGACTAACCCGGCTTAGAGACCTGAACATGACTTGGTTTCTTTCATTTCGGCCGATATGGCAAAGATGTGTTTTACCTGTATTAAGGTGCATGCTGTGCGGAGAAGAATGCGTGTTGGACACCTGTCTGACGCTACAATCGGATGCGCCAATGGATGCAGAAACATTGTTGGGTCCGGTAAAGGCTCATGCATTGTGCTGCCCTCAACGGCTGCCAATCCTGATGACGGCATTCGTGGAAACTTCACCACTACGATTAAGGGGTAGTGAAGATCAAGATGAAAGCAGCATCGATCAGGTAAAACCTTCTGTCAGCAATACTACTCAAAACGTCAATGGAGACAATCATGCACATGAATGCATGGTTACATCCTTTTCCGAGTTAGTGGAACTCTCACAGGATGCTGTTGACAGCTTTTTCAGCAGTCTCAATGATATGATGTTCTCACCAGAGCAGAAATAATGACTCTTGAACAAGCTAGCACACGGCGTTCCCGACACCTTGAATTTGGCCTTCAACTTTAATAATAAAGTAGCAAGATCATCTTTTCCTCCAGTCCACGGACAGCAATTTTTTTAGCAGCCCCAAAATATTTTTTTACATTTTACGGGACACTTTTCTTCTGCTTAAAGTAAGAACTATTCTTAGAGAACTCATTTCTATTTTTAGAAACTTCATAGACATTAGCTGCCCGCTGGTATGTTCATAAATATTTTTGAACTGTGATGAAGTGGTCTCGAACTTTTCTTCTGTATTAAGAGCCATTTCATGTGTAATTCTAATATTCAATTACTAATAATGTATACATATGCGTGATTATTTTAGCATTATTCTACTGCTTGAGTGCATATAGTACATATGACTATTTTTTTCCCGTATGTTACATAATTTCAAAATGCATTATGTGTATTTTGGGGTGGTAAGGTATACACGATACTCTACAGTATGTTTTACTATGCCTAGATTCGTAAATATGGCCATAGTTAGCGTGGAGTGGGTGTGATGTATTCCTATAGGTTCTGTATTGATCCCCCTATTCCTGACCCTATTCTGGTTAACAAATTAACTAGCAGCCATCCCATGATGCAGAAACCGTTATCTGATTACGCCAGACCACGGCACAGGAGCGCGTTATCTGATTAGGTCATAACGCTTGCCATCTAATTAGGCAAGCAATATTCCTCCAGCCCCTGATAAGGCATACGGAGTTCTCAAAACAAATCAAACCTATGACAACCTGGGAAAATCCCTGCGGCCATTGTTTTGATTTCTCAAAGAACTTCAGTAAAAGAATGTGCTAACGACCAGCTCGTATGACATCCTTATTGACGTATCTATGTCCATCCTTACGTCAATCTCGGCACCTTACAGGTATAAATATTACCGATATTGCCATAAGCAAACACACGTGGTGGTGACGAGATCGGAGCAGCGAGACTTGCCGAAGCTCAGCAGAGAGCGAAGCCCACTGACGCTGCCCGCCTTCCTGACGCGCTGAGAACGAGACGCTGCCTTTCTCCTGCCGAGAAATCCAGCTCCGGCGCTTCCGAGCAGCCCTTGCAGGCAGCCTGGAATATCGAGACCAAAGATGAGAGATACCATCCCTCAATCATCCTAGATTCAAGGTACGGAACTGAATAACCCCTTGCAGAGAATTCTTGAGTCAGTCACTTGGCAAAACAAACTCAACTTAAACTGCTACTTTCTATCCCCGCCCACGTATTAGGCTTAGGTCAGGTACACTGGGGTAGGCGTAGTTAGAAGCACCAGTTGAGTACTATTAGTTAAATGTATATGTGTATGTATATATTCTGTCCATTTTAAATAACGTATGGCTTAGAAACCATATCAATGTTTTTACAGTATTATTTTATAATTCTGCTTTTATTGTATGCACTTTACTTAACCATAAGTATTGCGATAATATCGATCCATTTCTCTTGTACGAGAAAAGAGACTGATCAATAAATAACATCTTTTATTGAACACGCCCGTCTCTTCCTTTTCTCTACAATCTGGTGAAACTAAGAATGCACGTACTGACTGAGTAAAATAAGTTGTCTTTTGTTTTCACACGACTCTAGAGATACACTCTTGATTAGGGGAGAGCAAAGTTGTCATGTTCTATGGTTGTCAGAAACTAAATCCCTTCTTGTCTATCCAGGGAGGTTCAACTCCTCCTTGCCTATTCGAGAAAGTTTCTAGTGAACTCTGAGCTAGCTGGCAAACCCAAAACTTTAAGTCTAATATCGACAGTAGAAGACCTAGTTAACATCTGGTCTAGGTCTATACTATTGGAGGTATTATTCCAATGCGCAGAGCCTATTGGGATAATAGGAACTACACTACACTATATTCGTCCCTTGTTAAACGTTTTATAGTAGTAAATGTGTTTTGCTATAATGCATGCTGTTATTTTTTTGTTTAATATCTCATTGTGCGTCTGTGTACATTAAGGAATTCTGGGCCATATTATCAAGAAAGGGCGCTACATTTTCGCCGCTTTTATCGACAGGAAAGTGCCGCTAAAGCGGCGATAATGGGCTTGATAATATGCCCTTGTGAATTCCCTAGAAGCCCATGTTATGGTGTTAACCTGGGCTTCTATGGGAATTCACAAGGACATATTATCAAGCCCATTATCGCCCCTTTAGTGGCAGATTCGTGCCGATAAAAGCGGTAATAATGTGTTGCCCTTTCTTAGTAATATGACCCTATATTTGTCCCTTTTTCCATAATTTCTAGCCTTTCTTTTTATACCCCCCTCTCTCTCCTCTTACTCTTTTCTCTCTCTCGGCACTACTGTCTTTTTCTTATATTGTGCTCTGTGGTCATATTGCCCTTCTTTGTCTTTATATTTTCCTGTTTCTCCTCTTATTCCTTCTGTCTCCTCATTTTCTTTCCTTTCGCTTCATATTTCATTTTGTTCTTGATACTCACTGTTCTGTCCTCTTTCTTGTTTCTCTCCCTCTGTATATAGTCTGGGTCGATTTACAAGCCCCTTGTGCGTCTTTGTTGTTTTATTGTGTTCGGTTTTTTGATGTATTAGTGGCCGAAATAATGTAGTAAATTGCATATGTATTTGGAAAATGAGTCAGTGTTGTTCACTGAAATGTAGTAATTATATACATGGAATATGTATAGTCACTTAAACGTTTTTCAGTAGTAAATAGTAAAATGCATGGTCTCATTTTTTTGTCTAATATCACAATGTGCATGTGTGTACATTAAGGAATTATGGGGCATATTATCAAGGACCGGTGTTAAAATTATCGCCGTTTTATCGGCAGGAAACTTGATAATACGCCCATGTTAATTCCCATAGAAGCCCATATTCTGATGTTAACATGGGCTTCTATGGAAAGATGTACTCGAAGATGAAGGTATAGATATTGAAAACCTTTTTGGCCTTTCTTATGAATGGCAACATGACTGTCAAAATTGTTTGTTTACATGTAGCACTAACATAGACACTGAAAGATTCATATATTTGACTTTACCTGACTGTGAATCAGTGTCTTTTAACAATCTAATTAGAGGAGCAAGTCAAAACATGGAGTGTAGCCAATGTAAATCAGAAATGTCATCAACATTATTTTTACAAAGACATGGACAGTATGTAATTTTAATGCTGCAACGTTGTAGAGCTGATGGAAGAAAATTGGAAACTTTAATTAAAAATGTTGTAGCTGGTCAAGTTTCAATATCAGGAAGAACTTTTGTAGCTGTTGTAATTATTTTTCATGATGAACCTTCTACAACATCTGGACATTACACTGTTTATTTAAAATGTCTGAAAGGTTGGATACATTATAATGATAGTCAATTAGTTTTTAAGCAACGTTTGCCTAAAGAGTTACCAAATTCTTACCTAATATTTTTAAGGCCAACATTTTAAGATCAAAATTTGCCCTTTCAGGATTACTGCTGTTAAGGTAGATTAGTCTGGTGTTGTAGAGTATTTTGTAAGTGAGGGTGAGGAGCTTGAAGGTGATCCTCTTGTTGATATTGAGGCAGTGTAGATGTATCAGGTGGTAGGTGATGTGGCTGCAGCAGGGGACATTGATAATCACTCAGGTGGAGGTCTTTTGGATTTGTTGTAGTTGTTGTAGGTGTTTGGCTGGAATTCCTGTGTAGAGTGTTTTGCCACAGTGTAGTCTGCTCCTGATGATGGACTGTGACACTGTTCTTCTTCTTTTGTTTAGGATCCACTTGTAAATGTTGCGGAGCATGTGGAGGGTGTTATAGCAGTACGAGGAGACGGTGTAGACTTGCTTACACATGGAGAGGGAGGAGTTGAGGATGAATCCTAGGTTGTGGACATGGTTGATAGGTGTCGGTACTGTCCACAGTGTAGTCAGCTAGCAGGAGACGCCAAAGGCTAAGGGTCTGGGTCTGTGGATGAGTACTTTTTTTTTGTGCGAGTTCATGTTTAGAGAGCTGCTCTTTATGTAGTTGGTGACGTCCTTCATTGTGTTGTGGAGGCTGCTTTTGGTGGTATGTGGATTCTAGGTGAGGAAGAGGGTGAGCTGGGTGTTGTTGGCGTAGGAGATGTTGTTGAGGTTGTGATGGTGGGCTACTTGTGTGAAGGTGGCAATGTAGATGTTGAATTGCGTCGAGTTAAGGGATGAGCACTGGGGGATGGAGCAAATGATGTCGATGGTTTTGGATCAGAAGGAGGCAGCTGCTCAGGATTACTATTGAACAATTTCCAAAGTAAGAATTTGACGCATACTATTTGGCCGTGCGGAAAAGTATATGAAACCAATAACAAGTTTTTGTTGTATATTTGTCAGCATATATTTGTAAGTAACATTATTTACAGTGTATGAAAATTAATCATAATATTTTGTTATGTTATGATTGTTTGAGATGTGTTATAATTACGTAAGAAATTGCTCTTAGAAAAGAACATTTAAGATATGTTTTATTTCTATTTTTTAGATTTTTATTGAGAATGTTGAATGTTTTTGTTAAGATAATCTTATTGATTGTCTTTTTTTTGCCCGCTGTTATGTGATGAGTACTATTGAACTCATTGTTTCTAGTGAAATTCAAAATATTCTGAGAACATGAGAAAAGGCAAATGTAATACTTTACAAATTATTTTGTGTTGTAAAAGATATATTGTTATTGTATTTTTTTTGTCTTCCACAGATGGTAATTTTATAATATATAATTGTTTTTATTATTTATTATGGTTAAGGTTAGTGCAAGTAACTGTTAAAAATGGTCGATGGAATGTGCTTCAACCGAGCTGAAGTAACAAAACTTGGATGGAGAACATAGGTGTATAAAGATGGTTTGTATCTTTTAAAGATATGTCAAAAAATGATATACTGAGTGTAACTGTCAGAACCCCTAATCAATCAGTGGATACGATAATGACTTATCTAAGTCCTAGCTGGCGCAGGAGACATGAAGAATCCACAAGGAAACATACTTGGAGTGCTTTAGTGCAATAGAGAAATTCTAAAATGGCCGCCTCGAGGAAAGACGCGGTGGCGGTCTAGTCATTTACCACAAACCTGTGGGGAATCCTTGGTGAAGCGCACGCTCCCTAACGAGTGCACACTTTACCTAAGACGTTCCCGAGTTCAGACCCGTTTTCAATTGCTCCATAGATATTCCTGAAGAGAAAGCACAAATATTTCTGAGAGAGTAAAAGAAGGTTCCCGGTTAAACTTACCTTAGTTATCGTGCCCGCAAATAGAATTCTGCTTCAGAGTTGGAAGAAGCTCGAACATTGCACAGCGGTTGATTTTCCTGTCGCAGCTCCTTCCGGGCAGACGGACTCAGTCGTGTTCGGCACCTGAAGATCAGAGAGAACAAGAAACCATACAAGAAACCTAAGTGATACCTTATAGATGACAAAGGTATATTCTTGGAAAATAATCTTATGACAAGTTACTGAGTGACTAAACATACCTGACATTATAGACAATATTGAATGTACTCAGTCGATGTATTTTCTCTAACCTAAAACAAGAAATGATAAAATTCGTGATAAGCAAGGTCTTAAGGGAAAAGAACACATTGAGTAAGGAATACCAGAAAGACTGTTCAATTAAGAAGGAACATTAGTGAAAAACACAAGATATTAAAGGATTGACAGAATAGATAAGAAGCAACTGCATAAAGAAAGTTTGGTATAAGAGCACAAGGAAATTAATAATATAAAAATTAGACAATAAACTGAGAGGCCTAGGTTAATGAATGTTATGAAATTATAGGTTATCAGCAGTGAGAAAAATAAAGAACCGCAAGCTTCAAGGTTGCAGATAAACACTAGAGGAGAGGCTAGTTCGAAAGACCAAGGGGTAGGTAATTAGTAGCGTTAAACTAAGTTATAGATAAGGAATAGAGATAGAGTAGGGTAGGGTATTAAATAATTGTTCTTTGTTAGTTTCCGTTATGTGTCCATGTGAAGGGATTGTCTGTGAATAAAACAAGACAGCCAGAGAGAAGGTGCCAAGGAAGAAATGCAGAGGTCGCGAGCTAGTCTCTTCTTCTTTATTAGTTTTTCCCATCCCCCTTCTGCCATGTTTTTTTTTAGAGATTAGATTAAAAAGTTTGGTCTCTGGAGGATCCTGGAGGGGGAGTTGGGAACTAGCGTCATCTGTTCCTGTGCAAGTATTCGGTAAGAGTTTCTGGTCTTACTGTTCCTGACAGTACCAGTGTTCTATACCTGTTGTTGTGAGTATTTTCGACTTATATAAGGAATTACTACTTTCTAATTATGTTAAAAGGTAAGTACTGAATAGGTCTTTTAGAGTTTATTTGTGTGAAACCACATGAAGTATTCAAAAAGTAGTGTGATAATGATGTGTAAATATACACAGATACACAGTGTTATTCTGGACAATCAATAGTATCTCTTGCATTTTACTAAAACACATTTACTATTTAGGAATGGGTAACGTGAATAGACATATTCTACATTTTTTAGTACTGTATTTTACTATAACAGCCTGAGTCTTTTACTATAGCCATAAGGAGTGACTGGTTTCAAAATTTAAGAAAAGCTAAGAACAGGATATCCTTATAAGTAGTTATATTTATATAACTTTGTAAAGGAGTAAAACTCTACTAATGGAATGTTATTAGATAATGGTATTTATATAATATTTTTTTGTAGGCCAAAATAGCTGAAAATGCTAGTTTTGTATTATATATTACGAAAAGTGATCAAATTAACTGTTTATATATTTATACAAGGAGGAAGAACATAAAGGAAAAATTATGGAAAGAGAACAGCCTCATACTGAGGAGATTTTGGATATTACCTTGAGTGTAATTGAAAAACTAATCGTATCTGTCACAGGCAGTGAGAGTGAAGAAGGGGAAATTAGTGCTGCAGTCATGAGCTATGATTTCGAAGAAGAAAGCTTTGATGCAGATTTTCTGGAAGCATTAACTTATGTTCAAATTTTAGAACAAATTAATTCCAAAACTGCTAACGAGGGAATTGATGTGTAAGAAATACCTGATGAACTTGTTTTGGAAGGTCTGTTAAATTATGAGATGTTACAAGAATACATTTATTTTTAAAAATAACAAAGGTTTGAGCACTATCTACTAATGTATTCATTGTACTAAAAGTGAAGCACGTATAGATTCAGTTATACATTCTTTAAATTTTTGTATTGATTTAAAATATGCAAAGTGGGTCTGAGGGTATGGATTGCTTAAAATCCCTATGGAGTATATATGCAGTCTTGTATGCACCTGCACACTTGTGTTTTATACCTTCAATTCCCCAGTCTGTATCCTTAGACTTCCACGAAACACTCTGACACTGCTGTTTTAGTATTGTAGTGAGCCAGTCAGCAGTATGTACTTTTCCATTGTACCGTGGTAAAACTGAAGCTGTAACAAATTAAGTGAGGAACTTTCTTTGCAGAACTGTAATGATCCACTCACTATCTAGATACTCATGGATTAAAACAGGCCTTAGCCCATAGACTGTTTCAAACCCCTATAGACTGTGCATGCACTGTTCTATGTACCAGCAAACGTATGTTTTATACGTTCAATGTTTCAGTATTGTAGTATGTGTTTATCTATACATTGTTGTAAGAGGGTGGCGATGACTTGTTTGTGCCGCTTCTTGTGCCGCTTCTCATGCTCGAAGTGTAAATCCATTACGCCACACCTGCCCTTCAATTTGCAGCGTCGGTTGACGTCGCAACAGGACTGTTACACAGCGGGGCACAAGCAAGTCATCGCCACCCACTTGGGCATTAATTAATGACGACACTTAGAGCCTGGTCAACGCGGCTCACTTGAGGAAACATGAGGCACTACAAGAGCCAGCAGGCCACAACATGGTGCCTTTAAATCGCTGAGACCAGGGACTCTTGTTTTTCCTGCAAGCCCCTGAAGAAATGCTTCATTAGCATGAAACGCGTCGGGCAAGAGTACAGGACCTACTCTGTGCGAGACACATTTGCTGCGCCGAGACACCCCTGGGTAATTGTCGCGCTCTAAAAATTGCAAAAACATAAACATAAACATAAACATTCCCAAGCCATTTTTCCATTAAAAAGTGGCAAAATACTACTCATCTGTAGTGGGCTCCCTCATTTCCAGGCAACTCTACGTTGGATATATATATATATATATATATGCCCGGATTTTAATAAATGGTGTTTCTGAACAAACCCTTGGTGCTGCCTCGAATCTGAATCGTGAGAGGAGGATTGGCTTCGGAAATATAGGCGTGCGCCCACCGGCACGCGAGGCAGTCGCTACTAAAGACTTCCCGACCGCCTCGCATTACAGGAGCGGAGGAGGAATGCTGCCAAAGGTAGTCCATACTACAATGGAGGGGTGCTGGTACTTTAGCAACATCCCCGACCTCAGCCGCCGATGGAAGTGGGGGGCTGGGAGCGAGGGTCATGAACACCGGACAGAGCCCAGAACAAATACCTCAAGCCCCGACCTGGAAAACACTGCTACTCGGAATTCCAATTGGAAAATCAAAACCATGCCGAGAATTGGAGTTAACAAACAGCATGATGGCAACACTGCATGCTGGGAGACGAAGTTCCGAGGAGGAAGCGTTGTGACTCCATGCCATGTTTTACCGGGTACCAAACACTACTTCAGTGAGTTGGATGTTATAAATGGACACACTGGGGGACTGGGAGTAACAGTGGCATTTTGAAATACCAAAAGGGCATTTGAAAAAGATTACTTCCGAAACGCGTCATGCCCGGATTTTAATAAATGGTGTTTTTGAACAAACCCTTGGTGCTGCCTCGAATCTGAATCGTGAGAGGAGGATTGGCTTCGGAAATATATATATATATATATATATATATATATATATATATATATATATATATATATATATATATATATGCAAAGAACTCCAAACAACACCACTTCCGGGTCAGACCAAAGTCCGGTCGGCGAGGTAACAGAGGAGACGGACCACCAGATGCGCTTCACAGGTTGTTTATTGCAAGGCTGTCGGTAGCAGAGGGCACTACGCGTTTCGGGCTTGAAAAGCCCTTGTTCACATGCAAGTGAGCCAGTTTATATTTTTTACTTTTATAATGCAGTGCACACCCAATCAGCCCGCCCAGTCACGTGATGTCACAGTGTTATAAACATAAAAAACATACTACTCCTATCTATCGGAGTCCAGTGCAAAATACGGCATTTGTAAAATTCATAATCCACAATTATTGTTTGTATAAATCAACAATTATTATTTAGTTAAAATACTGTAAACCTAATTCTGGGATAAATCCTTTTTACATAAACCGTACAATTACACACAGAATAGTGACTGGGATCCTAGGCTGATCCATAAGTGCAAATATATACAGATTAGACTGGTTCCAAGCCTGCGTCAAGTGGAGAATATTAAAGTGCATGAGGGAATGAGGGGAAAACGGGAATAAAAGTGCTGAACCAACATATTGCAAAGTATCCTGTGTATTCAATGCATGAATGCAATTTTACCAGTTAGAGATAGGACGCTGTACTTCTACATATCTCTTAAAAAGTGTACAAACATTTGATACTCTTCTAAAACTACAATATGTAAAATTCCTTATAGCTAAAAACACCCAGTGTAAAAAAGTGCTAAAATGTTACGTAAAAAATTAGATAAAAAGTGTTTCCTAGATTTTAAATAACAATCAGTTTATATTTACAAGATAGGAGAAGGTGAGGAGCTAAGTCTACTAATGGCCAATGGCCAACAAGGAACTTGACTGACCATGCACCTATCTCTTAGGTCAAAAGCTACCTCTGTTCACCTAGGATCATATGTTTTAACCTACTAGATAACAGGGAACCTGACTACCTAGAGGGATTAATTCCTAGATTAATGAGAGCGGTATAAACTCAATGTTCTAACCGGCAAAGAATATCACAAAAAATGGCGAAGGTCCTCTGTGATGTTAAGACCGTTCGCCCATTTGCAGTCATATTCAAGAATCATCCGTGACTCTAGTTGTCGAAGTTTGAGCTCACGATTGCCCCCTCGCCTTGGTTTGGGGACTGCGGCCACCACATAATATGTTAGGCAATTGATATCTTTATTGTGTGAGCTCAAGAAATGGCGTGCCACCGGATATGCTGGATCAGAATGCAAAATAGCCCGAATGTGCTGCAAGATTCTGACATGTACCGGTTGTTTAGTGCTGCCTACATAATTGAGGCCACAGGTGCAAGTCAGAACATATACTGCATATTGCGTTTTGCTAGTATGTTGGCCTTTAATTGGGATCTCAATATCATTGAAGGGGGTTTTATAGTGTGTCTTATTAATTCCGAAATTACATGCTCTACAAGTAGAGCATTTCCGGAATCCATCCTTGATTAACCAATTAGGTTTGAGTTTAAGCTCAGGACTACTCTGGTCGAGCACAGCACCCATACTCAGTGCTCGACGAAAGGTGACCAAAGGTTTATCAGGAAGCATACTTCCTAGTACATTGTCAGTTAGTACAGTGGGCCAATGGTGATTGATTATTTGCCTTATCTTATTTTGTTGGCTACTGTAATCAGTGATAAATCTGGGGCATACCTGTTTCGTGATGTCTAATGTCTCATCAGGCAATTCAATATTCTCAGGAGCTAGACTTAAAAGACTAGCACGTGTTCTGCCCTGGGATTTCGCTAGCGCTAAGTTGAACATTTTTTCTGAATACCCTCGGGCTTTCATGCGGCTACGTAAGTCATTGACACAAGTCTCAAAGTCAGTAGCAACACTGCATATTCTTTTCAACCTGAGAATTTCTCCATATGGAATACTTTGAATCGTATGCCTAGGATGTAAACTGGAGACATGAAGGGTAGTGTTACCCGCAGTACTTTTACGATGGAGTGTTGTCTGAACCCTGTCATGGTCATCAATATACACAGTGACATCCAAAAATTCAGCTTGTTTGGTACTAATTTTAGACGTGAATTTAAGATTGTATGGATTGTCATTAATTGCATCAATAAAAGCACAGGCTTCTGTTTCATCACCTTGCCAAACCATGAAAACATCATCAATATAGCGAAGGTATCGGACAACTTTTTCTCTCATCCACACTTGATGCGTGACATTGAGGACCCGCTCCTCCCACCAGCCAACGTGCAAGCACGCATAGCTGGGGGAGAAGCAGGCCCCCATTGCCAGGCCCCTCAGTTGCCTCCAAATTTCTTTGCCAAACAAAAAATAGTTATTGTATAAACACCATTCAATCAGGCCCAGTATCATTTTGTTATGTTCATAAAAGTCAATCGGCCGATGGCCCAGAAAATGGCAAACTGCATTCATTCCGTCAGTGTGTGAAATACTGGTATAAAGCTGTTCGACATCCAAGGTAATAAGCAGCATATCATTTTGCCATTCTAGATCCTCTATTTTCGTCAAAAAATCTCCAGTATCACGTACATAACTTGGTAAGCCGGTTACCCATTGTTTTAGGAAAAAGTCCACATACTGGCCTACCTTTTCTCCACAGCTGTTTATCGCGGAGATGATTGGCCTACCCGGCACCGGTGACTGTCCTTTATGTACTTTCGGAATTAGATAAAGAACTGGCATAGTGGGATGTTCATTAAGCATAAATTTGTACTCCTCCTCCGAGATTAGGCCTTCTCTACGATGTTTTCGCAGGAGTTTGCTTAAGTTTTCATTGGCCTTGGTGTATTCCTTGTTTGTGGATTTTTTATAACAAGCTACTTCCGATAGTTGTCTTTGGGCTTCCAGAATGTACGCTGCTTTTGGCCAAATAACGATGTTACCACCTTTATCTGCCGTTTTAATTACGATGTCTGGATTGTTCTTTAATTTCTTCATCAATGTAAAATATTGCGCCTGTTTCACATCATATTTTTTTCAGCTTTTTTCATTGTTGATGTTACTTGTTTTATGCAGTTTTTTCATTTCCGTGATGACACAATCCTGAAACACATCAACTGCATCGCGAGTCATGATAGGCACAAACTCAGATTTCCTCTTGAAAGGGGTAATACCCGCTCCTGATTTAGATACATTGATTCTTTCGAGTCGGTTTTGTGTGCTAACCACTCCACTTTCGTTGATTGTCCCAGTATTGTCTTCATCCGCTAGATCATGGATTGCCAGAAGTACTGACGCGTCTGAAACTGACAATGATTGTCCCGTGTCAGTGCTATCCAAAATAGCAGAGTTATTGGTGCCGGCGTTTGCTTTGAGGCGTTGTAAGGCGAAGAATTTGCGTAGCTTTAATTTGCGGATGTAACAATAAACATCCACCCTGGTAGAAGCATACTTGAAGTTTTGGGCAGGACAGTAGTTCAAACCTAAGGCGAGAAGTTGTTGCTCCGCTTTAGAAAGAACCACATCGGATAAGTTGATGATTGATCTATCCATTATTGTTTCTTTTTCCTCCACTGTTGGTTGTTTTTCTGTTTCTTTGCTCCTTTGTTTGCGTCTCCTCCGCCTTTCCCGACGTTTTTGATTGCGGCGGGATCTATTGCCGCCTTTTGGCGTGGTCGCAGTGTGCGTAGTCTTTCTGCCACTAAAAAACCCAATTCCTCATCAATATTCAAAACGGGCACAGTTTG
Organism: Lissotriton helveticus; assembly: GCF_964261635.1. Classification (NCBI taxonomy): domain Eukaryota; kingdom Metazoa; phylum Chordata; class Amphibia; order Caudata; family Salamandridae; genus Lissotriton; species Lissotriton helveticus. Next base: position 1,845,121,599 of record NC_136061.1, on the reverse strand, counting down.
ATTAACGGCATTAAGATCCGTGCTGGAACCGCTTGACCCACTGTAGCTTGACATTGTGTCGGTACTAGCGCCAGATGAGGCTTCGTCACAGGCTTCATTTTCAATCGCTGTGTGTTGTGCATTGGGTGTGGATTTTAACGCGCCACTGAATTGTTGTCTCTTTGTTGCGTTATATTTCCGTGCGAAGGTAAATATTTGGCCGTTAGCATAATCTGCAGCGTCTCGGGCAAACTTGCTGATTTTCCTCGCCTTTATTTTCTCAGCATGCTTTTTTAGGAGATCATTCATTCCTTCTTTCAATTTTTTGACCCCTTCCACTTCACCCAATGCATTTATTTCTTCCTCCAGCTGAGCAATGATTATCAAAATAGCATCTCTGTCAATAGCAGCATATTTGATGAGAATGCGAACTGCATTCATAGAAGCTGCAAGATTGTTTTGACCCCATTCCTTTAGCATTAATGGGTTGGGATTTTCAAAGCTTGGGGCCAACATAAATCTTAGCCCTCGTGGCACCCTGTTAACTTCTGCATACTTTGAAAGAGAATAGTGTTCCCACCATTTCGTTATTTCAAGACGTTTTTGTTTTTCCAATGCTTTAAATAGTGTCTTTATATCTGATTTATCTTGTGACTCCACACTTGCTGCTGGTGCACTAGTACTGTCGCTAGGCGTCATCACTTGTTTAAACAGAAACTCCGCCTCCTCCTCCCTCGCACGGAACTCCTCCGCAGACATCACCTCTGCTTTGCCCGACTTGTGTGTGTTGCAAATTACACCACTTAGTATCTAATTGGTTCAAGTGGTGTTTTAGTTATGCGCTATTCCCCGAAGTAGGGAAATCTTTCCACCTTCGCTCTGCCCAAGATTAATACTCACTGCGTGTACCGCTGTCACTCTTCCGGCAGAGCCTTCCGAATCCGCCGTTGAATGCCCGGGTTGCACAGCTTGTTTGAGATTGTCTACTTGCAGGTCACGTAAGGGGGCCGCCACAATTAATTCCTTCCAGGAAAACTTTTGATAAACAATGGCTTGAAAGTGGCGCCACAGTCAGGAAAGAGGGTACGGAACGAAAGCAAGCCAGCTTCCGTAATTATGCAAAGAATTCCAAACAACAACACCACTTCCGGGTCAGACCAAAGTCCGGTCGGCGAGGTAACAGAGGAGACGGACCACCAGATGCGCTTCACAGGTTGTTTATTGCAAGGCTGTCGGTAGCAGAGGGCACTACGCGTTTCGGGCTTGAAAAGCCCTTGTTCACATGCAAGTGAGCCAGTTTATATTTTTTACTTTTATAATGCAGTGCACACCCAATCAGCCCGCCCAGTCACGTGATGTCACAGTGTTATAAACATAAAAAACATACTACTCCTATCTATCGGAGTCCAGTGCAAAATACGGCATTTGTAAAATTCATATATATATTTATTTTGCTATATATGTAAGTATGTATAAATATATACATCATATATATATATATATATATATATTACCTACTGGCGGTCGCCAGTAGGTATATATAGTTAGGATTTTTTCTCTATGGGTTTTTTGAAAATTCTATGTCTAATAACTTTGGCGTTTGTGGACGGAATTGGCTGAAATTTTCAGGAAAATGGCACATTTTGTTTCTGAGCAGCCCCTGAAAATTGGGGGGGGTTCGTCCAGGGGGGGTCGAGAAAAAAGGGGGGTCCCAAAACGTGTTTTTAACATTGAGTTTTCCATAGGGCGGTTGGCCTCACTTTTAGCCCGAACGGCTGAATGGATTTGCACGAAACTTGGCAAAATTGTAGGGACTGGTAGCCCGATGTGCCTTTTGTAGGTCTCAATATATGTGCTCCAGTGGATTTTGAGAAATTAACATTTAAAAAAAGATATATATCTGTAACAGCGGACCGGGCAGCGCTCCAGTTCGCGTACTTTTCGCGCAACGGAGCTTTGTGAAGCGAAGCTGATTGGTTCTCCGGCGTCTGTCAACATTCCAAACAGTCCGTAGCGGCCGCCATCTTGTCTCTCGGTAGGATCGAGAGACAAGAGGAGGCGAAAGGGAAGGGGCAAATGACGATAAGGGGGCATAGTAGATTCTCGCTGACCTCTTAGGTTTGATGTACCATTTTGCCAAGTTTGGTGTAATTCCGTTCAGCCATTCAGGCTGTAGACGTATCTAAATGTCAATAATCGAACGGCTGAATGGATTTGCACGAAACTTGGCAAAATATTAGGGACTGGTAGCCCGATGTGCCTTTGCTAGGTCTCAATATATGTGCTCCAGTGGATTTTGAGAAATTAACGTTCAAAAAAAGATATATATCTGTAACAGCGCTCCGCTTCGCGTACTTTTCGCGTTACGGAGCTTTGCGAAGCTGATTGGTTCTCCGGCGTCTGTCAACATTCCAAACAGTCCGTAGCGGCCGCCATCTTGTCTCTCGGTAGGATCGAGAGACAAGAGGAGGCCAAAGCGAAGGGGGAAATGACCATAAGGGGGCATAGTAGATCCTTCCTGACCTCTTAGGTTTGATGTACCATTTTGCCAAGTTTGGTGTAATTCCGTTCAGCCATTCAGGCTGTAGACGTATGTAAATGTCCTATGGAAAATTGCATGGGGAAAACACATTTGAAAGTGTTGAAATTGAGAACCAATTAAAATGTTACTTTGGTTTTGTATTTGTGTGTGATGAAAGTTAATTGGTTATGTATATATGTCAAATGAGAGGAAACCACAGCCATTTTGTGATACTACTGTCTGAGGTACATTTGTGAGGAATTTTTGGTGGTGAATTTCTGGTGTTTGATTTACACAGTACTAACACTTCTCCTACTTTTAAAAGGTGAGTTGTTAATTTGTAAGGGGAACTATATTGTACACTTGAAGATAATTTGAAAAATGTTTTCTGTTATTTATTTGCAGTCCTTTCTGTTATACTAAATACTTGATAAAGTTAGTTTTATATTATGTATTACTAAAAACGATAAATGAAAGTGATTATTTTTTTCTGCAATTTACAGCAAGCAATTTCAAAATAAAATGGCTCACAATGAAGAGACCGTGGCAATTTCTTTTGAATTGTCCACTACATTGATTGAAATTGAGAGCACCAATAATGAAATATTGTCACATGGAGGAGATGACTTGTATGATTCCATTAGATTGATTGAAATGGACAGCACCAATAATGAAATATTGTCACAAGGAGGAGATGACTTGAATGATTCCACTACATTGATTGAAATTGAGAGCACCAATAATGAAATATTGTCACAAGGAGGAGATGACTTGTATGATTCCATTAGATTGATTGAAATGGACAGCACCAATAATGAAATATTGTCACAAGGAGGAGATGACTTGAATGATTCCACTACATTGATTGAAATTGAGAGCACCAATAATGAAATATTGTCACGAGGAGATGACTTGAATGATTCCACTACATTGATTGAAATTGAGAGCACCAATAATGAAATATTGTCACAAGGAGGAGATGACTTGAATGATTCCACTACATTGATTGAAATTGACAGCACCAATAATGAAATATTGTCACAAGGAGGAGATGACTTGAATGATTTTGTTGATCAATCTGTTGATGGCGAATTTATCGAATGTTTGGAGACCATAGAGTTACAAGAATCATCATTGCAGACTTTTCATGAGGAAATTGCTGATGAGGACATGTTACTAGTTCTTTCAAATTTAGAAAATTCTGAAGAATAAATTTATATTTAGAAATCAAAAATTGTTTGAGACATTATTCATTTTTATTTTTAATTTATGAGGTTGTAGCGAAGTGATTGTAGTATAAAATGAGACTTATAGTATAGAGTGCAACATTTTTATGTTACATGGTAAGTTTACTCATATTTACTTCCCTTCTGCCACTATATTATCTCCAATGTGTATTTGACATCTCTTCTTCATCTCCGGCCTCCTTTCTCTCACTGTGTGTCTCCGATGCATCTTATCGCTGCTATTTTGTGTAATTACAGAAGAGAGTAAAATAAAATAGTTCGGAACGTGAAAAGGGGGCAAAGTAGAGTACCCCTCACCCCGTAGGCCTTTTCAGGCGGTCCCAAAAGGATCAGTTTCTGCTTTCCTGAGAGATTATGGTATGAGTTCCATATACCACAATAATTTGCATTACAACATGCAAGATATCTATCTCCTATTACCAACTTTTGGAGATATTCGCGCTAAGCGCGAATATCTCCAAAAAGTTATACCTGCCCTGAGCAGTTCTTAGCCATGTTATCCAATGGGAGGTGGATAACATGGCTAAGAGCATTAGCTCGGTAATGCATGAATATCGCTGACTTTTTAGCGATATTCATGCATTGCGGCCGTTTTTTATCGCATTTGCGATAAACCTTGATAATAGCAAGGTTTATCTTCGATAATTTCTGACGATGCTTAGCGGTAAAAAATTTGTTGGTAAGCATCGTTAGTGATAAATATCGCTTAACTTTGGTAATATGCACCAACGTCTGTTAACGTTCGAGTCGAAGGAAATGAGGAAGTGTTGAAAAACATTGTTTGCGCCATCTTGCCTTTTTTGAAATGCCACACTTTTGTCGTGCACGGCAGCCATTTTAGATGCCTTGACCAGACCCACTCTCTGCACGCTGTCGATTCGTAGCATGGCTCCCCACCCTCGCAAAAACAACAAGTGATGGAAGCATCTTCCCCAGGCACTGGTCACCCCCGCTCTCTGTCTTATGCATGGGCAATAAACCTCCCCCCATCTGCGCTGCTCTTCCCTGAGAATCACACTCTGTGCCCGCCCGACACCTCCCTTTCGCCCTATTCACTACCGCACCCTCTGACACTCCTCTTCCTCTGTGTCCGATTGTCCAGGCTATCAGCTAGCCCTGCAGATGTAGTTCATGGCTCCAGCTGTAAAGAATCACCCCTCTTTAAAGGAGTTATAGTAGATCAAGGCCCACACCCGATGAGATCCGTCACACCACACGTGTTCCTACTATCTGAAAACCATCCTGTATTGTGATTGTGGAGGGGACCGAGCCTGAAGCGGAAGATTCCAGGAATGACTCTTTGTACATCAAAGTTTTTACAATTATGTGTCACATTAAAAATATATAGCACTCCAACAAAGTAGTAGGAATATAAAACTTTAATAACATATAAATATATACAACAAAACAAAAACAGTAAAAACATTTAAACAACGAAGAGACCGTGGCAATTTCTTTTGAATTCCTGATGAGGACATGTTACTAGTTCTTTCAAATTATGAAAATTCAGAAGATGTTGCCTGGGGGTGGGTCGTCAGTAGCAGTCTGTTGTGCGAATAGTTCCAAGGCAGCAGAACGCGCTGAAATCTAGATGGCACGAAAGTGATGTCTAGTAAGTTGCCGCCCAGCAAATAACGGCGTGGGGCGCCGCGGGGGTGAGTGAGTCCAGTAGGCACCACAGCTATTCTTACCGGCATTGCAGAATTACTGCTGGGGACAATGCCTGTGCTGTAGCAGGGTCACAGCAGAAACAAAAAGGATTCTGTTGAAGATGTTGTTGGTTTTCAATTTGAAAACAGTTCTGGTGTCAACTGCTATGCTAATGTAGTGGTTAATGTTTTGTTTTCTCTAGAAAATGTAAAAGAGGGGGAGGCAGTCCAAAGTTCCGTTAAAAGGGCAAAGAAAAGGATCGGTGGTTTGAACTATCAGTCAAAAAGGGGAGGGGGTGCAACAATTTTTCCTACCGGGTCACACTGTGCTTTCACCGGAACTGAGGTCTGCAGGATTCTAGTAATTCAAAGTGAGGCTGGCGCCAGCATGGGAGCGCCGACGTCCCGCGGATACAGTTTCGTCACTCCACGGGCGATTATGGCAGTCATTCCCCATCGGGGGTGTCTGCGGGGGTCGGAGACTCCCGCGGCTCCTGTAGAATCTTCAAGGTCGTGGAGGACTACGGTGGTGGAGTCAACCAGTGACCGGGCCATTTCTTTATGCTGGGCCTGCTCTTGCCAGGTCGACCGCCATTTTGAGAGTTCGGTAGCTACTGGCGATCGCGGGGTCAAATGAGCGGACGGGCTCCACCCTGCCGGGCGAGACGTTGCAGCATCGCCACAGTGGAAGAACCCTTTTCCGGGCGCTTGGAGCGCCGAGGGTGCAGGTGGGAAGCCTCCACCGGGGAGGCGGGAGAGGCCTGTTCGCATCGTCTCTCCCTCCCAGTGCACCCCACGGCGTCTCGCTTGAGATTTGTTATGGCCGGACCAGGCGATGAGGACGAGGGGGGGGGGGTCGGAGGCATGTGCAAGACATCCCCCCCAGTGTTGTCGCAGCCATTATTCAAGAGAGAAGAAGTGTCCCGTCCGTCTTCGGGCCGGGCTTCCGGTGGATGTCGGCCGGACGCCCCTGGCTCTGGCCCCATGAACGGGTTTCTCGGTTTATCGGCTGCAGCCGGATCTCGTCGGCCTCGGCCCCCCGACCGTTGGTGGCCGGACCGGAAGAGCATGTGGCGGGACTACGTGCAACTCTCAAGGGCCACCGCGGCCGGACTGGGAGAGAGAGGGGAGGGTCGAGGAGACATTCCCCCCCCCTGAAACTCTTCAGCGTTGTAAAGGCAATCCCCTGGCCGGGTCCCGCTGGCCTCGGCCTCTCCTCCGGCTACACCCTACGTTAGGATCTCCTGGCCGAGGCGTGGCAGCAGGATCCGCCTTATATGGGCTGCTCCCGGCTGGGCGTAGCCGCAACCCTGCCCCACCTTGGAAGTTTCCAGAGTGGGGGCGGATGTTCTACTGACTTGCATTTTCCCTAGTCTATCGATTTTTTTGGCGTGGCAGGCGGTGGGACAGCGAGGGGTGATTTGGTTTCTCTTACTGTTTTTCTGGTCTCTCACCACTGGCATATTTCTAACGTTTTCTTGTTTCTAGGACATTAATAGGTTTTATCATTACGTTATGTTATCGTTTCTTTGTTCGTTGTTTAATAAAAGTTTATGTTCATCAGTGGCCTACTGATTTTCGTTTTCCTATTCTTTTCTTTCCAGGTTGTTTCATGCTAAAGTTTCTGTTAACAGGATACAGTGATCACTTCGTTATTATTGCATATGTCCTTTTCACTAGGGGTGCTCTCTGGTCGGGCCAGATGACGTATCTCTAGTAAATGGTCCGGGTGAAACAGGTGCATCAATCAGTGGGGAGTAGATAGGCATGACAGATTACAACGGGGGAGAAAGGTCCGCATTACGTACCCTTTCACTATTTGCAAAGATTTTCCTACGTATATTTGCAAACAGGGAATACCTCCAAAAAGAACCAATTCCCAAACAGTCAATGTTTGGGGAAACAATCAATCAATGAGGAACGAAATAGGCACGACGTGTTAAAGGTTTGCGTTACCTACCCTTCACTATCTGCAAAGGGAGAGAGAATATTCCTATTCTTCCTCGTTTGCAGGCAGAGAAGATTCTTAAGAGAACCAACTTCGAACAATTCAATGCTCGATTCAAACAATCAAGAAGGGGTACTGTGAACACAAATGAACGCCGCTTATGTACATACACATTGGTATTATCAACAGGTTGTTCCTAATGTTTCTATTTTAGGGAGGTCAAAAAGAGATCCCATTAGTGGCCTACTGATTTTGCTCGATTCCTTTTCTTTTTTTACACGATTTTTCGCTATCTGCAAAGACTAAACAGAGTATTGCGACTCTGTGCTTGTTTGTAAATAGAGAATGAACCAAAGAGAACAATCAATCAAATGGAGAGAGAAGCAGGCACGACGGATTACAACGGGGGCAAAGGCCTGCGTTAACTACCCTTCACTATCTGCAAAGAGAGAGTACTCCTAATAGAAATGAGGGGTGGGGGGCAGCATTCAAAGCAGATCAGTGTGCATAAACACGAAAATGTTTTTACTTACCACGTACTTGACATTCGACAGCTTATGATATTTGCTATTAAAAAACCATTGAAATTCACTGAAAAAACCATAGGTTATAGACCATATATAGTTAGGAATTAGCATTTAAAAAACCTTATTTTACTCACACAAAACCATTGAAATTCCATATATAGTTAGTTGCACTAACTATATATCGCGCACCCGCAATCCACTGCTGATCATGTCACATATTACATCATTCATGACATGGTCAGTGACATCACTGATGACATCACTGATGACATCACTGATGACATCATCCAGTGACTGTGTGTTTCTGTAAAGTTTAAATATGTTAGATATATTGAAGAATGAGTGGATGTATAAGTGTCTCGATGAAGGATTTAGTAGGTGCGTGACTGACTGTATGAGTGAGTGAATAAATGTGTCGTACTAAATGCATGGGTTAGTGACTAAACTGCCTGAATGTTTGCTTCAGTATGTCTGTTGTGATGTAAACTGCTGCCTGTGTGGATCATTAGCTATACGAGAGGCTACATATGTTATTGATTGGTTGCCCAAGTATTTGTATGGGAGATTGAGTTTGTGTGGGGGTGGCTGGGAGGTGTGTGACTCTGTGCATAGATGTGTGAGCAGTTGATTCACTAGGTGTATGAGTTCAAGAGTGCATGTGGAAACAGCTACATGGGCGGTTGACTGTGTGCATGAGTGTATTGATGAGTGAATGGATATGTCAATGCTACATGTCATAGTAAGTACATATGTAAAACACAGTACATGTGAGAGTTGGCATATATAAATAACTGTGCATGAGAGCCACTGAATGTGTGAGTGGCTGTATGGATCATTGTGAACTTGTATCAGGGATTGTATAAGAGAGTAAATATGTGTTAGTATATGTTTGAATAAGTAAGGTGTGTATAACTGTATAGTTGAGGAAATAGAGGTGTGATTGATTCTTTGCATGACTGACTAGGTGTGTGAGTAACTCCATGGATGAGTAACAGTGTGTGAGTGTCTGTATACACTGAGTGTATCTAAGGTTTTATTAGAGTCTGAAGAGGTTTATCGTATTAGCACAAGAATGATGTCAAATGAGATGTCATCAGTGATGTCATCAGTGATGTCATGTGAGATGTCATCAGTGATGTCATCAGTGATGTCACTGACCATGTCATGAATGATGTAATATGTGACATGATCAGCAGTGGATTGCGGGTGCGCGATATATAGTTAGTGCAACTAACTATATATGGAATTTCAATGGATTTGTGTGAGTAAAATAAGGTTTTTTAAATGCTAATTCCTAACTATATATGGTCTATAACCTATGGTTTTTTCAGTGAATATATATATATATATATATATATATATATATATATATATATATATATATATATATATATATATATATATATATATATATATATATATATATATGCTAAAAAACATGTATATTGAAATAATAAATGATTTAGCAAATAAGCAAAAAATAAGTTTACATATATCTAAACAATATTACAAAACACTTTAAAGTCTGGGAATAGTGGATATACTATCCAACTCCAGTGTGTGCAACAGTAGGTAATGCATTGGACTTCAGATGGGTATGATTCACTCTTCCCTCTCCAACAGTAGGGAAAGTGTTGGACTCTGGACTTGTTGGCCTCTGAAGGGGTAAAGTTTACTATTTCCACTCCAGTTGGGGAAGTGCTGTACTTCAAAGAGGTAAAGTTTAATATTCCCATTCCACTCCTTGTAACAGTAGGTAAAGTGTTGAACTTCAAAGGGGTAACCACTACTATTCAAACTCCAGTCTGTGCAACAGTAGGGAAAGTATTTCACTTCAAACACATAACATATATGAACAGTAACCCTATTAATTAATAAGCAAATTATTAATAATTAATTTACAATTTAACATTTAGTTTTTAATCTTTTACTTAACTATCTTACTGCACTATACTCTAACAAACCGATCAGCCCACACTTAAAATATAATAAAATAAATAAATGTAGCACTATTAACATAATTAATAATCAATTAAATATTATTGAATAATGTTATAAGCATTTAATTAATAATTGACCCCCCAACCTATCGACCTACAAACGCAGCAGTCCCCAACTATTATGAAACTAATACAAGTATTACACAATTCACATAATTAATAATGAATAACATAATTAGAATGTACCTAATATTTATTTGTTAATTATATATTAGTTAATTAACTTCCCACCCTATATCGATAAAAAACCAGCAGTCCGCATCTAATAAATGACTTACAAAATATAAATATTACACAATGTATTAAAAAATGTAATAATCAATACTAAATTATGAATTAATTATTAATAGATTATAATTAATTGACTACCCACCAAACACCCCTACAAAACTAGCAACACACTACGAAAACATACTTTTCTCTAAGCAGTGAAATAAAAACTTATAAACCACCCAAAATTACAAACTATGTTTCAAAATATTATAAACAATTATACAAACAATAACTGTGCATAAAAAAACTTAACAACAACAACATTATGGAAAACGATATTACTTACCTGAAAAATCCTGAGAACTTTGAACCATGTCTCAGGTCTGCCACTGCAGAGCCTGTGTGTCCAGTTTAAACTGCTATTTCAATCTGGGAAAATAAACCTTTTAGTCAGGCCTAAACCTTCCTTTTTAATACACATAAGTTGTCCCTAGGGTAGGCTCTGGACAGCCCAGAGGGCAAGGTGCAATGTCCTTAAAAAGTAGGAAATGTACTTTTTAGTTTTACATGTCCTAGTAGTGGTAAACTCTCTCTCCCGTAGTTTAACATTGGGGTTGCCGTATTCCATTTTATAAGTTAAATTTATATTGTGAATGGATAGACTATTCAAGTTTGTTGTCTCTTGAATTCTAATTTAAAACCCTAATTTATGGAGAAGTCTGATTTTAAATTTCAATTCTGAAAATGCCACATTTAGAAAGTTGGCATTTTTTTACTTTAGCCATTTGGTGCCTACTGCCTGTCTCTGTTCACATTTATAGGGTGGTTGACAGCTGGGTTTTGTGTATTCCCCCGAAGAAGCCACACACAGTGGGAACTTAGGTGTGACTTGACGGGCTAACCGAGCAGGATGGGAAGCAGGCTACTTGGCCTTCGTGCTGTTGAATGGCCTCAGCAAAAGGCAGGGCCTTAAGTCAGGCGGACCAGACAGGATGGAAGCAATGCTTGAAACAACAGGCTGAGGAAGCAATCCATCCTTAAATGGTCCAAGTGTGCAAATCAGAGTACAGTGCTGGCTAAACCAACCAGATCAGACTGTGCTACACGGGTATGGCAGCTTTGCACCCCTGCCTGATCTCTGCGAAGTAAGGCTCGGAGTTAAATGTTCATTGGACATTGCTAGAAGCTAGTCACAGACTGTCAACAACAGACTCCAGGGCAGGACAGCCCAACCCCTTAAAGCACATGGGGAAAATGATCAGGTCCCTCATACTTGTCCTTAAAAACCCAGAGTAAGGCTACCTGCGTTTCTTGTAATCTATGCACACTGAGTGGAAGGGGGCCATCGTAGTGAACACATTCAACTGCTGAAACCCTGGTTTGGCTTGGAGAATCAAATAGCCTTTATCAGTTTATGATTGTGTAGCAGGCACGGTTGTATGACATCACAACGCATGCTTTTACCACGCATGCCATTACAACGCAGTTTTTAAAACGCAAGTCGTTACAACGACTTGCATGGGGGGGCGCTGGATAGTGGAATAGTTTAATTTTCTATTCCAACTCCAGTCCCCGTGGATAGTAGGGAACGTGTTGGATAGAAAATTAAGCTATTCCCTATCCTACAGCGACCTCCGGCGCAAGTCGTTGTAATGACTTGCGTTGTAATGGTTGCGTTGTAATGGTAGTGCGGGGTAAAAGTTGTGTTGTAAAGTATGTTCCCCAGCAGGCACCGCACGGTGCCTGCCATAGGATGCAGGGATGTTTAAAAACATGCTTTATGAAAGGCAGACTGCTTGTCCCTTCTTGCCTGTTTCTTTTATTGTAGAAAGCAAAATGGGTTAATGAAAATGACGGGTAATATATTTTAGGTATGTGTTTTTTAACAGCACTGAGAAGGTATTCAACTACTAGCAAAGTCAGTTTCAAAGTCAGGCTTTATAATGCTGGCACTTTCAAAACACAGGCATGCACAAATGCTGACATGTTAGCTCATGAAAGCCAGAGCTACTGGCAGGGTCAGACTGGGTCAATAAATAGGCCCAGGTACCAAAATAAATGTGGCCCCCATTGGCAAACCAAATTGCTAAAAAAGTGTCTCACATTTGCAAACAAGTCCAGTTTAGAACTTGTAAAGTAGGCAAGAGGTTTGGGGACTGCGTACCCTTGAATTTGCTGCAGGCAATGCTCGTTGTAATACTAGGGAAATCAACAGCTAGACTGGTCCATCTGGCCATAAAACAGTGCAACCCATCAGGCACTGCTTGGTTGCCCTCGAGGCTAGTCCAATCCTGACTACTGGCATTTCAGATGCTTGTTTTTTTAGGGAGCAATTCTAACAACTGTGTTTGCTGTGCAATGAATTTACGCTTCAGAAAAGAATCCCAAAATGGAGGACCACTCCTATGTCATATGTGTAGAAAGTTTACCAAACCCTTACGGCATTTCCAGCAGTTAGGTCATAGTCCTTGGTATAGTCTACACAGTTTAAGTAGCATTAGATAAGTCATCTATAGTACCAATTTGCTAAATATTCTTTCAACCTATTGGATTGCTTTGTCTTATTCAGGTGAGTGGCTCATCAGTGCTTGCCATCCATCTTATGTGAGCATTTGAAGTGTCCACTCAACCCCCCAAACAAATCTCAGCATTTCAGAATATATTTAAAGCTGGTATTTACTGCACAATGCTCGCAGAGGTCGCCCGGCATGAAGGCTGATTTTGATTGCTTTTTATTACTTGCTGCTGTGTCTGTTTCATGATCTGTTTGATGGTATTTTCTCATTCATGATTGAAATCCATTTGATAATATCACCAGTGTGATTTAGAGACAAAGCATGCAAGACTTGTTTAACATGTCTGATCCTGTTGACACTGAGTAATTGCATAATCAGATTTGTTTGCCTGCCATGCATTTCAAGGTGATTGTTCTGAAGAATCTAGTATTTTGTCATAATTTTTCAAAGACTTCTTGAGAAGGGAAAGGCTTGTCTGGCACACCTCAAACTTATTGGAATATTTAAGTGATGCACTCACATAACCTTGAGATTTTCAATGCAATTATGTGAACATTGTGCTGTCAACTTTACTCTTTAATAATCAAACAATCAATCAGGGGTTTGTATAGCACAGCTACTCACCTGTTAGGCTCTCAAGGTGCTGGGGGAGGGGGCGGCCCCATTGAGGTCATCCGAAGAGCCAGGTCATGAGGTCCTTCCTGAACTGGAGCAGTGTAGGGCTTTGCCAGAGGTGGAGGTTGTTCCAGGTCTTTGGTGCAAGGTAGGAGAAGGACCTTCCATCCGCTCAAGTGCTGTAGACGTTTGGGATGGTGGCCAGAAAGAGGTTGCCTGATCAGAGGTTTCTCTTGAGGAGTGAAAGGAGAGACGGTTGTTAAGGGATGCTGGTCCGATGTTGTTGAGGGTCTTGTAAGCATGTGTTAAGAGCCTAAAGGCTATTCTTCTTTTGATGGGGAACAAGTGGAGGTTGCTGAGGTGTTGTGTGATGTGGTTGTGCTGGGGGATGTCAAGGATTAATCTAGCTGTGGCGTTTTGGACGGTCTGGAGCTTGAGGAGGATTTTTTTGTTGGTTCCAGCATAGGGGGAATTGCAGTAGTCAAGTCTCCTAGTTATGAGGGCGTGCATAACCATTTTTCTGAATTCAGAGGGGATCCATTTGAATGTTTTTTGGCATATGAGGAGGGTGTTGAAGCAGGCCGAGGATACGGCGTTGATCTGGTGGTTCATAGTGAGCGATGATCCCAATATGATGGTGATTGTTGTGAAATCCGGATTGGGAGATATCTAGGATGTTGCTGGTGTCGACGAAGTTTACTAGCTGGGTGTTGATGAACTTTTCAATGACCTTGGCTGTGAATTGAAGCAGGGAGTTGGACTGAAGTTCTTGGGGTCTGTTTGGTCTGCGAAGATTTCTTCAGGAGGAGGTTGACTTCGGCATGCTTCCAGTCATGGAGTAATGTTGCGGTCTCTTGGGAGCAGTTGATTGTCCAGCATACCTTGGGTGCGATGGCTGTGGCAGCCCTGTGGAAGATGTGGGGGGGACAAGGATCTGATGGTGCTCCAGAGTGAATTCTCTTCATGGACTTTAAGATGTCTTCTGTCGGGAGTGGGGTCCAAATGAGTAGAGTCTGTTGGGTGGCATCGCTGGGGGTAGAGGCTGAGGCGGTGCCAAGGTCTTGGTTGTCGAAGTTGCCGTAGAGCATCTTGATCTTGAGGTGAAAGAAGGAGCTGAGTCTGTTGCAGAGATATTTGTTTCACTGCCGGGTTTGGCAAATTCCTGTATGATGGAGAAGAGTTCCTTGGAATTGCCTGCGTTGGTGAGGATTCTGTCTTGGAGGAAGTTATTCTTTGTGGATTTGATTAGTTGGTGGTGTGCTGTTGTGGCTGTTCTGTAGGCGGTCCTTGTTTCAGAGGTTTTGCTGATATTCCATGTCTTTTCAAGTCGTCGGCAGAAGCACTTGGATTCTTGGAGTGCCGTGGTAAACCAGCATTCTTTCTTGTTGTATCGGCCTGTAGCATTCTTGAGGGGGGGCGAGTGTGTCAGCACAGCTGGTGATCCAGCGGCGGAGGTTGCTTGCCGCTACATTTTCGTCTGGCATCATTGGAGGTGGAGTACTGGTGAGGACGGAGGTGAGATGTTCTTCTGTGACTTTTTTTCAGCTTCTCCGTGGGAAATGGCATTCGTGCTTGTGTACGGTGGGTTTTCTAAAGGAGAAGTGAATGCAGTGGTGGTCCGTCCAGAGAAGTGCCATGGTGTGGCAGTAGGAGACTCTGTTTCCTCCTGCGAAGACGGGGTCGAGTGTGTCCCTTTTAAAAAGATTCCCTTTAAAAAGTTTCAAATAGGGAAACGCCCCTCATACATCACCTGGTTGTTGGCCTCAGGGTAGAACTCACTGCACCCTAATGTAGCCCCAGCGCAGAAGGTGTGCAGGACCCTCTTAAGAGGCTGAGCTGCAGTGCTCATCGTCCTTGTCCAAATCTTCATCGTGAATGAACCACACCAGCCCAAAGAACGTGGCCAGAGTCACAAATTCCGTCTGCCTGAGATCCCTTTTCAAGTGCCATGTCTCCCTCCAAGGCGTGAACGGTAGGAGGGAGGGGGTGCGTCTCGCAGACAATCAAGAGCTGCCTCCTTTGCTGTTACACAGCATAAAGCAGCCCTAGGAATGACTTGAGCGCTCATTAGGAAACACGGGATTGCGGCTTTGAACAACCCCCATTCTCTAATGTGCAGGTGGAAAGAGCCCTATAGTGCGCATGTTGGGCTTTTTAATTTATTTATTTAGTGTTTTCTATAGCGCAAACATGTCCCTACGTAGAGTATCAGAGCGCTTTACAGTTGGATTTCCACAAACAAAACCTTATAAGTTACCAAGTCATTAGTTAATTTACCATGACTAGATCAAAATAATAAGCTTCAAGGAAAACATATATATATATATATATATAAGTCACCAGGTAATTTACCATGACTTGACTAAAACATTAAGCTTCAATGAAAACATATATACAAGCCCACATCAAGTTAATGAGCGGCTAGAGGAAGCAAGGAAAAAGTCATGAGAAGTTTGTAGACAATAGCTATACTATATAGAATTAAGGGAGAAATTTCCTCATATAGAACGATTTTGCTTCCTTTTTTAATGCCGCGATGGATCGGATTCTTCTAATGTTAGGGGGGAGTGCGTTCCAGATTCTCAGAGCTGCCCCGGAGAACACTCGATCATAAGTTATTTTCTTGCAAACACGAGCCGGTTTCAGTAGTAGGTCTGCGTGGCTCCTGATAGCGCGAGTTTCTGGGCTAGGTGAACTGGTGTTTTGTAGTGTAATGCTTTGTGAGTGATGCATGCCAACTTGAATTGAATTGCTTTGAAGGGCAACCAGTTGAGTGCTTTCAAATGAGGGGAGATATGGTCGAATGTTTTGGATCCAGATATTAGTCTTGTGGCTGCATTAAGACATGATTTCAGTAGGGCTGTTGAGATCTGGGGAGCCCAGCCAGAGTTGTGCACCCATACTCTGTCCTTGATATGACCAGTGCCTGTACTGCTGTTTTGAGGTCTGTTTTATTTAGGAATGGTTTTAGTTTTCTCAGGTAGCTGAAATGGAAATTGGCATTTTTTGCCATTGTGTTGATATGTACTAACATGTTCAGGTTTTTGTCCAGAATAATTCCCAGAGATTTAGTAGAGACGACAATCTTCGGAGTACACTTTAGAGCCGTGATTAGGTTGGTCGATTCTACTATATTTGATTTGCTTTTCTGGGGTGTAATCAGCAGGAATTTGGTTTTCTGAGGGTTTAGCTTCAGGTGGTTCATTGTTAGCCATTGGAGGGTTCTCGTTAGTTCTTGGTTCATGGTCTTTATCTCTTCTGTCGATGCAACCTTGATGTACAGCTGAGTGTCATCTGCGTACATGTGGAAAGAAATGTTCGCTCTTTGTAATATATCCGTGAGTGGATCTACGTATAGATTAATAGCGCCGGAGATAGTGTTGACCCTTGCGGAACTCCGATTGTATTTCTGGTTGGGCCTGATAGAGTTTGGTTGACAATTAATTTTTGCGATCTGTTCTCAAGAAAGGAACTAAACCATTTAAGGACTGTTCCATCTAGCCCCATTCTGTTTTCCATGCGATCCAGTATTTTGGCATGGTTTACAGTGTCGAGAGCTGACAAGACATGTTTTGTTGTTATCGAGAGCAAGTAAAGCGTCATCTACGATGTGCAGAATTGCTGTTTCTGTACTATGGTTTGGTCTGAATCCTGATTGGAAATCATTTAACAGATTGAATTCCGAAATATGAAGACTCAGTTGTTGTTGGACACATTTTTCCAGTACTTTGGCTTGCATGTGGAATGTTTGTTACTGGTCTGAAATTGTTGGGATCAGAGGGTTTCTCTGTTGGTTTTTTTAAGAGTGGAGTGACTTGACCAGTTTCTAGGCAGACCGATATTTGGCCTTGTGTCAAAGAGGCATTTATGACCTTTGTCCATGACGGGATTAGCAGGTGGTTTATAGAAGACCACCACTTTGCCGGTAAAGGATCGTCATAGTGATTGTTAGGTTTAGTGGTCGACATGATCTTTGCAATGTCTAGTTCACTGACCAGCTTAAATCCTGACCATCGAGCTTTGTTTTTTGTTTTTTCTAAATCTTGTTGAAGCTCTTGTTCAATGCTTTCAATGTGTTCGGCTGCTTTTTTGAGCTCCACCTCCAGTGAGTTAGCTTTGTCTTTAAAGAAAGAGGAGAAATATTCACTATTTAAGATTGTTTTTGTAGTGGTTGGTGCCGATTTGGCCAATTTATTGGATTGTTCTTTTAGTAGATTGAGTAGTTTCCTTGGTCTGTTTACTGCATTATCCAGTTCTTTCCTGAAAAAATATTTTTTTGATTTTAGAATGCTTTTATTATAGGCTTTCCTGGACTATCTCAGTTGGGTTAAGTGGGGCAAAGCAGGGTGTTGTCGCCATTTACGTTCTGAAAGTCTCAGTGACCTTCTTTATTTATTAAGGGCACTATTGTACCATGGGTTTTTGTATTTGTTAGTGATCCGTTTTAGTTTTAGATGGGCTATGTCCCCAATAACGCTTGACATTGTCTTGTTATAATGCATCGTGAGGTCACTGATGTCAATCATGCTCTCTGATGGTCAATCAATCAATGAGATTTGTAAAGCGCGCTACTCACCCGCTAGGGTCTCAAGGCGCTGGGGGGAGGGGGAGTCTCTACTGCTCGAACAGCCAGGTCTTGAGTTGTTTCCTGAAGTAGAGGTGGTCCTGGGTCAGCCGTAGGTGGGGAGGGAGTTCCATGTCTTGGCCG
Organism: Lissotriton helveticus; assembly: GCF_964261635.1. Taxonomy (NCBI): domain Eukaryota; kingdom Metazoa; phylum Chordata; class Amphibia; order Caudata; family Salamandridae; genus Lissotriton; species Lissotriton helveticus. The sequence continues at coordinate 1,845,103,676 of NC_136061.1, read as the reverse complement.
CCAGGTAGGAGAAGGATCTTCCTCCGGCGGTGGCTTTGCGGATTCATGGGACGGAGGCGAGGGCGAGGCTGGCGGATCGGAGCTGGCAGGTGGGTGTGTAGAATGTGAGGTGGCTGTTGAGGTATTTGGGGCCTGTGTCGTGGAAATCCTTGTGTACGTGGGTGAGGAGTCTGAACGTGATCCTCTTGCAGTGCAGGTCTTTCGGATGGGCAGAGATGTGGCTGTGACGGGGGATGTCCAGGATGAGTTGTGCCGAGGCATTCTGTATGCGCTGGAGTCTTTTCTGGAGTTTGGCTGTGGTTCCAGCGTAGAGGGTGTTCCCGTAGTCCAGACGGCTGGTGACGAGGGCCTGAGTGACCGTCTTCCTGGTTTCGGAGGGGATCCCCTGGAAAATCTTTCGGAGCATGCGCAGGGTGTTGAAGCAGGATGACGAGACTGCGTTGACTTGCTTGGTCATCGTGAGGGAGGAGTCCAGATGAAGCCCAGGTTGCGTGCGTGGTCCGTTGGCCTGGGGGCAGTGCCCAGGGCCGGGGGCCACCAGGAGTCGTCCCAGGCGGAGGGGGATGGTCCCAGAATGAGGACTTCCGTCTTGTTTGAGTTCAGTTTCAGACGACTGAGCTTCATCCATTCTGCAACGTCTTTCATTCCTTCCTGGAGGCTGGTTCTGGCGGTAGCGGGTCGTTGGTGAGGGAGAGGATCAGCAGGGTGTTGTCAGCGTAGGAGATGATTTTGAGGTTGTGCTGGCGTGCGATGGCTGCAAGGGGGCTCATGTAGACGTTGAAGAGGGTGGGGCTGAGCGAGGATCCTTGCGGAACGCCGCAGATGACTTCGGTGGCCATGGAGCGGAATGGGGGGAGGCGGACTCTCTGGGTTCTTCCAGCGAGGAACGAGATGATCCACTCCAAGGCCGATCCTTGGATACCGGTGTTGCTGAGGCGCTGTATCAGGGTGCAGTGGCATACGGTGTCGAAGGCTGCTGAGAGGTCCAGGAGGATGAGGGCAGCTGTTTCCCCGTTGTCGAGCAGGGACCTGATGTAATTGGTAGCTCCAATGAGTGCGGTCTCGGTGCTGTGGTTTGCTCGGAAACCGGACTGCGAGGGGTCGAGGGATCCGTTTGTCTCGAGGAAGGCGGAGAGTTGTTTGTTGACGGTCTTCTCGATGACTTTGGCAGGAAAAGGGAGGAGCGAGATGGGGCGGAAGTTCTTGAGGTCCGTGGGGTCCGCAGTGGGTTTCTTCAGGAGGGCGCTCAGCTCGGCATGTTTCCAGCTCTCCGGGAAGGTGGCGTATGCGAATGAGCTGTTAATGATGTCCCGGAGTTGGGGTGCGATGATGGAGTCTGCTTTGTTAAAGATGTGGTGTGGACAGGGGTCAGTTGGAGAGCCGGAGTGGATGGTGTTTATCATGCGGGTAGTGTCTTCGGTGCTGACCAAGGTCCAGGCGCAGAGGGTGGTGGTGGGGGTCGTTGGTTCGGTGGTTGGGTGCGTGGTCTGTGCGCCGAAGCTGTTGTGTATGTCGGCGATCTTGCAGTGAAAGAATGAGGTGAGTGAGTCGCAGAGATCTTGCGAGGGTGTGATGTCGTTGTTGCAGGCGCTGGGATTGGAGAGCTCTTTAATGATGCTGAAGAGTTCTTTGCTGTTGTGGGTGTTGCTGTCCCTTCGTTCTCTGAATGTTGTCCTTTTGGTGATGCGGATCAGCCGGTGGTGTTTGCGGGTGGCGTTCTTGAGGGCTGTCATGTTTTCTGTTGTCTGGTCGTGGCGCCAGGCTTTCTCGAGGGTGCGGCAGTTTTTCTTGGAGTATTTGAGGTCGTTGGTGAACCAAGAGGCTTTCTTGCTGCCTGGTCTGCTGGGAGGGTTCTTCAGTGGTGCGAGGTCGTCGCCGCAGTTGGTGAGCCACTGTGTGAGGTTGCGGGCTGCTTCGTTGGGGTCCGTCGTGTTGGTGGGGGGGTTCTGGCTGAGGGAGGTGGTGAGCTGGTCGGTGGTGATCTTGCTCCAGCTTCTGCGGGGAACCTTTTGCGGGTGGTGGTTCTTCTGAAGGTGAAGTGGACGCAGCTTTGATCTGTCCAGTGTAGTGCGGTGGATTGGCTGAAGGAGATGTGCTTGCTGGAGGAGAAGACGGTGTCAAGCGTGTGGCCGCGTAGTGGGTGGGGGTGTTCACCAGTTGCTTGAGTCCAAGGTTGGCGAGGTTGTCCAGCAGGGTGGTGGTGTTGCTGTCATTGTTGTTCTCCAGGTGGAAGTTGAGGTCCCCTAGTTGTGTGCGTGGTCCCGGGGGTCTGTAGATAAGAGTGCCTCTGAGGGTGGTCTTGGGGTCGGTGTGTATCTGAAAGTGAAGGTGCTCGGCGGCGGTGAGGGTGTCGTCGGAGTTGGTCGTGATTCGGATGGTGTTTCTGTGGACGATGGCGATGCCTCCTCCGGTTTGGTTGATGCGGTCCCTCCGGGTGATCTTGTAGCCATCCGGGATGGCTATTGCCATGTCGGGGGCTGAGGAGGCGTTCATCCAGGTTTCTGTGAGGAAGATGAAGTCTGGTGATGTTGTGTCAAGGAGGTTCCAGAGTGTGACAGCGTGTCTGTGGACGGAGCAGGTGTTGAGCAGGATACACTTGAGGTGAGTGTTGGTGGTGCCTGGCTTGGTGGGAGCGGTGCAGGTTCGGAGGCAGGTGAATTTGCAGGCTTGGCAGGTGAATGGTCCGTGGGTGCGTTTCGGTTTGGCTTGGTAGCAGGCGGGGTTCCGGCCGGCGTTGAGTGCATGGAGGGTGGTGGCGTCGTAAGACCGTCGGGTGGGCTGGCATCGCCGAGGACCAGGCGTTCCTGCGCTGGGCGCGGTCCAGGTGCGGACGGGCATAGAGTTGGTAGTGATGATTTCTATCATCTGGTCTATGACCTTGGTCTTTGTATCTGGGGGCGTGGTAGAGTGTGTGGAGTTTACAGTTTTGATTATCCGCCGATCTTAAAGACATGCCCAGATATTCACAAGACTCTAAGAGCTCAGATTGTATTTTTGTGATGGTAATGTCTGATCTGTTTATACAAGCAATGCCTCCTCCCTTTCTGTGGCTCAATGGTTAGAGCGGCAGACCCTGATGCAGAGGTCTAGCCCGGGACCAGGGTTCAATTCCCCGCCTCAGCGGGTCTTGGGCTCAAAATTCCACGGACCTGATAATTCTCGCCTCGGTGCCTATTCCAATCATGGAGTCCCACTCTGCAACTCTGGGCAATAGCTTGCTTAATCTCCACAACAGCCCCCACAACGCTAAGGATGCCTGGCCTCCACCTTGGGGGTGCCCAGGAGTGGACACCTCACAGGGAAAGCCAGGATGGGTTCCACAGTGGTATTCGTACAAGCGCCTTGAGACCCTTGCGGGTGAGTAGTGCGCTATACAAGTATCAATTTACATTTTTTTTTTTACATCGGTGCTGTCTCATAATCCGGTAATTCGGGGGGACTAGCAGGTCTAGGCATGGGGAGGACGAGTCAGAAAGCCATGTTTCTGTTGAAATGGTTACGTCATTTTCTTGGTTTAGTGTGAGCTCGGCTACGTAAGCAGCATGTTTTTTTGCTGGTCTACAGTTGATTAGTATGCAACAAATTTGTTTCTGGGAATTGGTCATTGGCAAGACAATCTTGCCAGGAATTAATAACACATTTTTTAGGTTGCTAGAATTTAGCCTTCTATTGTTTGTCTTAGAAGTTCTGCCAGCATTCGTTGGGACTGTTTGGATATAGTTTTCACCTATCTTATTGTGAGTAGTAGAAGTAGGTTTGTATGTAGACAGAATGGATAAAATCTCACATTCTGTCAAATAGCTGAGTTATGTACGGGCTGGAAAATTCTGTTTGACGCCACCATTGGGGTGGAACGACATTTAACTTGTGTTTCATGAATGAAATTCTGAAGAACCTCCATTTTTGAAAGCCATTTTTCTGATAAGCACCACAAGTTCTTCATATCTCTAATAGCGAAAAGCATGGCTTTGCTGGTCTTGCTAGATTGCGAACTGAGATTATCAAATTCCCTATTAATGTGAGAGGTTCTAAACTTTTCAGACTCTATTCTAAGTTCAGTAATGGTGGGAGGTTGTGAGGGAGCCCCTGTTGGAAGGCTAGCTTTGTATGTCTCTGAGGGATAGGGACAACTTTTAATTTGATTTGTGCATAATTTTTTGTGACTAGAAACAGTTCTGCAAATGCCTGTGTTGGTCACATGCGTGCCTCTCCAGTTACCCTGATCAAATTGTGTTGTTTCCAACCTACTGACTGTTCCCGATAGCGGGTTGTGATCAGTGTTAGGGCTAGGATAGAAGTTAGGCTCGATGGATGAAGAAACTACAGATAGCTGTGGGCTGAAGCTCCTATCTTTTGAATTACTGGTTTCGTGATTCAATTGTTGGGGCTCATCATTGGTGAAAGTGCATTCTAACGCCATATCATGATCCGTCTGTTGGATTTCTAATGTGCTGGCGTTTCCAGATGTGCTATCATTTGAATACTGGCTTCCTGATTCAACAGTTGGGGCTCATCGTTGGTGTTTATGTGATCTAGCGTGCTGGCGTATCTAGTTGCACTATCATGCGAATTACTGGCACCCTGATTTAACAGTTGGGGCTCAACATTGGTGTTTATGCAATCTAGCGCCATTTCATGATTTGTCTGTTGGGTATCTATCTCACTGACGATTCCAATAGCAGCCGGTTGGTTCCCATGTGAGACGATGGCTTGGGAAATCTTATTAGGTTGGATTCTTCTTGAGGTGGAGCTGCTGAGGACATGATTTTATAATGTTGAGAAATATTCATCAAAACGTTCCAGGTCTTTGTTGGCAGCTTGAATGAGAAACGTGCCTTCATTATGTTATGTTAATAACTATTTATAGAGCGCTCGTACACCCGTGGGTTTCATGGCGCTGTTTGTGAGAGACAGAATACAAACCCTAGGCGTAGGACTGCTTGAATAACCATGTTTTCAGGGACTTCCTAAATACCAGGAGGTTGTCAGAGTTCCTAAGTAATAGAGGGAGGGAGTTCCAAAAAGTGGCCGCCAAGTAGCAGAAGCAGCTTCCTCCTTGTCTTTTCTTTTTAAATGAAGGAATGGTAACTAAATTGAGATGGGTAGAGCGAAGTTTGCGCTGGGGTTTATAGTTGGTGATCAGGTTTCTAATAAATTTAGGGCCGTTACCGTGCAATGCTTTAAAGGCGGTGCAACCCGTCTTGAAGGCAATCCTCTGGGCCATCGGTAACCAGTGGAGTTTTTCCATGCCAGATCTGACTGATTGCCATTTGGGTTGTTTCCAGATAAGTCTGGTCGCTTGATTCTGGGCCATCTGGAGTTGTTTTAGCAGTCCTGCTGGGAGGCCAAGATAAAGACCGTTTGAGAAGTCCAAGCGGGAGAGTAACATGGCTATAACTACTTGTACTAGTGCTGAGTGGGTCAGTAGGTGTGCTATTTTCCTGATTTTTCTAAGTTGAAAAAAGCTCGAGGATACAACAGCTCCCACCTGTCCTTTACGTGATAAATCCGCGCTGAGAATGACCCCTAAGCTTTTGACCGAGTGGGACGCAGTGGGTGGAGATCCCAGGTCGGGTGGCCAGAAGTGTCGACCCCAGCTCAGCTCACTCTTCCCGGACAGGACTAGTTCTGTCTTGCCCGGGTTAAGTTTGAGATGGTTAAGGTCCATCCATCTCTATATGTCTGACATTGTTGCCTGGAATTCATCGACAGAGTCCGGGGAGTTTAAGGGGATTATTAACTGAAGGTCGTCAGCGTAATTAAAGATAGTGATTTTACGACTTTTTAAGGAGTATAGCAACGGCCGGAGGTACAAGTTGAATAATAGAGGTGAAAGTGAGGAGCCCTGGGGTACCCCACAAGAAGAAGGTATGCTCGGGGCTGTAAAAGTTCCCAGTCTCATTGACTGTGTCCGGTTGATGATGAAGGAAGCTATCCAACTTAGGGCAGGGCTCGACACGATTCATCAGTATGTTATAATCAGACCCTCCAGAATTTCGCGATTTCGCGATTCATGAAGAAATCGCGAAATCGGCCGACTAGCGTGATGGCCGCGATATTTACTATTATCGCCGCGATATTTGCCAAAAAGTGTCTGCAAAACAATCAATGCCTGTTAATTGGCTGTGCTCGCCCACGTCACTATGTGCCGCCGTCCAGCCGTCCAATACCTGCTTTTCTCCTGACCTATTTCTCCAGCATGGTGAGGTTTGCTAATAAACATTTTCACAACTCCAGCTTTGGCAAAGCCCACCGCTTCGATGCTATCACGTCCTCTCTGCACTTGAGTTCCAGCGCATGTATCCAACTGTGATCCTCTGCAGGCGGGCCTGTATGTCCATATTAGCGCGTGCCCAGGCCAGGCTTCATTAATCAAATACTGGAAACATCCGGAAAGACCTCTGCACGGCTGGCTTTGATACGCACACAGAAGACATGAACGTCTCGGCCAGCTGGGTCCATCCTTGGGGCCACGTGTCTCTTGGCCATTGAACAGGCCTTCTCCTGCCTCCCAGGTGCTCTGTGGAAGCGCAGGGTCATTAATCACCGGATAAAGGCCCAGCACTTTGTAGAGCTTCCATTCCTCATTCGTAGGTGGGGGTCTGTAGAATGACCTGTCGGGGGAGACTGTAAAAGTTCAGCGTCCGCAGTGAGGTCAAATCCATCATCTCACCTGCTTTTGGGGGAGCACTTTCTTACAGGTGGTCCCGGAGGAATGCAATACACATGGTCCCCCGAATGAATGACGTTTTTATAGGGTTAAGTTTCCAGCCGTGGCTCCGGGCAGTAAATCAGAAATCTCTCACTTTTAAAGGCAATAACGCGGGAGTACTAAAGCATGTACTTGGCCGTTTTATCTGCTGTGGTAAGAGATGGCGCGCGGCAGTGTCTCTCTTCCGCTGTTACAATAAGTTATGTTTTTAACACGTAAAACAATCTTCCTAGCTCATCATGTCACTGGGTTTACTTTCATGGATTGTGAAACCACAGTCGGTTCAGAGGTAGGCAAGAGAAGCAAAAATGTCTTCATCCTCTTTGTCCTGGATCAAAATACATCTTTAAAACATTTCTAGAATATACTTGTTTCCCCTTCAACCTAGGACGCTACACCTGCCACTGACTATAGTTGTCAGTTATACTACATAAATATAATGCCTTCAGTTATGTTTTTCCAGATTTACCAGTACTGGGTCAGTTATTCATTTTTCTTTCCAGAGGACCCTGATAGGTACAAAGAATCAAAAGGTAGAATGGACACTTGTAATCGCGTTACCTTGGTTTCTTAAAAAACCCTCATAAACGCGGTGAAATGATCGTATTAAGCGGTGTATCTTTTATGGCATCGTCATTGGGTTTATTAAGTGTGCTGTGTGCCTGCCTCAAGCCTGAGGCAACCTCTGGTCCAGCGCGATAGTGTCCAGGGATGAATCAATGCCCACAAAAATACAAATAAAAAGCAAGCTCACATCAGAGTTGGATATTTAATATAAATGAGATGTCGCTTATTAGTTTAAAAAGTTTGGGTATTGTAATGACAAATTTCTCTGTATGTTTTGGTGCTTCTGTCAGTCACCAGGTCATTACTTACCACATCCTTTCTCAGGTTACAGAAAGACACCACATTTCACAATACTTACCCAAGAAAGGAATAAACACTGACAACATATAAGACCATTGCTGAGGAGGAGTCACAACACCTCCCAATCCAAGAGGGTACGCAGAAATTCACAACACCTCCTAATCTAAGAGGGTACACAGCGCATGCTCCTCCTAGCAATGTAATTTAGACATCCCTGATGGGAGGCACTTTCCCTTCCGTATCAACAATTACCCATTAGAGGGGAATCGCCCATCCCTCTGTAAGTACTTGGTAAAAAAGAGGTCTCAACCTTCCCTCACAAGGAATACCAACAAATGATATGCTCTAGGGTTTCTTTATTACATGATAATAGGATGACAAAAGAAAGAAATAACTAAACATCACAGTAAACCTTAGCAGCAATCATCAGCACATAGATATACATAGAGCCTGAAAATAAAAGCATAGTTAGATAAAGTTAGATATACATCGAACACCTCACCATAATCTTAGGCGTAAGAAGGGTCCGTCTCTCTTTCCCTCACTGGTTGGTTCCGGACTCTCTGTGGCACACACACGTCTGCACGTCTGCACCGTGATGTATCATCAGACCGCCAAAACACCAGACCAGCATCTCAGCATCTCTCCAGCTCTCAGCATCTCAGCTCTCTGCCTCTCAGAAACTCTCTCTCTCTCCTTCTCTCTCGGACCCCTTTTCTAATATAGAACTCTATCCTCTATCGAAGCTTCTGGAAGAACCCGCCTACCTTTCTCACAAGATTCCTGTACTTTTCCACACCAAGCACCCAACAGCAGCTGGCCAAGCTTTTGTTCTGGCGCCAATGCGAAGAAGGCACATTCCTCCTGATAAGAACTGGTCTGCTCTGGTTCACTGCCGGTGAACAACACATGTAATCTCAAATATCACCTCTCACCTACAGAGGCTCAGAAGATGGCTGCAGTTTAGAATATGGAGTTACTACTTGAAAAGCAGAATAATATTAGACCACGTCAAAGCCAATAGGCTAAAGTCATAATTCACCTAACTCAAATAACACTATGCCCTTAATCCCTCAGTATCCCCTATGGAGCACATGTGTGCACCATCACCAACAACTCTGCACCTCGATATCCCATACCTTCTATTCTTTGGCAAGATTATTGTAATGCAAGACCATCCTACATTAAGGCTAAAGTAACATAGCACACTAAAATCAGTACACAATGGTGGTGATCGAGGGTCATCACAGATCATCAGACCACTAAAGTGGCTCATGCACTACAGGTATACTTGCGATTTGTGTAACTAGATCTTATTATACCACTTATCAACATAAGTCAACATGTTTCTGCCCCTCCTTGGTCTATGGAGCATTCGTCAGGACTCAATAAAAAACGATTGTTACTCACACCATTTGTGTAGTATTTAGAAGTGGATATTATGTCGCCACTTGGTTTCTTTATCACGGTTTTGTTGTACCTGTAGTGATGAAATACAAATATGCAAGACAATGTGGGTAGCATACAATTTTTAAAATTTACTTATTATGTAAAACATATCTCAAACCTAAATTTGGGGTGAGTATTCTTTTTCTAAATAAGCGTAACTACGCTCTCATTCTAACTGGGGAAGCTTTACGTATGGAGACCATCCTGTTTTTGCTACGAGCAGATAATATTAAGGAAAATTCATACATGAGAACATGACTCAAATCGCGTCTGATTTCTGAGATTATAGAGAAATGGGGTATTCATGTGTTTATGCAGTACTAAGTGGACTACCTTCAGAGTCCCTCGATAATATGTGAAGGCCTATTAATCTATCTACCTTATAAGAGAAGATGTTATTTACGGGTGTCTAAGATACTGCTCTAACCTATAACAACAGGTTTTGTCACGATTCTCGCTGTTAGTAAATGCGTGAATACACTCCCACCAATTCGTATTAGCCTGGAAGCTTGTTACCTCTTGGTCAATGAAAACGGGCGTCTTCGGGGTATGTAGATACTTTGATCTCAGGCTATTAAAAGACAATAACAAGATAGATTTCTTAGCAACAGAGTAAAAAAGTCCGAAGATACTAGAGCAAACGCTCTTGTACCCCCCTTACCCGCATCCGGAAAGTTTCCGCTACTCGTGTTGGCTCTGCCCCCGGACACGGAACAAACGTGGCGGGCGTTTTTTGGCTCAAAGGATCATGGAAATAGAAAGGAGGTCAGACTCTCTCCGTATACATAGGCACACTATATGTTTTTTACTATCATAAATGGGCAATTGGTGTATTATGTACTAAAGTGGCGTGACCCTGATAGGTAAACATCACGCTTTGCCAAATGCTCTGTCTGTGTTTTAAAGGCACTAGGCTAGTATCCGTCTATTTCTGGTACTTTGCTGCAGTTTCAAGATACTCCTAGAGTTTCTAATTGCTCAAATTGGGGTAATTTATGATACTTATCCGTTTCCCGAGACTTCATTGCTTGATTTTGTTTAGGAGAAAGTGTCACTCATAGTCATTGAATGTCGCTCATATTTACAGTGAATTTATGAAAATGACACGCATAAGCAATCTGAAACCCTGGTAGTTATGTACACTGCAGCAGCGCTTCATAACTGCTGGGGATATTTTAAGGCCCCTTTTAGACCATTGGGTTTCAGAAAAGAGGATCGTTTTTTAAATGAATTTCCTTGTCTTTATCCACTCGCAAAGTGTCACTTAAATTGCCACACTTGATTCACTGCATTATTTTCTAGTAAAGCGCTCTAGCAGGAAAGCAGGACTTCCTCTATGGGTCATAGTTGTATTATCAATATACATTCAATGTTAAAAAGGGTGATAGAAATTACTGTTTTTTATAATGGACGGATCCAGGAGGCAACGGTGCCCCGGCAGGGGTGCATACATGGGTGCTAGAACATCCCAGGGAGAAATACGGCCCCCTCTCAAGAGGTACAGATTGAAGCTGTGCTTCCGTAGATCCGCAGACACTTTAACCATGCCAGTTTCCCAGTGGAATACCCTGTTAAATCAGTTTACATTGATTTAAGGCTGAAAAGGAATGATTACGAGTAAAATAAGGTGCCGCAATAATGCCGCTAAATTTCCACTTTTGTGCCGCTAAATTTCAATTTTTGTGCCGCTAAATTTGCAAATCTATGCCGCAATATCCTGGGGGGCCTGTATAATCAACCGTGTCAAACGCGGCCGACAAATCAAGGAGCACCAAGGCCTGATGGATGCTCTTGTCTGCATTTGATCTTAAGGTATCCTGAACTGCCAGAATCACAGATTCTGTGGAGTGAGATGGACGAAAGCTTGCTTGATTCAGCTCAAGATAGTCAGAGTTTTCAATGAAGTTAGACAAGCATCTAGAGACGTGAGCCTCGAGTAATTTAGACAGGAAAGGGAGAAGCGATATGGGCCTGTAATTGGCCGGGTCCAAGGGGTCTGCTCCGGGTTTTTTCATGAGTGGGACAACCGTGGCATTTTTAAAATTGCAGGGAACCTTGCCTTGTGAGAGTGATTCATTCTGGAGGGGGAGAATGCTCAGCAGTAGAGCCGAGCAGACCTCCTTCAAGATGTGTGGTGGACAGCTATCATTGGGAGACCCGGATTTGACACGGGAGAGGAGTTCTGAGAGTTTATTAGAGTCAATGGGGGGGAGGGCATCGAGTGTGTGAGGATTATAATAGATGTCATCCATGGGATCCAGGCTGAGCGGGTTGTGGATGCTCCTCTTTATCGCAGCAACTTTGTCTATGAAAAAATCATTGAGTGAGTTACAGAGCTCCTGGGTGGGGGCCTGAGAGGGGGCTGTTCTCTCGCTGTTGCATAGGTCATTTACTATTTTAAAAATATCCTTTGATTTATTCTGAGAGTTTAGTATTTTTGCTGAGAAGTAGTCCGCTTTGCTTTTTAAAATAATCTTTTGGTAGTTTCTACGAGCTGAGATAAACTCCTCCTTGTTTTGCAAGGTGTATTTTGCTCTCCACCTTCTTTCTTTCGGGCATACCTCAAGTTTTAAATTCTTTAGGTCGGAGGTGAACCATTTATGGGCGTCCAGGCTACGTGTGCGGGAGAATTTCACTGGGGGCGCATGAGTATCAGTGGCCGCTGATAGCCAATCTGAAATCTTTCCTTCCATGAGATCTACATCCTTACAAATTGTAGGTAACGTAGATGTCAGTGTGTCTAAGAAGGCCGCTGTGTTTACAGATTTCCATTTCCTTGTTACACCACCTGCCAGGGGTAGTGGTTTGATGTGACCATTAATAGTAATTATAAACTGGATTAAATAATGGTCAGACCAAATGCAGGGCGTAATGGAGGGAAGTGAAAGGTAGAGGTTGTGGGACCATATTTGGTCCAGGCTGTGACCTTTTTCGTGAGTGGGAGAGTGTATGTGCTGGGTCAGATTAAGGTTCAGGAGCAGTTCTTGGAGTTCAATTGCCTGGGGGCCACCCGCGTTGTTATCGAAACAGTAGTTCACGTTATGTTTAATGTTGCTCTCAGTTTTCGAGAAGGTGTTATAAGCAATTTAGGGCCAGAAGTAGGTAAATCAGAAATACCGATTTCTTAATAGCAAATGTTACAGTTTCGCTATTAAGAAATCAGTATTTCCTATGAAGGTAAAGAATCAGTCAAAAATACTGAATCCTTAATATTCCTTATTACGGAATTGGTAATTGAGATTCGGTAATAAGGAATATCTACCCATTCATTTCTATTGGCTTGGATGCCCATAGGAATGAATGAGAAGACATTCAGTGTTATAAGTTTGGTATTACCGAATCGGTAATACCGGGAGGTATTTCAAGGATTCCAGGGTGTCCAAAGGACACCCTGTTGCACCCCTGAAATGTGCATGTATGCACATGTGGCGCACATCCAAGCCCTATGGGCATGGATGTGTGCCACATGGCACATTCCAAAAAGCAAAAAAAAGTGCTTTTTGAAAGGAAATCGCTACTTACCACCAACTTGAAGTTGGTGGTAATTAGCGATTCCTTAAGGCTCAAAAGCACTCTTTTATGTGCTTCCAACATTGCATTTAAGGAATCTGTATTACAGATTCCTTAAATCCAAGAGCAATACGGCATCGGTATTTACCGATTCCTTATTTACAGATTTCTTACCTACATTAGGAATGGCTAAATACCGGTCGGTAGCACTGAAATGTACTGAATTTCGGCATCACCGACCGGTATTTAGCTACCTACATCTGGCCCATAGTTCCATAGGGAATGTTTTTTGATTCCTGTATTTTGAGCGAGTTATTTAAGGTATTTCGCCATTTAGCCATTTTAGTAGTAAAGAAAATAAAGTCTTTAATAATCGCACCTTTTTTTAAGTTGAAAGATGGATCTAATATTAGCGTTTCTGGATTTATTCTGAGTAGGTTATGTTTAAAAGTTTTGGAGGCATTTTTGGAGAGATTAGGAGGGTAAATTATTGAATATGAATTCCTTCCTTTAGGGTTTAGAATGATGCCCTGACATGGTTGTGATTAAAAGATTTCGTACCTTTTTATTAAAACCTGTGTAATTAGGAAGTTTTATATCAGGGGGGTGCAACCGGCTGAAGTGGTTCTGTAGGTAATGCAGGTGTACCTAGTTTCCTTGGCTGAATTCGGAGTCTGTGTATCTGTCTGGAATATAGCTTAAAATACGTGCCAGAAAGCTCATGCTCCCAATCTTACTGTGGCCTAAAAGTCTAAAGAAAAATGCAAATGGTAGCAATGTTTTGCTCATGCTCTCAAACTTAACTTGGAATAAAAGTCTAAACAAAAATTCAAATGTTATCAATACTCTGCCCCCACCAAGATGGCTGCCAGTAGAGCATAAGTCTGGAGTGTAGTCCTATGTCTCTGTTGCTGTTCCTAGTTTTTCTGAAATGTAGTCTTCTGTTCCTTTCTACTCATCCATCCCAGAGATGTAGTCCTCTGTTACCTTCTATTCAACAGTCCCAGTTGTGTAGTCTTCTGTAACTTTCTGAATGCAATAGTCCTATCTCTATTTTACTTCTACATCATTTTGATCAAAACATGTATTAAAGTCAATGAGCCAACCCAAAATGGTGGTAACGGTTCTTATATCCTGGATACTACATACTGAAGACAATTAATGCCTGTGTCTAACCAGTCCAAAATGGTGATAACGTTTCATTACATCCTGGAAACAACACACTGTAAACAATGAATGCCTGTGTGTAGTGGTCCCTCAGCACTTCCCTGGTTCACAGCCAGTACCAAGTCAGTGACTGTGCCTCAGTACAAACCAACCCACACGCCCCCGATTCACTTGCTTCCCTCTTGCACTACTACCTAACGGGAATGTCACTGCCTTCGCATGTCTCGCCGCTCAAAAGGGAGACACACCAAAGCACTTCACGGGGTTGATTTTGTATGTGACGAGCGCCTCTCACCAACCAGCCCCTTCCAGCGGCAAAAACTAGGCAGGAAGCTGCATCTAAAACCATGGCACGACCCGGGCACATCCCCTGTCAGTGAAAGGCAGCCGGCCAACCTGATATGTGCACTTTGGGCTTAGGTGCACTGGGCTCACTCGCTCCAGTGTGTGGTGGTCCTGGTGTCTATCAAAATTAAGCCACTCCCACTTTACAGCCGCTGATGTCCCCAGCTGAAGGCTGACTGCTGCAAGCAAAAATGAATGCATGCAGCCATGCAAAGTCAGTGTTTTGTACAATAAAAGGGGGTGTCATCGGGCCAAAATATGAGTGGGGCAACGCCCCAGTGCTCAAATGCAGGAACCACTAATGTTATGGGTGTTCACTTTGCCGATTTTTATCGCTTAGGAGATAAACCTTGATTATGGCAAGGTTCCTAAGCGATAAAAATCGCCGCAGCTCAGCGATATAAATATCGCCGCTAAACCAACATAGCGATAATTATCGCTAGTTGTTGGTAATATGCCCCTCAGTTCTGTCTGATGCTGTCTGTGTCAGATCACGCCTGGGATATTAAGCAAAGGAGAGATTAAAACTTGTTATTTTGAACCTTCAAAGTGTTTATTTCGATCTTTGACTCCTAATGAATCACACACATACACATTAGCTTTCTTACCTCTACCCCAGGAGGACGAAAAGAGTATTTAGTGCACATTGCGATGTGATAGCTTGTATTCTACCCCCCCACCTCCTTATCACATTTTGGTTTTGGCAATTTAGTTTCAACAGGCCCCAATTCACACAATGTTGTATGTGCAGCAAAGTAAGCTTGTCCTGATCATGCTCACAGCTAATTTAAAAAGGGAACGTCCCACCTCAATCTCTCTCCCTGCTTCCTAATAGGACTGGAAGAGAAGCCCTTTAGGGAGCTGGGGCAGTGTGGGGAACCTGCGCCTACTTCTCTGTAAAGCGCTCCATTGGCCACAGGGATGCTCCGATGTAAGCCATTTTAACAGATATACTGCGTTACCTGGGGCAAGCACAGGATGCCAAATACAATGGTTTGTGCATGTGCGCGAGGATCGTAGTTGAAGTATGTTCCTCAAATGTGTAATAAAGATATTCACTTACAGGTTACAGTGTTTCTGACAGCACTCTGTAGATGGATCATTCCTCAGTTCGTCTAACGCTCCTCCTTGTTCTGGCTTTAGAAGCTTGGAGACGAGGTCGAGAGGGCTGACCTGCACATTGGCAATATTCATGAAAACACAAAAGTCATATTTTCATTAACACTGCTCAGGTAAATGAGGGGCAGAGGCAAGGGGCTGTAAGTAGGCACCACAGAGGAGGCAAAGATGCACCCTGAAGCCACTGACAAGAAGCCCTCACTGACCTTCACCTTGTATTTGGCAACTGTCTGTCAGGTGGCGGGCGATGCATTGGCGGAGAGAGGCTAACGCTACTGTATACCAGAATTAAAATTAGGTTCAAGGTTTCTGAGGTACAATCCCTAAAACGTCAAGTTCTTATTCTACAACACACAGATACCTAATTGCTTGGATAGATATGAAGGCCTTCAAAGATGTTGTTCATATTTCGAAATATTATTGCCTCCCACCAACAAACCCCCCACAAAATAAATGCTCCTTAAACAACCCTTTACCCCCACTCATTGCATCAATCTTTTGGTTCCATATGCCATGGGGATTGTCAGGAAACCTCGGGTCCACATCCCCTAATTTCAGTGTCAAAGACACGTCCCTGGTAAAAAAAAGATATCAGCAGACTAGCCCTCATTATTTTTTTTCGTTTTAATCAAACATTATTAAAGATCCAATAAAATCATTAATTATTTGATGTATAATATTTTCATCAGTGTATACAAAACCTCATGCATAATTTATCAAATCATAAAAGAATCAAATATGACACCCTATTGAAAATCTTGAAATATGATTAATAAAATATAAGAAATCAGAACATTACAGTAACCTAAAACTATTTTGTAACTATCGTTCTCCATCTTTATTGCTTTCCAGTGTGATCGCTGCACAGTAATAAATATTTATCACACCTGTAGATGTTCATAATAGACAGGCCTTATCTCAAATTTAAATGCAATCAGAAGTACTGCGAATATTATCAGACTATTTAGCTGTCAAAGGCCCTAGGGCTAGTGTCGCAAGGAAATATTTCATACACGGTGATCTCGCATATGTGGATAGCATCATACCACCATAGCACTATTTCATGCAATAGCTTCTAATACTTAAATATGACAGGCTCAGATCACTATCCAAGACTGCTTTAAATTTTGCACAGCATTTAATTTTTCAATAACTTTTCTAAATCAGTTACAAGTGTTATTACACTAACGGATCAGACCACACATAGTATAACCAAACACTTGCCAATACAGATTTACCATAGATAAGCTATTGTGCAGCACCTGCATGGTCAGATTAATAGATCAAACAGTGATCTGGTACACCTTCGTCAAATTATAGGACTGTATCCGGACCCATAACATGACTGGTGTGAGCGGCGACCCTTCAGATCCATCTACCATGTCCAGTTCCCGACTTTATGATTTTTGGGGGTTGATTTAGGCAATAAGTACAGCTTCTTAAAAATGCATCCTGGGCTATTGACAGAGCATCTAATTTTCAAAGGTTACAAACTTCCGTGGCATATGAGTAGGCGGACTACGTTTTTGCACTACATACCTCCACTGGAGTAGATAAGGGTACAGGACGTTCTTTGCTACTAAGGGGCAGATTCCGATCTGGGTCGGAACATAGCGGATCCAATTCGGAGGCTGAATTTCCATCCAAGTCGTACACGGGTCCGAACATCGAAGTACAATGCGAACAAGAGCCAAATGTCCGTCCGAATCGTTTCTGGGTCCGAACCGCTCCGTACGACTGGGTCACAAGAAAACCGTGGTGCACAATGGAGACGTTTCACGACCGAGCTAGTACGATGTTCGATTCGGACAGCTGGATTGATTTGGACTCCGGGGGTTCACGCCAGACCCCCCGTCACCCGCTGCCTTATGACTCGGACACAGAGGGAGACCCATGGGTCTCCCCAACATAGGCATGTACGGTGCAGATGGCACTGACGCATACCCACTGTAGGGGGCGCCCTTGCACAAGACGTACCCATTCAGTCAATGGGAGCCCATGTACATAAAATTGCCTTACTTTACATTTTGTAGATTAGCAAAGTCCTTTTGGTAAAAATGAACACCCATAAAATGTAAATATGATTCCACTATTTATCTTGAGTGATCAATATTAGGTACATATCTTTCTTCGACAATCAGAATTTAAAATACATACATATTTTTGTTCCTCAGAGCAGCATACTGCAACGTAACTTACAAAAGCAGCTTTAGGGTTCCTGTTAGGGATTAGATGGGTGCTTACCTTCTTTTCTCCTCTCTCTATGTGGATGCATTAGCAGAACTGCTGGTACGCGCCTGAAAATGGCGCCTTCGCTTGGGTATAAGATGGGCCATCAGCTGGAACTCCTTGCTTGCTTTCGTTTCCCGGCCTACTTACCCGGAAGGACTTCGCCTTTGTTTCCTGTTTCCTGTACGTTGGATCGTCTTGTCACATCTTCCCTTCATGGACCTGTTGCCGCTCGCAGGACTGCGGGTGGTCCTTGTCCTGGGACATTGTTTTTCCCCCCTCACTGGATGTAAATATCGCTGGGCTATCCAGTGTCATTTATTCACGTTACTGAGTCTTATTGATTATCAGGTACGCGCCTGCGTGCCTGTTTTTTTCTCCTGGGCTACCCTGTTTACTTCCTGGATTTCTACAACCCATCACAGTCATTTTATGGACTTTTAACATTTTAGGGTTCTTTTTCACCACCCGTCTGAGATTTGTTCATGGACTATTTTTTCCTTCTTTTTGGGGTTTGTTTTCCTAGTACCTAAGATGGACGTTTTTTATGTCTGTGCCAGACCTTTTCCCCTTGTTTTTTATCCCTGAGGATATACCCACTGGATATTGGGGGGACCTCCTGATGCCTCTTTTGTACTCTAAGATACGAGGTCTGGATTCAACATAATCCTTGACAGATGGGCAACTTATTCTCGCATTACGGGTAAGAGTTTGTCTTTTCCTGCGCCAAGCAGTGCCTGATGATGCATGTTCATGAGTGATGGTTATTGGTGTTAACCTGTATTCCTGTTGTTTGTTTTCTCACAGGGTATGTGAGCCTTCTACTTACCTGTAGCAGTCAGAAGGGAGTGTGCTGCCCAGGTGTTGACTCCTTGTGTTTATCCCTCTTTTACCCCACCCTCTTCGTGTGTTTCTGGCAGCTATTTTTACTGTGTTTATACTGGTGGTAGCTGCCAGGACAGGGGAAGCGGACTGGGCATATCTTTGCTTCTGCAGTGTTGGGTAGTATCTGTTGGTAACAGGACATAAAACCAAACCCACGAAATGACACACTGCCCGAGCGAAGATAGATGAGGGTGGGAACAGAGTGGGGGAGGATGGGGTCCCTACTATGCAGGAATTAAAGGCCGCTATCACGTCCCTCCAGACTGAGGTACAAGATTTGAGGCAACAAAATCATGGGTTAAGTCAGGAGTTAGGTACGTTTAGGGTTAGGGAACAGACTTGTGGTCTGAATAGGGGGTCCTTCTTTGAAGGGTCAGGGACCTATAGTACAACCCGCCACTTTTCAGTTCAACAGGGTATCAGGACAAGAGGCCAGTGGTAGTACTCCTATAGCGGTCACAGTCACTACACCCACTCCTGTCCCTTTGGCTGTACCGGAACGATTTACAGGTGAGTGTAATAAATACAGTGTGTTTAGGAATAAATGTCACTTGTATTTTATGTGCCGTCCCACAGCGTTTCCGGATGATTCTACCAAAGTGGCTTTTATTATCTCTTACTTAGTGGTTACAGCAGCTACGTGGGTTTTTCCGCTGGTGGATAGTGATGATCCTGTGCTGTACAATTATTTGGCTTTTAAAGAGCAAATGCGTTGTTTGTTTGCTAAGCATGCATTTAAGCAAGCTAGTAATGCTGAATTATTGAAATTGAGACAGGGTAAGTAGGATTTGTTGTCTTATGTCTCCTCATTTAATAGTCTGGTTTCAGAGACACATTGGCCCATGACAAAAAGAACCTCTTTGCTTTATCAGGGGTTGAGCAAAGCGTTGAAGGATATTGTATCTCAGGTGGTGGATCCTCCCAAGGATTGTACAGCTTTCATCGACTTAGTGGTAAAATTGAATCACCGATTGTCTGAAAAACGTGGGGAGAGAAATCAGTTTCACGCCACCCGTATTGTAAGTGTGAGAAGCAAAAATAGAGGGGCTGTGGAGCTGAAACAAGGGCCTGAACCTATGGAGATAGGTGGAGTCAGGGGATCGTTATCAAGTGAGGAAAAAGGGAGACAGCGAGCACAGAATCTATGTTTGTATTGAGGGAAAGGTGGACATTTTACTCGCAAATGTCCTGTGAAACCATCTAGTTTGCCCACAAGAAAAGCTGTAGCATTTGTGGGTAGACAGGAAGGAGTAAGTCCCATGGGAGATGTTGCCTTTAGTGAATCATACATGATATCTGGTGCTGTCCAGAGGGCTCCATGACATTTCACCATTTCTGTCTGTTTGGTGTTGTCCAATAGCAGTAGATCAACTTTGTTTGTGTTACTTGATTCTGGGGCCACAGGGAATTTCCAACTCGCAGAGAGATTGAATGTTCCATGTGTGTATAAGGAACAACCGGAACCTGTAAGAGCCATAGACGGGACCGAGTTGTCCTCAGGTTCTATAACTCGTCAAACAGACCCCTTGTGTCTATTATGTGATAATGGATATTCAGAGACTTTAAGTTTAGATGCTCCTTCATTTGGAATTGTTCTCTGTGTACTCTGGCTGCAGAAGCATAGCCCTAGGATTGATTGGGTAAGGCGGGCAGGGGCGTTAGACTTTGCCCACTGTTTACAATGCAGTTATTAGGCCGCAATCAACTGGGTTATGCCATTAACCTGTGCAGTGTGTTATTGTGGAGAAGTTGGTTCGTGTTCCTGCTCCATATGTGGAGTTTGGTGAGGTGCTTGATCAAATCTGGGCCAATACTCTTCCACCTCACCGGTCTTTTGACTGCTGTATAGATTTGTTGCTGGGTGCTACATTGCCCTGTAGTCGCATTTATGCATTGTCAGAACCAGAGGAACAACATCTGAGGGAGTATTTGGATGAGATGTTGGCGTCTGGTTTTATACGTCCTTCTTCTTTGCTCATGTCTTCGGCAATCTTTTTTATACCAAAGAAGGAGGGCAGTCTTCGTGCTTGTAGGGAATATAGAGCACTTAATAAAGTGACGATAAAGAATAAATATCCACTCCCGTTGATTCCTGGATTGTTAGATTAACTGAAGCATGCTACTGTTTTCCTAAACTGAAGTTAGGGGTGCATATCATCTCATTCGTGTCCATGAATGGGACGAATGAAAGACCGCTTTTCATATGAAGTTTAGTTTGTTTGAATATTGCATTATGCCTTTTGGTCTGTGTAACGCTCCAGCTGCTTTTCAGTTTTTTATCAATGAGGGTTTAAAGGAGTATTTGGACGTGAGTGTAACAGTGTATATTGATGACATTTTGATTTTTTCTAAATCTATTGTTGGACATGAGATACATGTGTTACAGGTATTGCATAAATTGAGAGAATTCCAATTGTTTATGAAACTGGAAACATGTAAATTCCATACCTCTTCTGTGGAGTTTTTGGAGTTTCTCGTTTCAGCTGGTGGTATTAAAGTGGATCCTTGTAAGATAGAGTTTTTTTTTACCTGACCCTCCGTTACCTGTGTGAAGGACATACAGGTCCTACTAGGATTTGCTAATTTATATTGGTGGTTTATTTCGCATTTCTCGGATGTAGTAACGCCTATGACTGCCTTGTTGAGAAAGGGGGTGCCGTTTGTTTGGTCTCCTAGTGCATAAGCTGCTTTGGAGTTGTTGGTTGATAAATTTACCCCGGCCCCTGTCCTTGTTCATCCGGATCCTGCTTTGCCCTTCTTTGTGGAGGCCGATGCTGTAGGCGGTGTTCTCTCACAGAGGGATTTAGAAACAGGTTTCATGCACCCTATTGCGTTCTTTTCTAAAACCTTGCTACTAGCAGAACGCAAATATACACTGGCAGAGAAGTAATTGTTGGCCATTAAGTTGTCCTTTGAAGAATGGAGACATCATCTATGGGGGGCTCGACACCCCATTACGATTTATACAGATTATAAGAACTTAGAGTTCTTTCGCTCAGCCAGAGCTTTAACCCCGAGACAGATGCGATGGGTATTATTCTTTAATGAATATGATTTCATCATCACATATAGACGTGCGGCACAACAATTGAAATCAGATGCGCTGTTCCGCATACATGTGGATCAGATGGGCAAAGCGCAGGGCCTTGAATCAAGACCTGTAGTACCTGGGGAGAGAATCGCTGTTTCAGCAGAGGACTTTATGTCTTCAGTGAAAGGACAAATGGGGAACATAGATCTCACCCCTTGAATGACAAACCCGCTCTTCTCTGTTCAAAATGGTCTATTGTATCATGATGGAAGATTATTTGTACCACCTGAACTGAGGGAACAAGTTCTCACTTGGTGCCATTCATCATCCTTAATGGGTCATCCTGGAATGAATAAGACCAGAGAGTTTTGTTTGTGTTGGTTCTGGTGTGAGACAGTGGAACATGATGGCCAGGTGTTTGTAGCTTCTTGTCCTGTTTGTGCCATTAGTAAGCCTACACACACACATGTACTTCTGGGTTGTTGCATCCATTACCTGTCCTTCCAGCTCAGTGGCATACTATCAGTATGGATTTTGTTACTGATCTCCCTCTTGAATCTGGGTATACATTACAGCCATACTGGTGGTAGTGGATTTGTTTACTGAGGTAGGACACTTTATACCCTTACAAAGGTGCCTACAGCTCCTGAGTTGGCCATAGTATTTGTGAATCATGTAGTGAAGTTACATGGGTTGCCCACTGCCATTGTGTCCAATAGAGGGTGCAGTCAGATGGATGGTCAAACGGAACATACTAATCAAACTATGGAGCAGTATCTTCGGTGTTTATTGACCTCCTTAACATGCAGTTGGGTTATGGCACTCCCCTTGGCGAAATTTGCATATAATAACAGCGTGCATACAGCCTTAGGGATGATTCCTTATTTTGTTCCATGGGATTCCATCATAAAGCAAATTCAGTACAAACCACAGGGCATGTACCTGCATTAGATACCTTAAGTCTCTCCTTGGTTTAGATTTGGGAGAAAGCACAAGAACAGTTACGGGTTACCAAGCTTAATATGAGATGCAAGCTGATCTGCATAGAGTTTCTGCTCCTTCCTGTGCCATAGGGGATCAAGTGTAGTTGGCAACAAAGAATTTGCGGTTGAGTAGTTCCCAGAAATTACAGCCACGGTATGTGGGACCTTCTAGCATTCTCAGTATAGTGAATCCTGTTGCCATGAAATTGGAGTTGCCAGAGGAATATCGTATCCATCCTGTGTCCCACACGTCCCTATTGAAACCGTACACTAGTTCTACTCAGGCGTTGCCACCTCCCCCTCCTGTTTAAGTGGATGGGTATGAGGAGTTTGAGGTTAATGCTATTCTGACTTCTGGATGTAGGAGAGGAAGGTCGTATTATCTTGTAGATTGGAAGGGATGTTCCCCTGATGATCTTACCTGGGAACCAGCGGTTGATGTTCATGCTCCCCGGTCTGGTACGTTTGTTCCATATTCATCATCCTAATAAACCTTGTCCTGTGGGGAGGCCTTTGGGGGTTGATACTGTTAGGGATTAGATGGGTGTCTACCTTCTTTTCTCCTCTCTCTCTGTGGATGCATGAGCAGGACTGCTGGTGCGTGCGCAAAATTGGCGCGATCGCTGGGTTATAAGACGGGCCGTCAGCTGGAACTCCTTGCTTGGTTTCGTTTCCCAATCTTCGTACCTGGAAAGACTTCACCTTTGTTTCCTGTTTCCTGGATGTCAGATCGTCTTGCCATGTCTCCCCTTCATGGACCTGTTGCCGCTCGCAGGACTGCAGGTGGTCCTTGTCCTGGGACATTGTTTTTCCCCCCTCACTGGATGTAAATATCGCTGGGCTTCCCTGTGTCATTTATTCATGTTACCGAGTCTTATTGCTTATCAGGTACGCGGCTGCGTGCCTGTTTCTTTCTCCTGGGCTACTCCGTTTACTTCCTGGATTTTTACAACCCATCACGATCGTTTTATGGACTTTTAATACGTTAGGGTTCTTTTTCACGACACGTCGGATATATTGTTCATGTACTATTTTTTCCTTCTTTTTGGGGGTTGTTTTTCTAGTTCCTAAGATGCGTTTTTTGTATGTCTGTGCCAGACTTTGTCCCCTTTTATTTTATCCCTGAGGATATACACACTGGATATTGGGGGAACCTCCTGATGCCTCTTTTCTACTCGAAGATACAAGTTCTGTATTCAACATAATCCTTGACGGATGGGCACCTTGTGCTGGTATTAGGGTAAGAGTTTGTCTTTTCCTGCGCCAAGCAGTTCCTGATCATGCATGTTCATGATTGATGGTTATTCGTGTTAACCTGTATTCCTGTTGTTCGTTTTCTCACAGGGTTTGTGAGCATTCTTCTTACCTGTAGCAGTCAGAAGGGAGTGTGTTGCCCAGGTGTTGACTCCTTGTGCTTATCCCTCTTTTATCCCCACCCTCTCCCTGTGTTACTGTTGGCTATTTTTACTGTGTTTACACTGGTGTTAGCTGCCAGAACAGGGTTAGCGGACTGGGCATATCTTCACTCCTGCAGTGTTGGGTGGTATCTGTTGGTAATAGGACAGTTCTTACCTTTTTTTGTGATTGTGAACCAGTCTGGATTTCTACCGATGTATACTTTGTTTTCAGTCAAATTAACTCTCGTCTGGAAACCAAAATCTTTGTGAATGTTGTCCAAGTTCATTTAACAGGGTAATTGAATGATAACTAGATAGCTCTATCAGATTTCTCATTTTTTAGAAATGTAATAGGGTATGCTTCCACGATGGGTGTATAACACCCGAGATAATAACACCATGAAAAAACATCGTCATCAATTATGACCATGTCTCCAGTTCATGAGTTCAGAAATCAATTGGCACCAGTTTGGATCCTAGTGCTTTCACTCTTTTTTGAGTCACAGTTTGTATTCCCACCTATTCCACATCTATTTGTGTATTAAATTATGTATTTGAAACTACAGAAGAATTGTTTTGTATAACACTGCCCTGAACATTTGAATCAGAGCTACTATTTCTATACAACATTGAAAATGGAGAATCCGGAGCTCTAAAATTATGTGACATTTGTAGACTCTATAAGTGTTGCTTGATCACCTATCGATCAACCAAACCTGATCTTTCAAAAAAGTAGGTTCTTAACGTAAGACCAACTCTTAGCCAAGAAAGCATTCTTTGTATATATAAATTAGTTATATAATAACTAGCTTGGGAAATTTGTACAGGGTCTGTCCTACCACTTTTTTTTCTTACTACAGGTATTGTTTTTAGAATGCTTAGAAAAATAGATAAAAGCTCATTATTCTTAATCCCTGCTTCTGAAACTAAATTAGGAATAATCTTGGCCGTTATAACTTGCCATATTCTTTTTTTTGCTTTTATCCCATGTTATGTGGTGTCAACATAATCGTTCTGTCATAGGTGATGTTAGGTGTTAACTTTTCACCTCCTGGTTTTGATACCGTCTGTTAGCTTATGATCAAACTGACTGACACTCCAATGGATCATGTTCAGTTTTTGGTCTTTTGGGGATAGGAAGATCAATAATCGCATCACAATTACAAAATGCTGGTTGATGGACAGGCATCTTCTACTGGTGGCTGTATGACTATTTTATATTATCAATTCAAATTTCTGGGATTAGGTTTAATGACTCTGCATCCTAACTAACTAACTAATGCTTGGGGTATGCGCAAGTTATAATCTTTCTCACTGATTTCAAAGAAAATCTTTTTATTAACAATGCTCATGAGACCATACAGTAAAATGTCTTGTCCATATGTAACACATGGAGAGATCACAAAAATGTATAAGAAATTAATCGTTGGAGAACAACAAGGACAATCCGCAATTTCCATCCCTCCTACCCCTCGATGACTGCCCCGGTTTCTCTGTACTTTTTCTGACTGATTTTAACTAAGAAATAGTACGCACCCAGTCTGGGTGAAATAAAATACCCTACTAAATAGCTATATTTACTAGTTCATAGGTCAAACTGGGCTGCTTTGTTATGGTTAATTGTGCATTTTATAGTCCAAATACCCATTACCATTAATAACTAACAGCCTCTGGATATGGATGAAATTAGGATTTTACTTTTCCTGCTGAGATTTCCACAAAAGAAAATTATAGTTCTAACTCAGGACTTTAGACTCCCTGATGCTCTCCCTCTTTGAGGTCTAATAGCTGGAACAAAAACATTTGCATGGCTGAAGCTAGCTCCATTCATGAGTCCTGGAAAAATATTAACTATCATTTTTTGATAAACTTGTGCCATTTGCCAGCATTCAGCTATTATTTAATCTCACATTGAAAGCAATTAATCTAATTCTAGACTTTCTCATTACTGCACAGGGTTTTGGGGGTTAGTAGGAGCCAGGGGCTGCATGCACAAAATCAATGGCAGTCCACTTTGTCCAGCTCACTCATGGATTTGGGAGTTTCCATGTACATACACTCCACCTGACTCTTGGTTGCCTGATGTTTGGTTCAGGAAGCTACATTAATAAGGATAGCATTATCTTTTCATCACTCCTCTGGTCATGTGACAAAGCTGAGGTAGGCTGACCAACTATTGCAGCTTGATCCAGGAGCATTCTCTAACAACATTCCTCTTATTTGCATCTGCATGTCTTTAAACATTAATCTGCCCACTTGCCATATCTTGCTGAACAGAACAATGTGTATCACATCTTGTTTCCAAACAGAGGGGAAACCTTTTGGCACTTCTTCTTTCAATTCATTCTTTCAATATCTTTGATGTCACTTCTTATGGGAAAAAACAACCTTCAATTATCTTATCCAGTGCTTCACTTACATGGAGATTCTGTGACTTCTATCTGACTCACTCTGACCTCCAGACCCCCCCTCAAGAAATATGTTCCAGAATCCACTGATTGAACACTTTAATAGTATTCCTTTCTGTGTGAGCTCTTGCCAAAATCCCCCCTACTTTGCTCAAATGTCAAACTGCCATTGTTGTGTCTAACCTGCAATAGATTTTTTTGGTAGAACTTCATTGTTCACCCACTCATTCTGTAGCTATGGGACTTTGTTTTAGCAGCCACTAATTCTGTTATTTTAGACACCCCTACCATGTATCTTTACCCTGGTAAGGGTAAAGGTATCTCTAGAAAGCTATTAATTGTGTTTTTGTTTAGGAGTTTGAAAATTGGATACCTTGAGCCACAGATATCATTCTGTCTTCCAAAGGAGCCACATTATGCTTCATTGTAGCTAATTTGTTAAATTAGGTTTCTTCGTGTAAGAAGATTTACAATATAGTTTAACCTTGGAGTTGTTTAAGAATGGTCTTTTTCCTTTTAACTGCTTCTACCACCGTGGTTGAGCTGCTGAACTCCACTGCATTCCTTGAGCATTCAAGAAAATCTGAGATTTGTGATCCTATGTGCTGTTTGACATCCAGGCAGTAATATCATTTGGATTGGAAGTTAAAGCATTCAGTCTATTGATACATTAATTATGTGAGTGTTCTCTTTTTCTGTAATTGCCTTTTCAGCTCTAACTTTATGGTAATAAACCAGAATTGGGCCAGTCAACCGCTTTATATTATCCCTTACAAAAATAAACAAAATCTTGTTTCAACATAACCAGTTGGTGATGTGCCTCCTTTTTAGGAATCACCGCAGAACGTCCTTTACCTATTATTTGATCATGATCTCCCCATTACCCTTTATGGCCCTGTCTTTACCCGCTTTTAACAGTGAGGCACCTCCCAATTAAAATTACTGTAAGTCAGTGTTTTTCTATCCTTCAAATCTGCATATTATTTCTGCAAACACTGAACAAAGAAAGCTACATGTGACTTTCTATTTATTGGATGTCAACATGAAACACTATTTAATATTTAAGAACATGATTAAAACACAGAATAACCCCCCCAAAATAAAAATATTAAATAGTTTCTTGAAAGCTTCTTTAAAGAACCTTCCACAACAACAGTTGTAGCAATGCATAACGGGGGTGTCAACTCAGACTTCTATGGCCTGATACAGGTCGGACAGGCAAAGTTTCAGCACTCCATCCATCATCTCCTTGTGTTTGCTTTGTTCACCCTTAGTTGGCAGGGTATGCCCAGATGTAGGCCCTTTGCTCACTTTGCCACTGGATTCGAGCTTGCCTGGCTGATGAGGGGTGATACCCCAAAACCGGTCCCAGGATGCTTGTGCCCGGTCTAGGGCAGACATGACTTGGGAGTTCGGGCTGGACTGTTCCCATGAGGCACAGGGTCAAGACTGATTTACTAATATCTGTGTCTGAACTGCGGTGGCAAAGTGAGCTAAAGAACGATGATGGATTCAACCCAGATCTGTGACTGGGGGTGAGTGTTTGAAAAGTTTCAGCACTCCGTCCATCATCTCCTTGTGTTTGGTTTGTTGGCAATAAGTAGGCAGGGTATGCCCAGACATAAGCCCCTTCCTCCCTTTGTCACTGGATTGAAAATAGCCGGACCGGACCGGTCTCAGGATGCTTGTCTCCGGTCCAGTGAAGACATGGCTTGGCAGTTCAGGCTGGACTGTTCCCATGAGGCACAGGGTCAAGACTGATTTACATATAGCTGTGTCTGAACAGGAGTGTCAGAAGAGCCCTGTCCATCAACTCTGAACCCACATAACATTCTATTCTGTGGCAAACAAATAACTATCAGCATCTTAGATCAGACATCACACCCAACAAATACATCAAGAGAGCCTTTTCAGGACTTCAAACATACACGCAACAAGAAACCCCAATCACATTGACATCCTACTGTGAGGAGCATGTGCTCCCCAGTTCCTTGCTAACATAGCAAAAGGCAACTAACCTCTGATGAAGCATCACATCACATTGAAGAGAACCAGTGTCACGGTTCTACATTAAACAAAAGTAGACTAAATTCACCTCACATCCCATATTAGACATGAAAGTCGCCCCTATAGAATGGTTTTCCTATCAAGATATTAACATCACGCTGGTCCCAAGCAACATCAACTTCAAGCTCAGGCGCTCTACTTCGAGACACACCCAGATTTGAGATCATACCAATTCACAATAACATGGAATAACAACATCCCTGTACTGACATATTTCTCATTTGACTGCCCTTACTCTTTCTGGCTCCCTGTGAACACACCATTTTCTACTTGAACATTGTTTAGTCAGCACACCTCATTGTAGTCTTAGGGATATTTTGGGGCTGACTATCATGACAGTGAAAACCCCAGCTACACAGCATTTCAGCAATATAGGGGCTTATTTATGAGCCCCTGCGTCACTTTTGCGCCACCCATGCGTCACTTTTTGTGACGCACCAGTGGCGTTAAAATGCACCATGTTGCGCAATATTTACGAAGTGACGCATCTAGGTAGATGTGTCACTTCGTAAACCCCTGCGCTGCGCTACATTATACCTGTGCAAGGAATAATGAATGCAGGGTGGGCGTACCCCGCAAGAAAGGGTCGTAGGAGTTGTACAGCGAAATCTATGAGATTTTGCTGCACCACTTCTAGGACGCCAATGCGTCAAAACCTTACGCCTTCCTCATGGCAGGCGTAAGGGTGACGCAGGCCCTTTCACATGGGGCTTACACCATGTGAAAGGAACATTGCTGGAGTTGCGTCACTTTGGTGACACACTCAAGCAATGCATCACTTTTGTGCCATACAGATACGTCAGAAATACTGACGTATCTGTAACTCCTTGTGTCATACAGTCAATCATGTCGCATGGAGGGTGCACTGAGAAGTGATGCATCACTGCTTTCACGCAGTGATGCGTCACTTCTCATAAATGAGGCCCATAGTGTTTATGACGTGGGCATATACTTACCGTTCGGATTTTCTTTATTAGCTCACTGTCAAGAAGGCCACACCTTAGAGTGGCAGAGGCTGCTGTTTTTAAGCTAGAATACTTGTGAATAACACACCCCCACATACTTTATCTTATTAGGTGTTTTTTCAGTGATTTTTGATGTTACACTCTAGTAATCATGGTCCCTCAAACTGTGCTTAACCACCCTTTGTCATGGAGAGGTGTTTTCCAATCACGCTAAAAGGGCTTGTGCTTCCTTGAACGAAGATTCTTCAATAGGGATGGGGACATGTTTTGTCCTGTCATTAAAACACATGTATGCTAGCAATGTTCCTTTTCATGTGAGCGTGTCTAGTATTTAAGATCTTTATTTAATCATGACAGAAACCGAATGATACTTTAACTGCAAGTCAGCTTTTTCCCATTTTGTGCCACAAAAATAAAATACAGTGTTGAATCGTTCTTTCCTCCTGTCTTATGTTAGAGCATTTGGGATAAATACAAGTGTGTTTATTCCCCCCTGGAAAACGATGCAGCATACATAATTGAAATACACTTTTCAAAAAGCCTTTCATGCAATCAAATGCAGTACTATTAAGTCAACCAAAAATGGCTAACCACCTTCCTCCATAGAAGTAATGCCATACAGAACAAGTCAAGGGGAGTAACCTTTATTTACTCGCACTGCAGACAATTAAGTTTTACATGACTTAGGAAGAATATGGGGCATATGTACAAGGAACTTGTGCAGAGTCCACATTTTTCAGGATGTGCTGTGCCACTTTCAAAATGCAGGGTTGTGCCGTAATTACAATAATTTGGTGGACCCCTGTGTTTTCCCTAGCATTGGTGATAAAAAATAGCTGCCTAGCGCCGACACAGGCACCCTTGCTCCATAGTGCAAGCTTGCCTGCATTGCAGGGATGATTGTTTTTGTGCAGGAAGGTGTCCTTTCCTGCACATAAACAATTCCTGCATATTACAATCAATAATTGCTATTTGTTACTTCTATGTGTGCTTCATTCTGCAGTACACATAGAAGTGGCTAGTCACCATTATTTAATGACTATTTTTGTTCATGAAGGTATACCTTCATGCACAAAAGCAATCATTAATAGCGTTTTGATCTTTCTGTTTGTGCTGCAGAATGCAGCACACATAGAAAAAGCAAAAATGAGAAGAAATAACAGTATTCTCCTTATTCGCCAATCTATTCCCTGTTCTTGCATGGTGTTTTGGTGTTGCCTCAGATTTACAGATACTTGTAAATCTGGGGAAACATCAAAAAGGATATTTTGGTGGAATGCCCACAGCAACACTCATTGCAAGCCCCTTTCATGCAGAAAACTGTGTGAAAGGGTACAATATTTACAAAGCGGTGTTAAGCCACCCAAAGTGGCTTAACACCACTTTATTAATATGGTGCAGGCACTGCACCATTGGAACGTCATACAAAATGATATTCCAGTGGCGCAATCCCCTTGTATATATGTCCCTAACTTCACTACAATTAGCGTTAGGTAGCTGAGTGTCTGTTGTGCCAAAAGAAGCAAGGCAGACACCTGAGGCATGGATACCCTCAGAATTTTCAGGTATCCATCATGTCAGAGGGCACTGTTTAAACTCACATGGAGAAAAATAAGTGGCAGTGACTTTTCCACGCCCTTCTAGCATGAATGAATTTCATAAGGTTCTTTCCGAAAATATATTTCCATAAATAGAAGAGGTATAGTGGATTGAACACCTCTTGCATTAACTTTACCAGTACGGCTGAATAACCAGTATCTCTGGCAGTGATAACGAGTAGTACTGCTGCTACAGTGATCTGCTGTCAACAACACAATTATCATCAGTTTTAAATTGAAAAATGGTGTCTTGTACCCACCAAACACTAGCTTCCAATTGCTATTTTGGTCAGTTCAGCACATTATGTGAGTACTGACCTTACCACCTAAAAGGAGCATCATCAGGTAACCGTCAAGTTGACCAGTAACATACAAGAATACCATAAAAAGACCTGTAGAGCCAATTGTGGCTGCCACCATACCACTAACCGCAATCCTTACATCTACACCTTACACAGCATAGCATTCTATCTGTCAGGGCAAATGCTTCAGTGCTCCATATGGTTGAGGGGGGGGGACCTGCTGAAGCAAAAACCACAACTCTTGTCAAGGTGAATTCACAATCAAACCCCAAATTAACCTGCGCTCAACCCTCCGGGAGTTTGGCCTTGAGCAGTCAGACTTATATTAGAGGTAATGTCTGAAGTATTTATGCAGCACTTCAAACAGTAATAAAGTGTAAACGCCACACTAGACAAATCCCACACCAGCTTATAAAAATAGAGTAAATCTTAATAAACATGTTCAGACCAAAAACAGAAATGTGCTCAGTAGACCACAGTTATTCAATTTTAAAGATTTCATTGAAAATAGTGCGAAAAAGCACCAAGTGCCAACCGTGGTTATTTGGCCGCATTGGACTGGTACAAAGTCATACGTTTAGGCCAACTGCAATGGAGCGTGGGCTGGCTAAAGGGACTCACTTAGGTCCGCCGAATATAAAATCTTAATCCTGGTTGCAAAGAGATGCATTGTCACAAGCTGAGGATACGTCATGCAGAATGGGCGCTGCAAGGTCCGGGCGAGGAGATGCATTGTGCAGCAGCGGTTCCGGGGCTGCAATAGGCGAGCGCATGTCTTGCTTGGTGATGTGTCACACAATGGTGGTTTCAATGTGCTATGTTGGGCAGGGCAATGTCTTTGAGTTGCGATGCATCCCGCAGTGGTGGTACTGATGGGCTGCTGTAGATGATATGGAATCCTTGCATTGGGTATTCCGTGCAGCAGAGGTGATATGTCAGTTCAGAGGACGATGCCTTAGCAGCAGAGATGATACATTTTTACAACGTAAATAATACCACACATACCATTACAACGCATTTGAATCAAGTTACATCAATAAGTCATTCACTATGCATACAAGTTCCACACAGTCATTCACCAGACATACTATTAAATTTAGCTATACATTTGTAACCTAATATGATTTTATTTTTAAGATCTGTTTTCTTCCCATATTCCGCAACCGATACACATTCAACTAGTAATGAAATGTAATTGGGACACAGCACATGTCTTATTGCAAAAGCATACTTGCCTCAAATGTGACTCACCCTTCCTCCCCCATCCCTCCCTTTTTGCTGTAAATATATTAATTTTATAAAAGAATGTAAATTAATCTTACCTATAGGCAGCACTCTGATTTGTTTGAAATTACTACTCAGATATGCTCTATGTTCTCTAAAAAGAGACTCTCAACCAAGTACGTCTCAGAATAGTTATGGTAAGTGAAAAAGGATAAACTCACTTTCACCTTTTGCCCCTCAACCTTCTGTATCATGTTCTGTTTGTATCGTGAATTAATTGCTATGTATGCACTCTGTTATGTACTGTTATGTATGTGTTTTAATACAGTTACCCATCCATAGCCCCTAAACTTCCGGCACCTCACTAAGTATGGGCGAAATTTGCGAAAGCAAACTCGCAATTCGCAAAATCCGTGAATTGGGGTGAATTTGAAAATTTGTTTTTTTTTTGCGTGTTCGCAAGGGTTTTTGCCAGTTCGCGAGGGGTTTTTACAAGTTCAGGAACGCGAACTTACTTGTGTGGTCGCTACGGTCACGACCATGTTGTTTCTACGTGTCCAGCCTGTTTGTGACCCCGTGGTTCATCGCGGCCACCCTCTGGGTCATCACTGCCACCCTCTGGTTCACCACTGCCACCCTCTGGCTCATCACTATCACCCTCTGGTTCACCACTGCCACCCTCTGGTTCATCACAGCACCCTCTGGTTCACCACTGCCACCCTCTGGTTCATCACAGCACCCTCCGGTTCACCACTGCCACCCTCTGGTTCCAGACTGCCACCCTCTGGTTCATCACTGCTATCATCTACTTCATCACCCTCTGGTTCACCACTGACACCCTCTGGTTCCTCACTGCCACCCTCTGGTTCATTACTGCCACCCTCTGGTTCGCCACTGCCACCCTCTGGATCATCACTGCCACCCTCTGGTTCATCAATGCCACCCTCTGGTTTGCAACTGCCGCCCTCTGGATCATCACTGTCCCCCTCTGGTTCATCACAGCACCCTCTGGTTCACCAGTGCCACCCTCTGGTTCATCACTGCCACCCTCTGGTTCACCACTGCCACCCTCTGGTTCATCACTGCCACCCTCTGGTTCATCACTGCCACCCTCTGGTTCACCACTGCCACCCTCTGGTTCATCACAGCACCCTCTGGTTCACCACTGCCACCCTCTGGTTCAAGACTGCCACCCTCTGGTTCATCACTGCTATCCTCTGGTTCATCACCCTCTGGTTCACCACTGCCACCCTCTGGTTCATCACTGCCACCCTCTGGTTCATTACTGCCACCCTCTGGTTCGCCACTGCCACCCTCTGGATCATCACTGCCACCCTTTGGGTAATCACTGCCACCCTCTGGTTTGCCACTGCCACCCCCTGGATCATCACTGTCCCCCTCTAGTTCACCACAGCACCCTCTGGTTCACCAGTGCCACCCTCTGGTTCATCACTGCCACCCTCTGGTTCACCACTGCCACCCTCTGGTTCATCACTGCCACCCTCTGGTTAATCACAGCACCCTCTGGTTCACCTGTGCCACCCTCTGGTTCATCACTGCCACCCTCTGGTTCACGACTGCCACCCTCTGGTTGATCACTGCCATCCTCTGGTTCATCACAGCAGCCTTTGATTCACCACTGCCACCCTCTGGTTCATCACTGCAACCCTCGGGTTCATCACAGCTCCCTCTGGTTCATCACTGACACCCTCTGGTTCATCACAGCACCCTCTGGTTCACCACTGCCACCCTCTGGTTCAAGACTGCCACCCTCTGGTTCATCACTGATTTCCTCTGGTTCATCACCCTCTGGTTCACCACTGCCACCCTCTGGTTCATCACTGCCACCCTCTGGTTCATTACTGCCACCCTCTGGTTCGCCACTGCCACCCTCTGGTTCAAGACTGCCACCCACTGGTTCATCACTGCTATCCTCTGGTTCATCACCCTCTAGTTCACCACTGCCACCCTCTGGTTCATCACTGCCACCCTCTGGTTCATTACTGCCATGCTCTGGTTCGCCACTGCCACCCTCTGGATCATCACTGCCACCCTCTGGTTCATTACTGCCACCCTCTGGTTTGCCACTGCCACCCTCTGGATCATCACTGCCCCCCTCTGGTTCATTACAGCACCCTCCGGTTCACCAGTGCCACCCTCTGGTTCATCACTGCCACCCTTTGGTTCACCAGTGCCACCCTCTGGTTCATCACTGCCACCCTTTGGTTCATCACTGCCACCCTCCAGTTCATCACAGCACCCTCTGGTTCACCAGTGCCACCCTCTGGTTCCTCACTGCCACCCTCTGGTTCATCACATCACCCTCTGGTTCACCACTGCCACGCTCTGGGTCAAGACTGCCACCCTCAGGTTCATCACTGCTATCCTCTGGTTCATCACTGCCACCCTCTGGTTCATTACTGCCACCCTCTGGTTCGCCACTACCACCCTTTAGTTCATCACTGCCACCCTCTGGTTCATTACAGCCACCCT
The DNA here is from genome assembly GCF_964261635.1 of Lissotriton helveticus. Classification (NCBI taxonomy): domain Eukaryota; kingdom Metazoa; phylum Chordata; class Amphibia; order Caudata; family Salamandridae; genus Lissotriton; species Lissotriton helveticus. The sequence goes on along the minus strand of NC_136061.1, from coordinate 1,845,068,925 downwards.
CTGGTTTGCCACTGCCACCCTCAGGATCATCACTGCCACCCTCTGGTTCATCACTGCCACCCTCTGGTTTGCCACTGACACCCTCTGGATCATCACTGTCCCCCTCTGGTTCATCACTGCCACCCTCTGGTTCATCACAGCACCCTCTGGTTCACCAGTGCCACCCTCTGGTTCAAGACTGCCACCCTGTGGTTCACCACTGCCACTCTCTGGTTCACTACTGTCACTCTATGGTTCACCACTGTCACCCTCTGGTTTACCCCTGTCACCCTCTGGTTCATCACAACACTCTCTGGTTTACCACTGTCACCCTCTGGTTCACCCCTGTCACCCTCTAGTTCATCACAGCACCCTCTGTTTCACCACTGACACCCTCTGGTTCACCCCTGCCACCCTCAGGTTCAGCACTCACCACTGCCACCCTCTGGTGCATCACAGCACCCTCTGGTTCACCCCTGCTGCCACCCTCTGGTTCAGCACTCACCACTGCCACCCTCTGGTTCATCACAGCACCCTCTCGTTCACCACTGTCACCCTCTGGTTCACCACTACCACCCTCTTGTTCACCACTGTCACCCTCTGGTTCACCACTACCACCCTCTTGTTCACCACTGCCACCCTTTGGTTCATCACAGCACCCTCTGGTTCACCACTGTCACCCTCTGGTTCACCACTACCACCCTCTTGTTCACCACTGTAGATTATGGGGGGGAAGCACACCTTCCTAGCCTCAACTGAGATTAATTAATTTGGGGCTGGTTAATGTGTCACTGAATTTGAGCTTCAAGTCTGGCACCTGCTTCCTTAGCTGTAAGTGCTTCCTGTTGCAGTTTAATTATTTTTACAGGAGCATTGTGCCATACTTGTAACTATTCTCTGACCCTGCTTTGAGGGTCAGAGCAGGGTCAGAGAATAGTTGCAAGTAGGCAACTGAACTCTGGAGGGGCCCCTCAGAAGCACTAAAGGGAATGGTTACAAATTAGCTTGAACTTTTGCACCTGCTAAGTGCTTTCAGTTTTGCAAAATTCGTTTTTCTGCAATTTCGCGAGATTCACGGGGCGCGAATTCGCTCGAAATCGAACTTGCAATCCGCAAATTCATGCGAATTTGCAGATTTCTTTTTTTTGCATATTCGTGCATTTTTTTGCTTATTCGCGGACCGCTTGTAGCGCACCGACCGCGAGGTTGCCCATGCGGTCGTACATGGGCCCGGCCATCTTGTGCGCGTTGCGTATTTCCGTTTCCGGGCGCTATTGACAATGTCGCGTTGTGTGCGTCGCGCTATTACGAGTTTGCGCGTGTTTTTGCGTACTCGCGGGGGAACGTACCCATGGGGTCCTCAATGGGCGCGGCCATCTTGTTTTTCCTTCATTGCTATGGCTCTGTGCATGCTTTCTAATCCTCCTTTCATCTGTGCAATCCTTTGTTTCTTTGGACTTTTTTTTATCTTTTCTACTCTATATCTATCCCTCTTTTTTTCTAGATCTATATTTTGTGTTTTTTTCAACTTTTCGTTACTTTTAAAGCTACTTTTAAAAAAAAAATGTTTTACTTTACTTTTTCTCTATTCTTTCCTTTTTTTTTCTTTCTGCTGTACAGGACCATGGCAAAGGGAGCCGGGAAGGAGAAGGGGAAGGGTCCCGCACCCCGTACCCGGCTCCCATGCGGGCGATTGCGGGGGGAGAAAGTCATTGCCCGGGAGATTTTCAGCACGGAGGCCGTGGCCGCACTGGTTTACTATGTGCAGTGCCGCCTCCCCAAGACCATCGCGGCAGGCGGCAGGATCGCTAGCGGGTACGGCCTCTGGGAGCGTCGGAAGCTGTGGGAGAAGGTGTGCCGGGCCATGTACAAACACTCTCGGGTCCGGCGCACCTACAACCAGGCCACGCACCGGTGGTCCGACCTCCTGGACCGTGAACACGACCTGCTCGACCTGCTAGGCGTCGAGATCCCCGGGCTTGGTGAGTAGTAGTAGCTATTTAATCACTACTCTGTTTTCTCCTGTTCTATGTGTTATCATATTGCAATTTGTTTTTTTCTGAAGAGCAATAATGCTGCTGATTACATTGTAGGTAAATTATGTTTCAAAATGTTCTGTGATTGCATTTCAGGTGCACTGCTCTCCTGCTCAGTGGCGGTGCTACTATGCTTATTTGTTTTCGATTTTTTGTGCTCATTTCATTGGAGTAATTATGTATGAGTGTACCTTACAGAACTGCGTAATGCTAGACACCAAGGGGCAGATTTACAATTACTGGCGCATCCCTGCAAATTAGTTTGAGTATTTTAATGACTGGTTATGTAGTAGGAAACTTACTTTTTAGTGTTCTTACTGGTCTGCAATCACGATGGACTCTGTCTGTCACTTCGCGTGCTGCGGAGTGCTGCCTGCCATCCTGCCTGCGAATCCTGCAATACTAATATCCTAGTAGACCACACCAGATAGGTCAATAAATGTAGTGCAATTGTTGTCTATTTGCTATTTCCCCGAAATATTTTGTTATTATTCTTTTGAAATGTTTGATTTGGTTGACAACAATCATCCATGTTTGGGTCTTTCTTTCATGTTGTACATCAGATCCCCCCAGGGGCAAGAGGACAGAGGAGGCGGTAGCGGCGCCGGCGGACGAGGACCAGGAAGGCCAGGATCGGTCCAGCGAGGGCTCCTCTGCTGGCCCGAGTAAGTTTTCATGTTAATATTAATAATTATACTTCCCTACCTTTTAGAGTACCTATTATTTACTAACGTCCCTCATTCGATTTTTCCTACATCGTCTTTGATCTTGTAGACTGTTTCTAAATTCTTATCCTGCCTCTACTATGACTCCCTGTGGTACCACTAGATTATTATTATTAGTCTGTCTGTGTAGCTAACTAAGCTTGCACAGTTGGCAAAAGGTGTTAAACGAAACTCCCATTCTATTCAGCAATAGCTCTATGCACTGAGTGCAGTCCTCTGGGTTGTCCATAATGTCTTTTGAAGTCTTCTAAATGTTTATGCTTTGACAATTCCCAACAATAAACTGTCAATGACCACTAAGAAAGAATAAGATACTAGTTTACTTTTTGATTGGATAGAAGGACAATCCATACTACTATTGTTGCATCGACAATTCTGCACAAACAGAACTATGGACTCTAAATAGTGCATTGTTTATCAATTATAATAGGCGCAGTTAGACTTTCCACATACCTCAGTCATAACAGAATTTGAACCCCCAATCTCCTTACTGACTAGCTAGTGTGACAGAGTCATTTAGCTCCCTAATTCATCAATGATTGATCCCCAATGATGATTATCCAACCCAGGACATAAGACTACGGAGTCAGAGTCCAGAACTGTCAGAGCCACGGACTCATGCTTGCAAATTGCAAACCCACATTAATTGTGGGCGAGCCCTCACCTGGTTGGAACTTCAAATCTTCTTTGTGGTGCCGAATCGTTGCTGACTCCGTCCTAGTGATGATGATCTGATGTTGCTCTTGTTCTTAGAAGGGAAGCTTCTGTCTGTTATGAGAAAAACGGTGCATGTAAAAAAGCAAGCATTCATTGGTTGTGCCAAAAAGTGTAGCAAGACAAGCAACACCCGTCCCTGAAAAAAAGTGCAATTTTTAGTTTTGACCAGACAGTCACAATTTATTACATTTGTTTGTGTAGTCGTAGTGACATTTTTTCATTCCTAGACAAAATACTAGGGAGTGGTGTATATGGAATCTGAAATGTATTTTCTAGGCAGAACATCGGCACAACCATCCACCGGTGCAGGGGCCAGCGCGGAGGTGGGCACTCCTGGGTCAGAGGCGGTGCAACAGCCAGCGGAAGCTGCTGTGGGGGATGCCATGGTAGTGTCGGACAGTGGTAAGCTATTATATTCCTTACTTATTGAGGTAGCAGACTGTAGAGTGTGCTCTCTGCACGGGTGTATATGTTGTACAGTACAAGTATACTATACTGTTAAGAAGACTTACAAATTTAGAACTAAGTTTTTATTAACCAGGTGGTAGCCTCCTCTAAATTGACTTCAACTCAGCTGTGAAAGTATTTTCGAGAATCCAAGTCAGATCAGAGATGAACTTAATGGATGGGATGAACGAAAAGGGAAAGAAGGGTGTAAGTAAATGTGGAAGGACGAGCGAGTTAAAAGTAATGATGACTGGCAAAGAATGATACGTGTTTTTCAATGCTGCCCGAGGTGGCTGGGAATATGATGCATGGTCGGTTGAAGGATGAAGCAAGGATGGGTGGAAGGAGAAAGGAAAGAGGACTGCCTGGGTGGGTGAAACAGAAACTGTATGTGTGCGCAATATATCCTTTGGTTGAAATTCAAATGCAAGTCAAGCACGGATGCATGACTTGCGGTTTCCAAAATAAAATGAAAATGTTGTGTTCCCATGAGAAAAAGTAAGGTTTGTCCACTTGAGACATTAAGAAGAATGATTGACATTTACTTTGAATGGATGGATGCCTGGATCATGGTACTATCTGACTCATAGATAGCATATGTGTATGTAGAGAGAGTAGACGGTCACTGGATGAACTAAGTGTTACTTTGAAGAGCATGTAACACCGCACCCGCACGTCCGTTCCATTGTAGGAAAAGCAAGGAAAAGAAGTTGTAATTTTTCCGAATACTACCATGAATAGTAGAAGTACTTTGTATTGCAAGCACAGCATATATCCCACGATTACGGGGGCCACTCACTACCTCTGTTAATAATTTTAGTACAACTCTGTCATTCATGTGTGGCCTATCAGTGTTCACTCAATAAAAAACAAAGCACCTAAAGTCATCCCATATGTAATCAAATACATATCCTGTGAAGGGATAGATAATCATATTATTTATCTTCTTCATTTTCCTTTTCTAGTAGTCATTGGCACTGTAGGGTGAAAGTTAAATTAATTAAGCCTTAGCCCTTGTAACAGAGTATTCTCAATGCCACCCATAATAGAAAAGTAAGAGCTTCACCACCTGCATGTACTGGACTGGTACAGTAACGCAAGCCTGTGTCATCATGGCGTGCGTCTGTTTTTCTCGGGTGCAAGTTGACTGCTCTGGCATTATGCCGGCTTCCAGAAGTTTACGTACCAATTTTGCTAAACAAGATAGAAGAAGAAGAATAAGACTGGTGTACTGTCATAGTCGACTCTAATGTAGTGAGTCCATAGTGCTCATAGAATTGATTCCTGAAACTCCCACTAATGTTAGAGCAAGGCTGAAGAAGTGGGAGGTTAGATAGATAGAGGCCACAAATGTTATGTACTGTGCTTGCAAGTTGCTAGTTCTACTGCGACACAACTTTCTGCTGAATTATTTTGTGTTAATCTTAAAGAGCATTGGTTACAGACTATGTCTTTCTTTCTTCATATAGATGCTCCTTCAAAACTGTCATGGAAGGAGCTGGCTAGACAGGCCCGGCAACGGAAGCTGGAGGCGACTGTCGCCGAATATCGGCGGCTGGTGGCCCAGGAGGAGGAGGACACGCAGTCGACCATCACAACATCCACAGCGACAGCTGCATCCTCCCCCGCGCTCCCTGGGTCAGCCAGTCAGCGCAAGCCTCCAGCGGGGCGGAGCCGTGGTATCGCAGCCACCCGCCACCGCCAAGCAGCCAAGAAATCAGCTGCCCCCCACAGCAGGTGCAAGGCACGCGTGCACCGCCTAACCCTCAGGGTGTCCTACCTTGAGCACGAGCAGAAGAAACTGAGAATCCTGCTCAAGAACCTCCACATGGAGCATGACCACCTGGCCCAAAAAGGTACGCCGCCGGCAGCATTAGAGAAGGAGAGACTATCCCTTGCCCCTTTTTTAAAGACTTTTGGGGGGTGTGAATTGGGAGTTGGGTTTTTTGGACTTAGGGGACTTTTTATTTCACAGATATTCTTTGGGGTTACGTAGGGGGGTGGGTCGGGTCTTGCGGGATAGTTTATTTTTGTTAGGGATATAAATAATTATTACTTTCAACTTAAACATAGCAGACGTGTTTTTACTGCAGTTGAGGCTGGAGTGGGGAGGGGTTTAACTGTAAGTTTGTCTTCCTGAAACTTAAGTGGCTTCTTGATTCAAATTGTGTAAGTAATTGCCCAAATGTTTACAAAAGTAAGTGCCTCTCACAGAGTTAGTGAATTCAATTGTCCTAGGACTTTACTAGTACTACCGCCAGTCTCTCGTCTCTCATACTACTCCATTATTCTTCCTCCCCCCAAACGCTTATCTTACCTGTAATTCGTGTTTGAAATTAGGGGTAGGCACAGGGCTGGCTGCATGGTAAATGGCGATTAAGGTTGGCAATTCTTGGCGGTTGAAATGGCATCATTGTGGTGGTACACAGTGGCAGTAGCAGCATATGAAAAAAAAAGAAATTGAAGCCTTGATTGGCCTGAGCAGAGCATTAGAACGGTACGATAGATACTATAGCACGTGACAGTACACTAGAACAGTGCCAAAATGTAGCCTTACAAATGCTAAAGTATTGAAAGTATAACTACTACTTGCGTGGAATTTGACATTGGCTACTACTACTACAAGAAATAGTACTGAAGGTGAAGGTCACAGCAGCGTAATCATTTGGCACGTGTAGGAGGAGGATGTTCTTCATGATCAATCCATTTCATGGCGCCCATGAAAATCTGCTTTGATTTGCCAATACGGTACAAAAAGGGGGTGGTGATGGACGGAGCATCTGAACCAATCACTCACACCCAGTCAATAGATCTGGGTTTGATCCATCACCGTTCTTTAGCCCACTCTGCCACCCCAGTTCAGACATGGCTATATGCAAATCAGTCTGACCCTGTGCCTCATGGGAACAGTCCAGCCCGAACTGCCAAGTCATGCCTTCCCTGGACCGGAAACAAGCATCCGAGGACCGGTTTCTGGCATTACAGCCGTCTTCAGCCCGGCTTGCTTGAATCCAGTGGCAAAGTGAGCAAGGGACTCACGTCTGAGCATACCCTGCCACACTTATGGCGGCCAAAGCTGTACAAAAAGGGGGTGGTGATGGACGGAACATCTGAACCAATCAAACACTCACACCCAGTCAAAAGATCTGGGTTTGATCCATCACCGTTCTTTAGCCTGTGGTAAATAAATAATTAATTACCGGTACTATTTTTGAATACATTAAGAATAACAGATAGCTCAATAAATAAGAGGCAAGATTCGAGGTATCTGAGTCTAACAGGCTTTAATCAGGCATAAGGGAAGGGACAGGAACGGGATAGCCTGCACGGAAATAGAATGGATGGCAGCTGCAACGTCTAAGTAACAGTACAAGGTATATATACATTACAATTACATTCAATACAGTAGGCGTAGCAGTAGGCGTAGCAGTCGCGAAAGATAGGGACACATGGGCATAACAAGAAGGCGTGTACATGGACATGTGATGTAGACGTCACAGAAGTGTCATAAGATAGGCGGAAACATGGAGGGGGCTACCTGAGCAGCTGGGACCTTTAACCTAGTGGTGCGTGCAAACGGGCTATGACGTGTGACTAGGGAGAACTGGGGGCTATGACTTCTGCACTAGAAGAGGAGACTAAAGTCTACGGTGTCAGGACGACATGTACCTATGGCATATCTGGTATCTTGTGTTTGGAGTACATGTTGATAGAAACTAAAAGTTATCAGGGCAAAGGCTACTTGACTCTAAGGCTGGTGCATGCATATATTCTTCGTGTAATGCGTGTGCTATGAATCTTCTATGAATATTAATACAGTAATTCTCTTGCATGGAGACATAAAGACTAGATTATAGCTGAAGCTGTTTATACGGTTCAGTAGCTAAGGAATGCAAAGACGAGGAGCTGAACTGATAACTAGAAGCATAACATACTCTTGGCAGACAGGCAGGCAGAGCTGGGCACCGCGCTGCGCGGAAGTAAGTGAAGGGTCAGGAATGCAGGTGGGGGCTGTATTGCTCCTCGGAGCGGGTTCAGAAGACTGGAGCTTGAATCTGGCGTCCGGGCCCTTTTGAGGCCTAGAAACGGGGACAATTCAATGAATTAACGTGTACACTGTATAACGTGGCAACATAGGCCTAATACTCGTTGTTTTCACGAGAACTGGAAACTGGCATACTAGAGTTGGACACATATTAATCATGCTCATATAACATAGGATGGGGAACACGTAGGGACATAGAACAAGGCAAAATATAATTTTCCTCATTCCCTCCTTGACCCTACGTTTCCATCAGGAAACATCAATATTCATGATACCATCTATCTGTTCATATAGCATCATTTGCTCGTCTCGAATTGTCTTGGAACGGGATTTAGGACTAGGAATACAGGATGTAGCACACAAGCCGCAAATCGCAGGGCCACATTGTAAACAGAGACAGCAACTGAATATGATCATTACTGCTATACCTAGGAATGACAATACCTTCCATCCCCAGGCAGATATGATACTCCAGAGCCAACCGGACCATGTCCAGGTGCCTGGATTCTGGTGTAACTGATGGGCAATTTTATGAAGTCTGGTTATAGCTGAATATACAGACGGTGCGTTATTAGGAATGAAAATGCAGCAACTAGATCCGATGACTCTACAAGCTCCTCCTCTATCGGCCAGTATGACGTCAAGGACGAGACGATTTTGGAGCACGACAAATCTCATGGCAGATTGCTCTTCGGTTAAGTTACCTAGAGCGGAAGTAGTCTCATTCACTATTGCTTCAAGGGTTCTGGTTAACCTACGTATTAACTTACTATTCTGGACCGGACCTATGAAGAAAAAGAAACCTTTATTGAAGTCTTGATATTGTTCTAGAGCAGTTTCAGTTTGATCGACAATTGGGGACTCAGTCTCCCTTCTATGTCTAACGTGTACTAGATGTGTGTTTCTGTGATAATCAGGTGGGGCTAGATAAACTGGTGGCAGTAGGAAGGCAATGTAACAGGTTCCATCCCAATCGAGGGGCAGACATATATATATGCGGTCTGACCACACACAAAATAAGAATGACGTGAGGCTTTGAAAATAGATTTCCCACTGTCACTATACTCGACCACAGTAGTAAAATCACTATGACCCACATGTGTGGAACCATTCTTTCTGACACATAATTCGCCTTTGACGGGTAGGACTGTTATGGAAGGCGAGTCTGGAGTAGTTTCGGACTGAACATTCAAAACCATGAAATTCGAGGAATAATTACCTAAATCATATACTTCATTTTCTAGATCAGAACCTGTTCTGTGAGGAAAACCTTCCTTGTCTGGGAAACATGTTCTATTCAGAAGGGACATACCACTCGAGGATGACGTTAATGTGGACCATGCTCCGCACGAACCATTGTGTGAAAACGGATAAGGAAAAAGTGGCAGAACTCCCTTCGGTGTCTGGAAAGGGGGGAGTCGACCACACACCCAACAATTAGTGGCATTGCTGGTCTGGTGTGAATAGTGTAACATTCTGATAAATGTGTTATTACGCATAGCAAGACGATAGGATAACTCGTGAGGAGGCAGGTCACTAAATGTGTGCTCTACTGTAACATTAGGAAACATATGTACATGTGAAATAGGAAATCATAAATGAAAAGCATAACTTATGCAGGTAACCATAAGACTCAGAAACATAAAAAATAACAGAGTAACGATGCATCTACTGCAAATATTCTTTTGATAGCGTATTCTCTTAGAGTTTTTACTAACTCTCTCACTATGTGGGTCTATCTCATACATGTCAGGAACCTGTCTAACCGCTTCACCCGAGAGGGACTTAAACAATTAAACTGTCTGACTTGCTAGACCTCAACTTGGCTTTATACTCCTGCTGCGGAGTTTTCTCTAACAGGGGAAGTTTAGAGTCTGTGTCTGGGCAGTCTTTGAGGACAGGGCAGTCTTTGATAAATGTCTTTGGTCGTAATCCATGGAATTTCTTGACGTGGCTGGTATGTACCCAGCCCTTGCGTCCCTCGAGCTTGACTGCGGTCCTTGTTGTTAATAACACCAACTTGGGCTCCTTCCAGTGGGGCTCCAGCGGACTTGAACGATCGAAGTTTCTCACGAGGACGAAGTCGCCTGGTATGACTTCGTGCGGTTTCACTTGAGTGTTGTCTGGAAAAGCAGCGGCGACCTGTGAACGACAAGAGTGTAGGGCAGACATCAAGGAAGCTAGGTAATCTGTCAGCATATTACTGGAAACGTCTGTAATCTTTCGGGGCATAGGTGTACCCCACATATTTGGAGGACGGCCGAATACGACCTCGTACGGGGACAGACCTGATCTAGAGTGTGCAACCATTCTCATATAAAAAAGGGCAACTGGCAGTGCTACCAACCAATCTACACCTTTCTCTGCGCATACTTTTGCAATGCGGATTTTCAATGTCTGATTATGTCTCTCAACTAGACCAGCTGCTTCGGGGTGCCGTACACAGTGGAACTTCCACTGGTACCCTAACAGAAGGGATACTTGTTTCATGAGTTCAGAGGAGAATGGCTGGCCGTTGTCTGAATACACGACCCTTGGCAAACCATAGCGGGGAAAATACTCACGAACCAACTGCCTGGCAGTGGTCGCGGCAGTATAATCTGGAACTGGATATGCTTCTGTCCATCTGGACAAAGCACATACAACTACGAGGACATACTTGAAACCTCGACATCGCTCCATCTGAATATAATCCATCTGGAGGACTTCAAAAGGGTGGTCAGGAGGATGGAATCCACCTTGTTCCACCGGGACACTTTTGCCTGGATTGAACTGACAACAGATCATGCAGGTACGCACTTTCTGCTTGGCTGCTGCTCGTAAATGCTTGTTGAACCAAATGTTCTGGATACTGTCTAACATGGCCTTTTCTCCTAGGTGTACTGGACTATGTGCGGTATTAATAAGGACTTGAACCATTGAGTCGGGGAGAAACCATGTGGCTTTTCCCTTCGTCAACCATCCCTGATCTGTATGGACCCCTCCTTGTTCGGACCATTTCTTGATTTCATCAGAGGTAGCATGTGACTGGATATCTAGTACATCTTGTGTAGGGTCCTTAACTGTCATACAAGTAGTCTGTTCTGGAATGTGTGTCGGTGTCTTGTTAACTGGAATGTCTGGAGTCTGAGCTGTAAGCTTGGCTGTACGATCTGCCAGGTCGTTACCCTGGGAAATGATGTCAGTAACTTTCGTATGTGCTTTGCACTTCATAATGGCAATAGCTGTCGGTAAATGTATTGCATCTAACAGAGCTTGAATGAGGAGGCCATGCTGAATCTTGGTTCCATGAGAAGTCATGAAACCTCTCTCTTGCCAGAGCACTCCAAAGTCGTGTACGACTCCGAATGCATAACGTGAATCTGTGTATATGTTAACTTTCAGGTTCTTGGCACGTATGCAGGCTTGGGTCAGAGCAACTAGCTCTGCTGCTTGAGCAGACAGGGTATCAATACGGTGTGTTTCTATAACTTCGGTTTCAGTAGTCACTGCATACGCGGCTACTAGTTCTCCTGTACTTGTTCTCATACATGAACCATCCACATAAAGTGTCAGGTCGGGATCAGGTAATGCAATGTCTGTCAAGTCTTGTCTAGGCTTTGTCATGGTGTTGACAACTTCCACACAGTCATGTGTGGCAGGATTTGAAGTAACTGAGGGTAACAGTGTAGCGGGATTTAAAACGTTGCAGCGTCTGATTTCTATGTGTGGCTGAAACAGTGTCAGTTCATAACCTGTTAAACGTGCAATTGTCAAGTGCTGAGTCTGTGTTCGGTTTAAAAGAACTTCCACGGAGTGTGGAACTTGTACTGTCAGGGAATGTCCTAACACTATGGAATCACTTTGTCTGATAGCTAGAGCTGTGGCTGCAACTGACTTGAGGCACGCAGGCAGAGCCTGGGCCACCGGATCTAATGTGCTAGAAAAATAAGCACAGGGCTTGTATTGTCCTGCTTGATCTTGTGTGAGAACAGATAATGCAGTACCATCACGTTCTGTAACAAAAAGTGTAAAAGGCTTACTGTAGTTTGGTGTTGCTAGAACAGGTGCTTGGCATAAAGCTTTCTTTAACTCATTGAAAACAAGTGTATGTTCCTGGGTCCAAGGGAGGACAGTCGATACGGCTGCCTCCTGTGTCGTTAACTGTATCAGTGGTTTGGCTAGATATGCGTACTGAGGAATCCATTGTCTACAGTAAGAAGTGAGGCCGATAAAAGCTCGTACCTCCTTCTGAGTCTTGGGTTGTGGAAGATGCGCTATTAACTGGATACGGTCAGGTGTCAACTGTCTACCCCTCTTGGACAGTAAGTGTCCCAAGTAGACCACTTGCTGGACACAGAATTGTAATTTGGAAGGGGACACCTTGTGCCCCATCTCGGCCAGAAAATACAAGACTGTCAGTGACAAAGCACATACAACTACGAGGACATACTTGAAACCTCGACATCGCTCCATCTGAATATAATCCATCTGGAGGACTTCAAAAGGGTGGTCAGGAGGATGGAATCCACCTTGTTCCACCGGGACACTTTTGCCTGGATTGAACTGACAACAGATCATGCAGGTACGCACTTTCTGCTTGGCTGCTGCTCGTAAATGCTTGTTGAACCAAATGTTCTGGATACTGTCTAACATGGCCTTTTCTCCTAGGTGTACTGGACTATGTGCGGTATTAATAATGACTTGAACCATTGAGTCGGGGAGAAACCATGTGGCTTTTCCCTTCGTCAACCATCCCTGATCTGTCTGGACCCCTCCTTGTTCGGACCATTTCTTGATTTCATCAGAGGTAGCATGTGACTGGATATCTAGTACATCTTGTGTAGGGTCCTTAACTGTCATACAAGTAGTCTGTTCTGGAATGTGTCTCGGTGTCTTGTTAACTGGAATGTCTGGAGTCTGAGCTGTAAGCTTGGCTGTACGATCTGCCAGGTCGTTACCCTGGGAAATGATGTCAGTAACTTTCGTATGTGCTTTGCACTTCATAATGGCAATAGCTGTCGGTAAATGTATTGCATCTAACAGAGCTTGAATGAGGAGGCCATGCTGAATCTTGGTTCCATGAGAAGTCATGAAACCTCTCTCTTGCCAGAGCACTCCAAAGTCGTGTACGACTCCGAATGCATAACGTGAATCTGTGTATATGTTAACTTTCAGGTTCTTGGCACGTATGCAGGCTTGGGTCAGAGCAACTAGCTCTGCTGCTTGAGCAGACAGGGTATCAATACGGTGTGTTTCTATAACTTCGGTTTCAGTAGTCACTGCATACGCGGCTACTAGTTCTCCTGTACTTGTTCTCATACATGAACCATCCACATAAAGTGTCAGGTCGGGATCAGGTAATGCAATGTCTGTCAAGTCTTGTCTAGGCTTTGTCATGGTGTTGACAACTTCCACACAGTCATGTGTGGCAGGATTTGAAGTAACTGAGGGTAACAGTGTAGCGGGATTTAAAACGTTGCAGCGTCTGATTTCTATGTGTGGCTGAAACAGTGTCAGTTCATAACCTGTTAAACGTGCAATTGTCAAGTGCTGAGTCTGTGTTCGGTTTAAAAGAACTTCCACGGAGTGTGGAACTTGTACTGTCAGGGAATGTCCTAACACTATGGAATCACTTTGTCTGATAGCTAGAGCTGTGGCTGCAACTGACTTGAGGCACGCAGGCAGAGCCTGGGCCACCGGATCTAATGTGCTGGAAAAATAAGCACAGGGCTTGTATTGTCCTGCTTGATCTTGTGAGAGAACAGATAATGCAGTACCATCACGTTCTGTAACAAAAAGTGTAAAAGGCTTACTGTAGTTTGGTGTTGCTAGAACAGGTGCTTGGCATAAAGCTTTCTTTAACTCATTGAAAACAAGTGTATGTTCCTGGGTCCAAGGGAGGACAGTCGATACGGCTGCCTCCTGTGTCGTTAACTGTATCAGTGGTTTGGCTAGATATACGTACTGAGGAATCCATTGTCTACAGTAAGAAGTGAGGCCGATAAAAGCTCGTACCTCCTTCTGAGTCTTGGGTTGTGGAAGATGCGCTATTAACTGGATACGGTCAGGTGTCAACTGTCTACCCCTCTTGGACAGTAAGTGTCCCAAGTAGACCACTTGCTGGACACAGAATTGTAATTTGGAAGGGGACACCTTGTGCCCCATCTCGGCCAGAAAATACAAGACTGTCAGTGACGCACGTTCGCAGTCACGTTCAGAACGGGCTGTAATTAACAGATCATCGACATACTGGAGTAGGGCAGTGTCAGTTGGCATGTGAATATTGTCTAGTTGTCTTTTAAGTGCTTGACTGTAAATGCTAGGACTTTCTGTGAAACCTTGAGGAGCTCGTGTAAATTTATAGCTTCTTCCATTTAAACAGAATCCGAAAAGAAACTGGCTGTCTGGATGAATGGGGACACTAAAGAATGCGTTCTTGAGATCAATTACAGTAAAGAACGTGGCTTCAGAATCAATGGCAGTCAAGAGGGAAGAAATATCTGGGACTACTGGGTACTGTGGTATGATACATTTATTAAGTTCTCGAAGGTCGATCACTAATCGATAAACTGGAGGTGTATTTGGATCAGTACGTTTCAGGACTGGAATAATAGGAGAATTACATACATTGGAGTCAGTTTCTACAACCACTCCTTGAACAATAAGTTCGTCAATAATTTTGGATAAGGCTGCTACAGCCTCAGGTGGCAATTTGTACTGTCTGATTCATGGTAATACAACACCTTGTTTCAGAGTGACACGATAGGGTGTGATATGCATACAACCTACATCAGTTGGACCTTGCGCCCATAAATTCTGTGGTACATTCAATAATCTTGGATCAAAATCACGTAATACATAATGACCTTTAAAATCTCGCATGAACAGTCTTACTCCCTCTGGGGAGCAACAAATTATGGCACCTAATTCTTTCAGTGTCCTAATGCGTAATAAATTTTCTGGACATGACTTCGTAAGTAACAAATCAGTAGTTCGGGACAGTGGACCAACTTCTAGAGTAACTGGTTTCGATATTTCATTAACAATAGGCTTTCCTGAAAATCCAAGGGAAACATTTCTTGAGCCTGAGAGCGGAGCCCCTGGAACCTCGTCATGACTGATGGTAGTCCTACTTGCCCCTGTATCAATCAGAAACTTTCTGTCTTTCCCTAATACTTGACTATGTACATAGGGACCCTCTTGATCTACAGGAATCTCGATGAGAGGCAAGCCAACCTCCCTCTCTAGGCTGTTTCATGAATACGGCTGATAATCTGGATACTCTGACTGTGCATACTGGTACATCTGCTGTGTAACGTGCTGTGTTGCAGCTATAGGCTGCGGTACTGTAACTGTCTGTTGTGCATTCTGCGGTGGCTGAGAAGTCTGTGAAACTTGTTCTTGTCTATGCGGACGTGGTCTTTCTTTAGTCTTACCAGTAGCTATGTTATGTTTCAGAACTGCACATTCGTTTATAAAATGACCTGGCTGTTTACAGTAATTGCATGTCCCTTTAACGGGAGCTGTAGGATGACTGGCTTGATTCGGACCCCTCTTCTGACTGTCTTGTGGAACAGACTGTGCAACTAATACTTTCATTTTCGTGTCTTTCATACGTCTCCTTTCATGTTCCTGCTCTTCCCTGATTCTGTTCTGGTGATACTGGAGCATTTGGAGCATCTGTGACGGAGTATTAGCTTGCCAAGAACTTTCGACTTTCAGTACTCGATTTTTAACTTGTGGACTTGAATTCTCGACTAGTTTGGTAACAAAAAGATGTGGATACGATTCACTACTTGTTTTCAGACCACTATTAATAATGAAACATTTCTCGAATCTAGAATAAAAGTCACTAGTATCTTCATCTTGTTTCTGTTTACAGGCTGAGATGGCATCCCAGTCTTCCTTTTTCGTGGCTAGTAATCTTGGCAAGACTTGTATTAACAGTTCGGGCAAAGCTTTAGCTTTATCCCCAAGACCGGTACCTGGTACTCGTGTGTTATCTTCGGCTTCTAATGCGGACCAATCTATCTTTTTCTCTCCCACCTCCCATTCTTTTTCTTTAATTTTTTCATATATGCCCGCAGGCAACAAGACCTTTAACATTTTAATGATATCAGGATACGTGTATTCTCCCATACGGAGCATGTCTTTTAGTTCACGGTGGAACCCTGCTGGATCTTTGTCGTGACAGGGGATTAACTTTTTCATTTCTAAGAGTTCTATTTTCGTGATGGGGGTGTAAACAAATACTCGTTCTAGAGCACCCCCCGTTGTCCTAACTGGATGTACTTCTCGTAACGGATTCTGTCTATCTATGTAGAATGACTTCCTTACTGGGGGTGGAACGGGAACAAAATGCGGAGTCAGGAACGTACTGTATTTGTGGCGCTGTTCTAGAATGACATTAATTAAATCGGTACCTAGACCTTTCCATCTGTACTGGAGTAACTCGTTCAATACATCATGTAAAGGACCTGGATCAGAATGCTGAACCTCATACAGTGTGATGAGGTGCTGGATCATATACATACCCACCAGAAGCTGCTCAGCTGGGGGCAGTTTCAGAAACGTTTGTGCCACTATTTCATCTGGAAACATGGTAGAATCACTAGTCCATCGGACTGCTGATCGGGCTAGTTCTTGTTCATGCATGGTATTAAGTTCACTATAACCTATTCGTGATTTCAGAATTTTATCGGTAGCTTGGAATACTTGCTCAAGAGAACATTATTCTGGTACTGGAGGAGGAAAACTTTTCTTGTAATCTGGACGTGAATGTCTGTCGGAAAGTCTAGTTCTACCTACATACGCTATTCTGTCGGGATTCTCGCTGTCTACCTCTTCACTTGAAGAGTCATTCTCTTTCTCGGCTATTTTCCTTGCTTTCTCTTTTTCGTGTATGTCTAGAATTTCCTTACGGATTTTCCTGTACATAGCGTCTATACAATTCTGTGTCTTGTGTTTTCCCTCGGCTATATTATCACTCCACTTTGTCAGGACTTTCATCTTATCTTTATCTTTCTCAGGATAGTCTTGTTCTCTTATTAAACAGTTAATCAAAAACTGTAAAATCAGATGTTGAGTCTCGACTTTTCTGTATGCCATAGCTTCGTGAATACTTTCTGGATCCTCCCCTGTACGGATAAAACGATATATTCTATCTAGATGGTCCTTCATGTCTGGCAGAGTAACCAAAAAGGTGGTAACTCGTCGTAAACGTACTGAATACAGTATCATGTAATCTTCACCTGGTACTGAATCATATACGCAATCAGTAAGGTATTTCTTGAGGGCTGCGTAAGTAGAGACTTTCGGTGTACGTTGTAACGCTGCTTCACTCAGCGTCATTCGTTTCGTTTGAGGCGGGGTGGTAGGAGCGCCTCCCGCCGCCCCTCCTGGGCTAGAGTCGTCAGGTAATACCGGACGTGCGGGTGCTGGTAACGTGACTGGTAAAACGGGTGCATTTACTGTAGGCTGGGCCGGGGGTACATTAACTTGGTCCCCGGGACCAGTGGCTGGAGGAACAGGGATTACATTATTAACAGGGTGCTGAGGTTGAACAGGCGGAATATGATTTGCATATTCTGGGACTGTATCGTCCAAATAGGACGAAAGAAAAATTTCAGCTGCGGTCGGTTTATGACGTAGCCTAGTCGGGACTAATGGTGGCGTAAAATTACTGGATGCTTCCGGGGTAGCCTTCGGCAAACCCTCGGCAAGAAGAGGATACATGCCCCTTATAAGAGCATTTCTCTGTCTGTCTGACTGTTCTGCTCTAACTCGTTCACCTTCTTCTAGAAGTTCCCTTTCTTGGGCTTTTTCTGCGGATTCCCTACTTAATTCTGTTTTTCTGAATTCTTTTTCAGTTCTTCTATGAGATTCTTTGCGCCATAACTCGATGGCATCTTTCTGGGACTGTCGGGCTTTCTTTTTCCATAATGCCTCTTCTACTCGCATGATGCACTCGGCATCCCATGTACCTGATACAGGCCATCTATATTTCTCTTCGAGATCCTTGGTATAGTCGACCCATAAATCTAAATACAATATGGCACTTAAGCCATGCTTATGATACATAAAATGTCCTGGACTGTCCCTAGGCGGGACAGGAACTGATTCTTCGAGTAACCCTTTCCGGGTTCCTATCTGACGTAACTTGGAAAACAGAGGCATTCTAGACTTGAATCCAAACACAATACAATACACGATAAACACAGTAATGAATAGCAAAACAAATCACTCATACCACGACATTGAAAACACATTAAATAACATTAATAACAGTTCGAACAGAATATTACCTGGTACATTTAAAACATAATACTCGGACTTCTCGAGAACAGACTTACTAGAATTACTGGATGCACTGCTAAAACAGTACAGAACATACCGGTCCCATAAAGAGACACGTCAGGACCCGTATCCACCTAAGTGAATACTTCGGACTGGATCTGTGTACCCAAACCCATCGGACCAGGATCAAACTAATGACCCTGTCTAGATACTACCCCAGCAACGGTACTCACCGGGCAGCAAGAACGGAAGGCCTCGGACTGGACTGGACTGCTACGACGTCGGACTACGAACTTCGGACTTCAGTTACAGGTGGGCCTCCGGATACCTCGGACCTTGTACTCTCGGCTTGGGCTCTGGTCGGGACTCGCCGCATTCCTCACCGCCTCGTCTGGATGCTGGACCGCAGTCTCCGTCTCCTCCGTGGGCCTGAGGGATACTTGAAGCAGAAATATCTGCACGAGCACGGTATGGTTCCGTCACGGCTGCAGAGGGTCAGGGGGCCTGCGTGGCTTCGCCGGCGCGTGGGGAAAGGGCAAGTCCCTATTCGGGCGCCATTATGTGGTAAATAAATAATTAATTACCGGTACTATTTTTGAATACATTAAGAATAACAGATAGCTCAATAAATAAGAGGCAAGATTCGAGGTATCTGAGTCTAACAGGCTTTAATCAGGCATAAGGGAAGGGACAGGAACGGGATAGCCTGCACGGAAATAGAATGGATGGCAGCTGCAACGTCTAAGTAACAGTACAAGGTATATATACATTACAATTACATTCAATACAGTAGGCGTAGCAGTAGGCGTAGCAGTCGCGAAAGATAGGGACACATGGGCGTAACAAGAAGGCGTGTACATGGACATGTGATGTAGACGTCACAGAAGTGTCATAAGATAGGCGGAAACATGGAGGGGGCTACCTGAGCAGCTGGGACCTTTAACCTAGTGGTGCGTGCAAACGGGCTATGACGTGTGACTAGGGAGAACTGGGGGCTATGACTTCTGCACTAGAAGAGGAGACTAAAGTCTACGGTGTCAGGACGACATGTACCTATGGCATATCTGGTATCTTGTGTTTGGAGTACATGTTGATAGAAACTAAAAGTTATCAGGGCAAAGGCTACTTGACTCTAAGGCTGGTGCATGCATATATTCTTCGTGTAATGCGTGTGCTATGAATCTTCTATGAATATTAATACAGTAATTCTCTTGCATGGAGACATAAAGACTAGATTATAGCTGAAGCTGTTTATACAGTTCAGTAGCTAAGGAATGCAAAGACGAGGAGCTGAACTGATAACTAGAAGCATAACATACTCTTGGCAGACAGGCAGGCAGGGCTGGGCACCGCGCTGCGCGGAAGTAAGTGAAGGGTCAGGAATGCAGGTGGGGGCTGTATCGCTCCTCGGAGCGGGTTCAGAAGACTGGAGCTTGAATCTGGCGTCCGGGCCCTTTTGAGGCCTAGAAACGGGGACAATTCAATGAATTAACGTGTACACTGTATAACGTGGCAACATAGGCCTAATACTCGTTGTTTTCACGAGAACTGGAAACTGGCATACTAGAGTTGGACACATATTAATCATGCTCATATAACATAGGATGGGGAACACGTAGGGACATAGAACAAGGCAAAATATAATTTTCCTCAAGCCCACTCTGCCACCCCAGTTCAGACATGGCTATATGCAAATCAGTCTGACCCTGTGCCTCATGGGAACAGTCCAGCCCGAACTGCCAAGTCATGCCTTCCATGGACTGGAAACAAGCATCTGATTTGCCAATAGTCATGGGTCTGTGTCAAGCTGAGCAGGAATATATCCTTCGATTCCTTCACCAGCCTTGAAATGTAATTCATTTTCATTTGCTATGACCTTATCCTCCCCAGCAAGTGCGTGGAATTATTGCTGTCATTTACTGTCACATCAGTGAAAACCACACAGCCCGGGGGAAGAGGGTTAGGGTTTGGAAATTGGATGGGAATGGGGTTTTTTGGGAAAGTTTTGTTGAGAGAGGAAAAAAACAACACAGCATGGACAAACAACAAATGAAGATAAACAAATCTTTGGATACGAAGATATCCATAAATATTTTAAGGGACACAAAGGAAGTGTATGCACTTCTGCAGGCATGAAGTTGATTGCTAAATGGATGGTTAGGTTACTTTAACTAAGTAGTACTTTCTAATGAATGAAAGAATGCGACAGTACATGGCTGCAGTAATTATGCGTTTTCACTTGCCTATCTCTGCACTCAGAGAAACACTTTGTTCATTAAATTAGTTTGAAAAATAGCAAAGTAAAACTATACAATGGCTGGAGGGATTAATTTAGAAGCAGAGAGCAAAGAAATGCAGAGTCACACTCATAGAAGTTCACAGCAATAACATTCCTAAAAGGTAAGTAGAAATGAATGGATACTGTTACTGTATGTTGTTGTACTTGTCCTGTTGAATTTGGGAAGTTGCATGCATCAAGCCATTCCTCTTATTTGCGGTACTCCTCCTTTCCATCTGACGCTCAATGTTGGTGACCAGAAGACACCCTGTCCACTGCCTGCCTGGCCGATACTGAATTGCGGGTCGCTAATGTGAAGCCTTTTTTCCATTGCACAGGGTGAAAGCCGCCCTGTAAATGTTGATGGAAAAACAGGAAGTGATATTAAAACACCACTAAGAAAAAAATAAAAGGTACATATGCTGTTAAGTGCAAACAGTCACACTTTCAGTTTCAGAATCGACAGTACAATAGTTTCGAAATGGCGTACTCTGAGTCTCCTTTTGAAGGATAAATAAGTATGGGCACATTTTGCGGATCTTTCCCCTCAAGCTAAGTGTAGTGTAAACTACGATTTTAGAACAAAATTAGACCTTCCCAGCAGTGCTCCCAGACCCTTAAACACGGATGCTAAAATGTACAATACCCCCAATCAGACCCCAAAACATGCGATACTGCTACCTGTCTGAGGCCTCGTGGAAAATGGTGACAAAACGTACTTTGAAAGTAAAGTAGGCCCAAATCCCCCCTTTCCCACCATGGATGTTCTTCAAACCACTTGCAACCAAAATTAGACATTTCTCGACAAGTGCTCCAAGAGTAGACCCCAGAACCCAGTTGCCAAAATCTCGAGCAGCCCCAAAAACATGCAATACTGCTAACCCTAACGAGCCCTAAGTTAAAAATAGTGTCAAACGCTTTCTTCAACTAGGCCCTAACTCCCCTTTGCCACCATGGATTTTCTCCAAACCACTTGCAATCAAAAGTATCCATACCCAGCGTTGCTCCAAGACCCCCCAACCCACCCCAAACACCAGGAACCCCCCCAAGCAGGCCCCCGAAAACACGAAAGTGAGCGAAAACTCTGAAAAGTTAAAAACTTTTTCACCAAACCACTTTTATCCGGTATTATACCTTCCTAACAATGCCCCCAGACCTGTCAATCCAGGCGGAAACAAGTTTAACACCCCCAAACAGCCAAAAAGCAAAACCGCAAAAAGTGAGACAGAATTATTTATCCCTCAATCCCAAATCACTCCGTGCACCCTCTGCAGCTAGGCCCTAACTCCCCTTTTCCACCATGGATTTTCTCCAAACCACTTGCAATCAAAAGTATCCATACCCAGCATTGCTCCAAGACCCCAAACCCCCCCCCACAAACACCAGGAACCCCCCCAAACAGCCCCCCGAAAACGCTAAAGTAAGTGAAATGCCTGAAAATGGAAAAAAAAATTCACCTCCGATTTTCTTCAAACCACTTTCATCGGTATTAGACCTTCCTAGCAATGCTCCCAGACCTGTCAACCCAGGCGGAAACAAGTTTAACCCATTGCTAGCCACTGCCTTTTTGTACCGTGGATCCAGAATAGTGGCACAAATGTAATGTTGTTCTGTATGTATGTTTGTAAGCCTTTCATTGCGAAGTAGGCGCCTTAATAACTTCTCCGCCAAATCATATGCTTCTCGCTTTTCACCATCATCTCTGAACGTTGAAGACACGTCCTTCAGTTGGTGCTCTAGCATGCGCAACAATGGGATAGCTTTACTCAAAGAACAGTCCTCCCTGCTGACTTCACGCGTGAAGAGCTCAAAAGGACGAAGCATGTCTGTTAGGCTTGCAATTAGCTTCCATTCCTCCAACTCTAGCCTCATCTCTTTGTGAGTAGAACCCAGTTTATAGACATACTCATTTATTACCTCCCACTGCTCAGACAGACGCTCAAGCATGTAAAAGGTAGAGTTTCAACGTGTTGCCACCTCCTGGATTAGTCCTTTGACTGGCACTTTACGTTCATGTTGAATGCTCCTCACCTGCTTCCGGGCCTTAAAAGAATGGCTGAAATGTGTGCAGATTCTTCGGTAGATGGACTGTAATTTGATGACTGGGTCTTCTTTTTTCAAGAAGCCTTGCACCACGATGTTAATACTGTGCGCCAAACACGGCACTCTGAAATAGCCACCTTGCTCCATGGCCTTAACTATATTACTGCCATTATCCGTGGAAACATAACCAACTGTGCGATTTCTTGGATGCAGCCATTCATTGACCTTCCTGTTAAACTCCTCCAAAAGGTTAGGTGCAGTGTGAGATTTCTCCATGGCAAACATGCTGCCTACTGTTGCATGTTTGCGAGTAGCTTGAAAAACTTCCTCCGTGTCAACACCTGCTTGTTTTAACTGTTGTTCGACCCCTGCAAAAGAGACCCAGTGTGCAGTGATGCACATGTAATCAAGGGCTTGGCAACTGGTCCACATGTCTGTTGTCATGTGGATAGTGTGAACAGCACTCTTCAGAATAGCTGCGCCAATCACCTCCAGCACATCTTGATGTAGTGCTGGAACAGCAACCCTGGCAAAATATGACCAGCTAGGAACCTTCCATTTAGGGCAGACTGTTGCCACCAATTCACGAAAACCCACCCCTTCCACGAAAGAGAAAGGGAGAAGGTCCAGCGCTAGCATTTTAGCCAGCTTTGCGTTATACAGACGTACCGTTGGGTGGTTGCGTTCAAATGGCGCATCCGACCAAAACACGCTGCTAATGGTGGGCTGGACCGTTTTACGTGATGATAATGATGATGATGCAGACTTCAAACCAGTTAGGCTCATTGATTTAGTTGTTTGCATTGGTGTCTGTCCCAGACTCTTAGTGTGCCTCATACATGTTGCAGGGGTAGAGGGTGTGGGCGCTACCACTGCAGTGCTGCTGCCAGGGGTACTGGGTGTACCAGAAAAAATGTCGGTCGGTTCTTGACTTTCCTCCTGCACAATCAGCCCCTCGTCAGCATCAGATGCAATGTCAATGGATACATTTGGATCAGTTCTATTTTGGACTTCCTCTATCTTACTTAGGTGCGAAAACCACTGGATAGGATGGTGCTTTTTGAGATGACCTCTCTGGCCTCCGGTACCATAGTTGGTACCAAGCTTACACCGACTAACTGATACTTTACAAATCGAACAAACGACCATGTTTGCCGCCTTTTTGCTAACAGTAACGAAGTCCCAAACTGGGGACTGGAGATGTCTGCTGGTGGTGGAGGTGCTACTTTGACTTTCAATGCCAGATGAAGAGGAGGGTGGGCGTGGCTGAATTCGTTTCTGTTGTTCACTTACAGCACCACTACTTGAGGTAATGGAGGTCGAGCTGGATGGAGGTCCCTGCCGGCCCTTCAGACGAGAAAATATGAAAGCTGTAGGTCGTTTTGGTGTTGTAGTTAACTGCGTTGGTTGTATTACCAGTGCCACACCGCCCACATCCCGCTCAGCATCCATTCGGGATATGGTGAAAATGTTTGTCTGCTGCATGCCCGCTGTGGCTGGAGTGACGTCTGTGATGACTGGGTCATCGTCAGACTATTCATCAGCAGCAGAAGACACCACTTCTTGTTCATCGTCATCAACCATAAGTCGAAGCCTTGCGGGAACCTTCCTTTTAGGCTTAGCTACCTTTGTCGGCTCATGGCGTGCCTCACTGTCAGACTGCATTGCTGGGTTCCAATCACGATCAAGGTCATCAGAATGAAGGGGGCTTGAAGAAGAACTTGTAGTAGTAGAAGTAGCACCCCTTCTTGACTTTTTTCTTGCTGGGGATCTGGAAGACAATGGATCATCCTCAGGAGGAGTGACTTCCTAGGATGATTCTTCCACTTGAATATCAATTTCCTGATGTGCCCCTACTTCTGGAGGAACAAGCTTTGTAGGCAGTTGTGCCGCTCCATGAACCTCTAGTTGCACCTCTCTATGCACCTCTACTTGCGCCTCTCCTTGTGCATGTACTTCCACCTCTCCTTGCCCATGTACTTGCGCCTCTCCTTGCCCATGTACTTGCGCCTCTCCTTGCCCATGTACTTGCGCCTCTCCTTGCCCATGTACTAGCGCCTCTCCTTGCCCATGTACTTGCGCCTCTCCTTGTGCATGTACTTGCGCCTCTCCTTGCCCATGTACTTGCGCCTCTCCTTGCCCATGTACTTGCGCCTCTCCTTGTACATGTACTTGCGCCTCTCCTTGCCCGTGTACTTGCGCTTGTACGAGTTGCACTTGTGGTTGTCGTTGCGGCTGTGGTTGTTGAACACTCGCCTGCTGAGTTACACCCGGCGTTGATTGGATGGTACTTTCTTGTGATGAGCCAACATCACTGGTCGATGGTGATTGAAAAACCAAAGTGGCTGCCTTTGCGGCACTCATGGGCTTGGGCCTAACTTGGCGAGGTGGCACTGAGCCCAATGAAGTGGAGGTGCTGCTTCCAGCTTGGTGCCCAGCGGACACCGCTGCTGCTGCAGGCGTAGTTTTTTTTCTCCCATAAAGGTATCGGTGGGCACACCAGTCTCCTTGGTAGGTGGTGCCACTTGCTTCTTCTGCTCCTTCTTACTGGCAGTGGCACTGGCAAAGTTTTTCGCTGAGGCGCTACGGCCACCTTTCTTTGGGGCCATCTTCTTCAGATGTCAACTCAGAACAGCAGGCCGCAGTTGCACGTGTTGCAGAGTTGTCTTGTCTGTGGCCACACGTGACGTCACGTGACATTGTGCTGCACACACCGCTGCAGGACTTCTTCCTGGCACTGGTGGTTCTCTTGTGCACCTAAAAGCAATGGAAGCCAGAAGAACACCAGTTAAACACCCCAAAAAGTCGAAAAACACACAAAAATCACACCAATCCAATGCCATCCATGCCCTTAATGATGTTTACATTCAAGAAACCCCACAGAAAGACTTGGTCCATGCACCACTGAGTACCCCTGGGCATAATGGATGAAAACAAGGCAAACTGGGTGCATGCCTGAGCACACTGCCTGCCTTCAAAATGGCCCCTTGACCCCCACCACATGGCCAGGCCCTGCCTGTACCAGGGCTCAAAATGGCCCCCACCCACATGGCCAGGCCCCAACAACATCCCATAAAATCAAAAAACACATAAAAATCACCACAATCCAATGCCATCCATGCCCTCAATGATGTTTACATTCAAGACACCCCACAGAAAGACTTGGTCCATGAACCACTGAGTACCCCTGGGCATAATGGATGAAAGCAAGGCAAAATAGGTGCAGGCCTGAGCACACTGCCTGCCTTCAAATGGCCCCTTGACCCCCACCACATGGCCAGGCCCTGCCTGTACCAGCCCTCAAAATGGCCCCCACCCACATGGCCAGGCCCCAACAACACCCCAAAAAATCGAAAAACACATACAAATCACCACAATCCAATGCCATCCATGCCCTCAATGATGTTTACATTCAAGATACCCCACAGAAAGACTTGGTCCATGCACCACTGAGTGCCCCTGGGCATAATGGATGAAAGCAAGGCAAAATGGGTGCAGGCCTGAGCACACTGCCTGCCTTCAAAATGGCCCCTTGACCCCCACCACATGGCCAGGCCCTGCCTGTACCAGGGCTCAAAATGGCCCCCACCCACATGGCCAGGCCCCAACAACACCCCGAAAAATCAAAAAACACATTAAAATCACCACAATCTAATGCCATCCATGCCCTCAATGATGTTTACATTCAAGACACCCCACAGAAAGACTTGGTCCATGCACCACTGAGTACCCCTGGGCATAATGGATGAAAGCAAGGCAAAATGGGTGCAGGCCTGAGCTCACTGCCTGCCTTCAAAATGGCCCCTTGACCCCCACCACATGGCCAGGCCCTGCCTGTACCCGCCCTCAAAATGGCCCCCACCCACATGGCCAGGCCCCAACAACACCCAAAAAAATAGAAAAACACAAAAATAACCACAATCCAATGCCATCCATGCCCTCAATGATGTTTACATTCAAGACACCCCACAGAAAGACGTGGTCCATGCACCACTGAGTACCCCTGGGCATAATGGATGAAAGCAAGGCAAAATGGGTACAGGCCTGAGCACACTGCCTGCCTTCAAAATGGCCCCTTGACCCCCACCACATGGCCAGGCCCTGCCTGTACCAGGGCTCAAAATGGCCCTCACCCACATGGCCAAGCCCCAACAACACCCCAAAAAATCAAAAAACACATAAAAATCACCACAATCCAATGCCATCCATGCCCTCAATGATGTTTAAATTCAAGACACCCCACAGAAAGACTTGGTCCATGCACCACTGAGTACCCCTGGGCATAATGGATGAAAGCAAGGCAAAATGGGTGCAGGCCTGAGCACAGTGCCTGGCTTCAATCATTCAATCAATCATAAAATTTGTATAGCGCGCTACCCACCCGTAAGGGTCTCAAGGCGCTGAGGGGGGGGGTTGCTACTGCTCGAACAGCCAGGTCTTGAGTAATTTCCTGAAGGAGAGGTGATCCTGGGTCAGCCGTAGGTGAGTGGGGAGGGAGTTCCATGTCTTGGCTGCCAGGTAGGAGAAGGATCTTCCTTCGACGGTGGATATCCGAATTCTTGGGACGGAGGCGAGGGAGAGGCTGGCTGATCGGAGCTGGCGGGTGGGTGTGTAGAAAGTGAGGCGGCTGTTGAGGTACTTCGGGCACAAGTTGTGGAGAGCTTTGTGTGCGTGGGTGAGGAGTCTGAACGTGATCCTCTTGTTGACGAGGAGCCAGTGCAGGTCTCTCAGGTGGGCGGAGATGTGGCTGCGGCACAGGATGTCCAGGATGAGTCGTGCTGAGGCGTTTTGGATGCGCTGGAGTCTTTTCTGGAGTTTGGCTGTGGTTCCAGCGTAGAGGGTGTTCCCATAGTCCAGACGGCTGGTGACGAGGGCCTGGGTGACCGTCTTCCTGGTTTCGGTGGGGATCCAATGAAAGATCTTCCGGAGCATGCGCAGGGTGTTGAAGCAGGATGATGAGACTGCGTTGACTTGCTTGGTCATCGTGAGGGAAGAGTCCAGGATAACGCCCAGGTTGCGTGCATGGTCCGTTGGTTTGGGTGCGCTGCCCAGGGCAGGCGGCCACCAGGAGTCGTCCCAGGCGGAGGGCGATGATCCCAGGATGAGGACTTCCGTCTTGTCTGAGTTCAGTTTCATGTGGCTGTTCTTCATCCACTCGGCGATGTCTTTCATCCCTTCATGCAGGCTGGTTCTGGCGGTGGCGGGGTCGTTGGTGAGGGAGAGGATCAGCTGGGTGTCGTCGGCGTAGGAGATGATGTTGAGGTTGTGTTTGCATACGATGGCTGCGAGAGGGCTCATGTAGACGTTGAAGAGGATTGGGCTGAGTGATGATCCTTGTGGTACGCCGCAGATGACTTCGGTGGCCTCGGATGCGAACGGGGGGAGCCGGACTCTCTGGGTTCTTCCGGCGAGGAACGAGATGATGCACTCCAGTGCCTTCTCTTGGACTCCGATGTTACTGAGGCACTGCACTAGGTTGCGGTGGCAGACAGTGTCGAACGCTGCAGAGAGGTCCAGGAGGATGAGGGCCGCTGTTTCCCCTTTGTCGAGCAGGGACCTGATGTCGTCAGTGGCTGCGATGAGGGTGGTCTCGGAGCTGTGGTTGGCTCGGAAACCGGACTGTGAGGGGTCGAGGGATCCGTTTGTCTCGAGGAAGGAGGCAAGCTGGAAAAGGGAAGAGCGAGATGGGGCGGTAGTTCTTGAGGTCGGCGGGGTCTGCTGTTGGTTTCTTCAGGAGGGCGCTGAGCTCGGCGTGCCTCCAGATCTCGCGGAAGGTGGCGGTGTTGAAGGAGGTGTTGATGATGTCCCAGAGTTGGGGTGCGATGATGGAGTCGGCCTTGTTGAAGACGTGGTGAGGGCAGGGGTCGGTTGATGATCCGGAGTGGATGGTGTTCATCGTGCGGGTGATGTCTTCGGTGCTGACCGAGGTCCAGGCGCAGAGCGTGATGGTGGGGGCGTTGGTTCGGTGGTTGGGTGCATGGTAGGTGCGTCGAAGCTGTTGTGTATATCGGCGATCTTGCTGTGGAAGAACAAGGCGAGTGAGTCGCAGAGGTCTTGCGAGGGGGTGATGTTGTTGTTTCCGGCGCTGGGGTTGGAGAGCTCTTTGACAATGCTGAAGAGTTCCTTGCTGTTGTGGGCGTTGTTGTTCAGTCGTTCTGTGAATGCTGTCTTCTTGGTGGTGCGGATCAGCTGGTGGTGTTTGCGGGTGGCGTGCTTGAGGGCAGTCATGTTGTCCGTGGTCTGGTCGTGACGCCAGGCTTTCTCGAGGGTGCGGCAGTTCTTCTTGGAGTTCTTGAGTTCGTCGGTGAACCAGAAGGCTTTCTTGCTGCCGGGTCTGCTGAGAGGTTTCTTCAGTGGTGCGAGGTCATTTGCGCAGTTGGTGAGCCACTGTGCGAGGCTGCCGGCTGCTTCGTTGGGGTCCGTTGTGATGGCGGGAGGGGTTCTGGCGGAGGAAGGTGGTGAGCTGCTCGGTGGTGATCTTGCTCCAGCTCCTGCTCCTGCTTCAAAATGAGCCCTTGACCCCCAGCCACATGGCCAGGTCCTGCCTGGACCAGCCCTCAAAATGACCCCCACCCACATGGCCAGGCCCCAACAACACCCCAAAAAATCAAAAAACACATAAAAATCACCACAATCCAATGCCATCCATGCCCTCAATGATGTTTACATTCAAGACACCCCACAGAAAGGCTTGGTCCATGCACCACTGAGTACCCCTGGGCATAATGGATGAAAGCAAGGCAAACTGGGTGCAGGTCTGAGCACACTGCCTGCCTTCAAAATGGCCCCTTGACCCCCACCACATGGCCAGGCCCTGCCTGTACCAGGACTCAAATGGCCCCCACCCACATGGCCAGGCCCCAACAACACCCCAAAAAATCGAAAAACACATAAAAACCACCACAATCCAATGCCATCCATGACCTCAATGATGTTTAAATTCAAGCCACCCCACAGAAAGACTTGGTCCATGCACCACTCACTACCCCATGGCCTACTGGCTAGTGAGGCTTTACAGGAACCCCAAAATTAAAAACATATAACAGTGAGCTAAAATTCCATGACATAAATGAGAATTAAGTTAAAAAAAAGCACAGAAACAGTTGTATCATGCACCCATGACTAACCCTACGCCTACTGGATACTGTGGCTAGCTACCCACCACAATATATATTTTGTTAAAGTTGTGAAAAAAGTTTTAGAACTGGAGTTGCCTCAACTGCAATGCCCCAAACAAACAACACCAACTTACTTGTAAAATCTCAAGTCCTAAAGTGATCCAAAGTCCAAAGTCCAAAAAGTCCTCAAATACAAATATCCAGCAGCAGCCACAAAAAGTAAACCTTCCAGCTTCACAGCCAAATGAAAAGTGACCAGGACATGGACAAAGCAAGGGGAGGAGCCTGCTGGACAGGAACAGGAAGTTGGAGACTCTGGGGCACTTCCTTCCTCCCACCCCACCCCAAAAAATGGACTCCTGCACCAAAAAGTGCATCCAAATGTCAATCTGAGGAGTTGTTCTGATCAAAATCATCATTTTCACAAGGTTTATGCTTCCTGCGGTGGACTTCTTGTGCAGAATTGCAATTTTTGCAATTTCGGCAACGTGAGCTGTTCAAATCTCCCGCCGGATGTCAGCTGCGCGCAGCTTCTACGTGTTTGGCATTGTTTACTCCCGCAATGCGTGATCACGGGCCTTTATGACGTACTCGCGTTGTCAAACTCTCGCTGTGCAAGATGGCAAGCTGCGATAACGTAATTGCGTTCGAAAAACTCTCGCGCGATCACGCAGCAAGATCGAAAATGGCGCAGCACACGCAAAACCGAGAGAAAAACAACTCGGCAGGCTCAGAGTCAACGGCGCGCACACGATATTGTATTTTTCAAGCGCGACCAAGCAAATTAATTCGTAGCTTGCGAATTTGCAGATTATTGGGCAAATTTGCGCGATTCGCAGATCGCGAAATTGTAAAAAATCCGCTAATTCGCCTGCGAAACGGATTTTTACGCCCACGCTGTATCATTTTAACTTCACATATTATTTGGTATTCAATTAATATTCAGATAGCGACCACTGTGCCTTGCCAGGCCGGGTCGCCCCCACGCTCCTCCTGCTCCTGTCCTGATTGCTGTTTGCTGTCGCCACAGGCGACCCAGCCGCCGCTGAGCCGCCCGCACTCGTCTTTTCCCGCCACTGCCTCCCTGCGGCCCCGCCCCCCGCCAGCAGATTGGCCCCCTCGCTCCCGCCACCCAGCGGACCCTCCCTCCCGGATCCCTTCTTATGTCGCCACCACGCACGCGCAGGGGGCGCACCAATTGTGCGCCAAAGGTGCGCCAAAGGTAAGTCCATCTGCGCCCGTCCGCGCCTGGACTGCGCCCAGCACCAGGACCCCTGGCCCTCGACGGACCTACGACGCCGCCACCCTCATCGCACTCAAACCCAACCGACCGAGAGCCTGCCACCGAGCCACCCCGAGACGCACCCACGGACCCTTCACCTGTCAGGCTTGTAAGTTCACCTGCCTCCGGACCTGCACCGCACCCGCCAAGCCGAGTACCAACAACAGCCACCTCAAGTGCATCCTGCTCAACACCCGCTCCATCCACAGACACGCCATCGAACTTTGGAACCTGCTCGACACAACCTCACCTGATGTCGCCTTCCCCACGGAAACCTGGATGAATGCCTCCTCAGCACCCGACATCGCCATCGCCATCCCAGACGGATACAAGATCATCCGGAGAGACCGCGTCAACCAGACTGGAGGAGGCATCGCCATCGTACACAAGAACACCATCCGCATCACGACCGACTCCAACGACACCTTCACCACCGCCGAGTATCTCCACTTCCAGATACACACCGACCCAAAGACGACCCTCAGAGGCGCCCTCATCGACAGACCCCCGGGACCACGTACACAATTCAACGAAGACAAAACTGACTTCATCAGCCCGCACGCCCTCCGCTCCGCTGACTACATCCTCCTAGGGGACCTCAATTTCTACCTGGAGAACAACAAGGACCGCAACACCACCGCCCTGCTGGACAACCTCGCCAACCTCGGACTCAAGCAACTGGTCAACACCCCCACCCACTACGCCGGCCACACGCTTGATCCCGTCTTCTCAGCCAGCAAGCACATCACCTTCAGCCACTCCACCGGACTTCACTGGACCGACCACAGCTGCCTCCACTTCAGCTTCAGAAGAACCACCACCCACCACCACCCGCAAAAGGTTCCTCGCAGGAGCTGGAGCAAGATCACCGCCGAGCAGCTCACCACCTCCCTCAGCCAGAACCCACCCGCCAGCACAACGGACCCCAACGAAGCAGCCCGCAACTTCACACAGTGGCTGACAGCCTGCGCCGACGACCTCCCGTCACTTAAGAACCCGCCCAGCAGACCCAGAAGCAAGAAAGCCTCCTGGTTCACCAACGAACTCAAGAATTCCAAGAAGAACTGCCGCACCCTCGAGAAAGCCTCGCTCCGCAACCAGACCACAGACAACATGACCGCCCTCAAAGACGCCACCCGCAAGCACCACCAGCTCATCCGCACCACCAAGAAGAAATCACTGAAGGAACGACTGGACAACAACGCCCACGACAGCAAGGAACTCTTCAGCATCGTCAAGGAGTTCTCCAATCCCAGCACCGGCAACAACGACATCACTCCTTCACAAGATCTCTGCGACTCTCTCGCCTCATACTTCCACCGCAAGATCGCCGACATCCACAACAGCTTTGGCGCAC